>NC_056630.2:222895189-223495189 GCF_002870075.4 Lactuca sativa
CAGGAGAGTATATCGGCGGAAAGGTTAGCCGATATCTATGTGCGAGAGATTGTGGCACGTCATGGAGTGCCGGTATCGGTAGTGTCGGACCGAGATGTTCGCTTCACGTCCAGATTCTGGAAGCGGTTTCACGACGAGATGGGTACTCGTCTCCATTTCAGCACCGCTTTTCATCCTCAGACTGACGGGCAGAGCGAGAGGACGATTCAGACTCTCGAGGACATGCTTAGGGCATGCGTTCTGGATTTTGGGGGCTGTTGGGATACGTATCTTCCCTTAGCGGAATTCTCGTATAACAACAGCTATCATGCGAGCATTGATCGACCTCCTTTTGAGATGTTATATGGCAGGAAGTGCAGGACCCCGATTTGTTGGGGCGAGGTCGGTCAGCGGGTTATGGGGAGCACTGAAGTGGTGCTCAAGACGACGGAACTGATCCAGCAGGTCCGTAGTAGACTGCAGACTGCGCAGAGTCGGCAGAAGAGCTACGCCGACAAGAGGCGTTCAGACTTGGAGTTCCGGGTAGGAGACATGGTTCTTCTGAAAGTCTCACCCTGGAAAGGTATCATCAGGTTCCGGAAGAGGGGCAAATTGGGCCCCAGATTTATTGGTCCTTTCAGGGTTTTGGCCCGGGTGGGTCGGGTTGCTTACCGGTTAGATCTTCCTGAGGAGCTCAGTTTGATACACAACACCTTCCACGTGTCGCAGTTGAGGAAGTGTCTAGTGGACGAGACAGTGGTCGTTCCCTTGGAGGATATTCAGGTCGATAGCGGCTTGAATTATATCGAGAAGCCGATAGCAATTTTGGAACGGAAGACCAAGACCTTGAGGAACAAGGTAATTCAGCTGGTAAAGGTGCAGTGGCAGCATCGGAAGGGGTCTGAGTGGACATGGGAGGCTGAAGAAGAAATGAGAACGCACTACCCGGAGTTATTCGCAGATCCAGCCGTAGCAGACTTCGAGGACGAAGTCTGAAACAAGTGGGGGAGAATTGTAACGACCCGTTTCCGGTATGTTAATTAATTTGATTTGGGCTAAGTTTTCAAGAGGGACTCGGCGAGTTCTAGCCTGACTCGCCGAGTCAGGACGCGCATCTTGTGCACGCGGGAGCCGGCGACTCGGCGAGTCCATATCCTGGACTCGGCGAGTCCGTCCGTCTGGGTGAAACCCTAACTCCCCGGGTTTGCTCACTATTTAAACCCCATTATAGCCTCCATCTCGTCACTTTCCCCCTGAGAGCACTGTGAGAAACCCTAAACCTTCCTCTTGTGAGCTTATATGTGATCTTGTCCCATTTTGTGAAGGAGTGAAGAGGGAGAAGAAGAAGGAAGCAAGGAAACGTGTTCTAGTGCCAAGATCCAAGGTCAAGGGTGAACTTATTGAGGTATTTTCGGAGTTCCCTTCTGGTTTCATGCTTAAACTTCCATTAGAGCTCTTTTAAGGGCTATTTGATGCTTGTTCCAAGCTTTATGCTTGCTTGATTGTGTTATTGAGCCGAAATACCTTTGGATCTGAGTGTTGGGGTGTTGAAGAGTCCAGATCCACTGTCTTTTTGGAGTTATATTGCTTATTAGCCATGGATCTACCCTTATTGTGCATATTTTAGTCTTATTTCCCTCATTCATGTGGTTGTGCACGTAAAGTTGGAAACTTTACGTGGTAAAACAGCTTAATGGACCTAGATCTATCTTTTGCATGTGTTGGATTCAAGAGAAATCGAGTAAAAATATGTTGCATGGCGGCGACTCGGCGAGTCGGAGGAACGACTCGACGAGTCAGGTCGCGAGTCCCGAGTTCTTCAGTTTCTTCAGTGTCGAGTGTACGAGGTGAGTTAGGGAGTGGACTCAGCGAGTTAAGAGTAGACTCAGTAATGGAGGGACTCGGCGAGTTTGTTCATACAACTCGGCGAGTCCAAGGCAATCTCCTTGAGGACTAAGAACAACTCGTCGAGTCTGTTCATCTGACTCGGCGAGTCGGATGAAGATCATCTGAGTTCTTGGATCCAGAGGGTACTCGTCGAGTCGATGCCACACTCGACGAGTAACAGCAGGTAAGAGTTGAACGGAGAGTCTAGGACTCGGCGAGTCGGGTATCCCGACTCGGCGAGTCAGCCCTGAGTAAGTCAACTTTGACCAAGGGTAAAAGAGTCATTTTACCCTGAGTGTAGTGCTAGTGATTGATTGAGTGTGTTATGGATTTGTAGCCGAGGAGATTCAGGAGCAGCAGCCGTTAGCTTTCCGAGCCGCACTCTCATCCGCTAGCTTACGAGGTGAGTTCCCTTCCCGTAGGGACGAGTCTAAGGCCACAATGCCGGCCCGTCCAGTTAATAGTAGTCTCCGGATTTCGGTCCGATGTAGTAGTTAGTATGTTTGATGCCTTTGTGGTTCAGACATGTTTTACGTGTTATGTGTATGTGTTTATGTTCCGGGCCACGGCCCGATGCAGTATGCAGTGTAAATTGTTATGATATGCTATGCTATGTGCAGTCAGTTCCGGACCTCGGTCCGATGCAGGGGACACGGTCCCAGTTAGTTCCGGACTTCGGTCCGATGCAGTCAGTTCCGGACTTCGGTCCGATGCAGTTAGTTCCGGACTTCGGTCCGATGCAGTCAGTTCCGGACTTCGGTCCGATGCAGTTAGTTCCGGACTTCGGTCCGATGCAGTCAGTTCCGGACTTCGGTCCGATGCAGGGGACAAGGTCCCAGTCAGTTCCGGACTTCGGTCCGATGCAGTTTTCCGGGTCCCGACCCGATGCAGTGGGCAAGGCCCAATATGTGTTTATATGTTGTTGTATGGTATGTGGTAAGTTGGGGGAGCTCACTAAGCTTCGTGCTTACAGTTTCAGTTTTGGTTTCAGGTACTTCCGCAAGCAAAGGGAAGAGCTCTGGATGACGGCATCGCACACACACCACCGTTTCAGCTTTAGTTGGATTTGATTTAGTTGTTGTTTTGGATATAGTATGTTACATTTCCCGCACAGTACTTTATTATCTTTTGGGACATATCACGCATGGTTTATCTATATGATACTCTGATTATAGTTTTGATGGTATTAAAAACGAAATTTTTGGGTCGTATTTTTGGGTCGTTTCATAAACTTTGTCCATGTTTTCCAATACAGTGACAATTTGGTAATTTTTGCTGAATTTTCCAGCTTTGGGTTTCAAGGGCTTTTTAACCACTTAACACATTAAGTCATCACTAAGAACACCCATAAAGATAAAAATTAACTTCTTAACAAAAGTAACATGTTAAACAATAACAATATCAATCCCACTCATCAAGGTACATAACATTTGGTGGAAAGCAAAGTAGGTTGCATAAATATGAACATGAGATTTCTTCCACCACCAATTCTCATGATAAGACTCTGAAAGATTGTTTTGAGACTTATTGGGTGACTCAAAATATGATTTTATTATAAAAAATATTCAATTGATTCATGGTGGAAATTAACATATGTTCTAGAAATCAACAAAGATTGTGACTCCAAAACTTTGATCAAAATATGAACTTGAAGAATAAACTTATTGAAGGTGCTCGTAAAAATTTTGACAACAATTGAGTCATCTTAAACACCTAATAAAAGTGAAATTAAACCTTATGAACTTTCAAAGGCTTCTAGGAAGAAGAAGAAGACACAATAATTAACATCAAATAAGAAGGAGTTCGATACCAAAACTCACCCAATTGACAAGCAATTGTAGGACTGTTCATTATTCAGATAAAACCGAATTGTCCACTCGAACAATTTAGATTGGACTATTTGGTTTGAATATTCGGATCGATTTTCAGCAAAACCAAATATTATTTTGGATATCGGATGGGTTGCGGTTTATAAAATTAAAACCGAGTAGTTCAAAAAAACCAAATACAAGTTTGTTATTTATTTATGTACCTATATTTGTTTCAAATATACAACATTTAATTATTTATTAATTTGCTAAATTACATTTTTAAATAGATTCCAAAGTATTATCCAATAAAATATGTCAATGTATACTTTTTAAAAGTTTTTTTATCTATAAAATATTAGATTATAATATATTTTTTAATAGTTGTTCATAAATTTTAATTCTCAACCAAACAATTTATATTTGTTTAAAGTTCACTAATATTCATGTTATATAATTTTTTAAATGTCCTGTCTCTTGAACCGAGTTGTAAAAACCGATCCAACCGAGTTGTAATTTGATTGGTTCGGATCGGATTTGAATTTAGTTTGGACAGTTTAGATTCACCTTTTAAAATCCGAAATCAATTTGGATTCACCCGATTGGATTGGATCAAGCTGTTCCATCCAAATGAACACCCCTAAGCAATTGAGGTATAAACTTGACAAGAAGAAGAAGTAGAGAGTTTTACCAAAGATTGGATTTAATTTCGTAGCTTCTACCCCTCCTAGGTTCGACAAGAACAAATTTTTCTCTCCCCCTTATCTTCTCGATTCGTTGCCCTCTTTCTCCTCCCTAGCTGATCGTTTTTTTCCTTCCTCACGCTAATCGACGTCTATTTTCTTCTTGAGGATCGATTCTTTTTTTTTTTTTTTTTTTTTTCGCTCCTACTGCTGATCCACAAGCAGTACCGAACAAGTGGGTATGAGGCTTATTGACTGACCGAACGCATATGGCCCAAGTAGAAGAGAAACGCATGTAGAAAAAGAAACGCACGAAATTGATTGAGGTTTCAATTCAATTTTCTATTAATCCCGTAAGTTATGAATTTTGAGGTTTTATTAAGTATTTTTCTTTTCATTTCCTAGTTCCTACCCCTCTAACTTATTTCCAATTAATTATTTTGGTGTGTCAGTTATAAACAACAAAGCGTCGATATATGGTGACAATACTTTGGGATGAAAGTGTTTATCAGGAGGATACATAACGAATCATATGAATTCATTTTGGTGAGCAATTTACAAAAGTTGACCCTCGACTCTCTCCTTTTATTCACAAATAACCTTTTACCTATATTTGAATTATTCCAAACCCTCACCTTTTATAAGACTTGTTTATATACTTTTCCATATTTGCGACTTAACCCCCTTGCACTTTCTTTAAAATTTTAATTATTACCTAATACTTTTAAATATTAAATAGTACTATTCTTAATTAATTTATTCCATTTTAACCTCATAAAGCTAAAATATTTTGCTTAAATAGTTCTTTGACTAACGGAAAAACTAACATCATTATGGTAGGATTTTCGGGTCGTTACAACTCAATTCACAGTCCTTCTTCTCACTGGCTTCTATAGCTGACTCATAAGCTCTATAGATGGTTTTCATATATGTTTGGATCTGGGTCAGATAAGATTTAAAAAGAGTCATATCAAAATTATTATCAGTAATAATAGATGTTACCTTCTAAACAATGCTTCGACTTGGTGGATCGTTGTTGGCCATGTAGCAGTAGTTTCTTTCAGCAACGTTCTATTCATCTTCATCTTCTGACCCTGAGGACCAATATCCTTGGTCACACTAAACGGTTTGTCTCGCCATCAAACATATGTTTCTTCCAGTAGTCATATCATCATCATCTCCGGGTGACCAATATCCTTCCACATTTCTAGACACCGTTGTGACAAATGCTTTTTCATTTTCAGCCATCTCTTGTGCTTTTTGAGCATAGTAAAAAGAATCCTTGATTTTTTTTTTGTGGAATGTCAACCAGACAATCTTTTGCAAAGTGGTTTTCATGTCCACACTTATGACACGTAATTTTTGGTTTGTCTGATTTTGGAATCTGTTGAGGCTCCGAAGTGCAATTGGGTTTAGAGATGTTTGGTTTGTGGGCTTGAGGGTTTTCCGGCGTGGTTTGCTGTTGTGGAGTAGAGTAAGGTTGAGCAGAGTAAGATTGAGAATTGTTTTGACGAGGAGCATAAAAGTGATTGTGATAAGGTTTATGAGATGGGTTGAATGTATGTTTGTATTTCATGGAGAATAGTGCGAATTCCTGCTGAAAACGAAGTTTAGAGTCCATGTCTTCGGAATCAAAGGTATTTTCAATAGGATAGCCTTGAGTGGATAAAATAGGTAGGGAGGTTTGAACAGGTGGAATAGCGGATTTTAGAGGGTCCGAGATGGAAGGGTTTGGAATAGATGGTTCAAAGGAACAAACAAGAGCAAGAGGACCTCCAGAGAGTTCTCTTAATGTTTAAGCAACATTTGATTCATGACCTTGTAGTTCATCAAATAGTTGATAAAGCTTCAACTTCTTCAGAGATCCATTGCTTTGAAGACAAGACTTCATGTTTCCCAATCCTTTACCAAGGCTATTTATGAACTTGAGATTATACTCCAAAGGAGTTCGGACAATCCCATGAGTAGTCATATTGTTGACTATAATTCGATATTGGTTGGAGGCTGAGGCAACTAACTCACCAGGAGCTATTGTAAAGGTGTCAAACTCGTTTACAACAGATATGAGACGCTTGTCTTTTATATTTTCAGAACCTTCAATCAAGTCTTGAAGAGTATGCCAAATCACTTTGGCATATTTACATAACTTGATGTGTTCAAAGAGAGATGGTGGAACACCAAACACCATTTCAGAGAATGCCACTTGATCAGCATGTATCTTCTCAATATCGTCAACAATGAGAGGAGCTGGGCGTTGTTCATCTTGACCTATGAGTTGAGCAGCAGCATCTGTAACTATTGTTCTAACTGGAACATGAGGACCTTCTTTGACAGATCTCCAGATAGCTTCAGCTTTCTCTTTAGCCAGTAAAAATCTTTCCATTCTGACTTTCCAAAGATCATATTCTTCAACAACTAGCAGTGGGACACGGGTAGAGCAACCCACGCTATTTGCTATTTGCATTGAATACATTTGTTGAGTATTAGAAGCAGCCATTGA
Organism: Lactuca sativa; assembly: GCF_002870075.4. Classification (NCBI taxonomy): domain Eukaryota; kingdom Viridiplantae; phylum Streptophyta; class Magnoliopsida; order Asterales; family Asteraceae; genus Lactuca; species Lactuca sativa. The sequence continues at coordinate 222,902,047 of NC_056630.2, forward strand.
AGTTAAGACATCTTCAAGCCAAGTGGTATATAGAAGAACTTTTATCCTAAACACAGAAATGGTTGAAATACCAAGGTAATTTCAAACCAACTATAATCTGATCTTATAGATTCAAAGGACAACCACTTAAGCTCTAATACCAATTGTGAGGAAAACGATCTGATGCGCAGGGACAAGGTTTGAGAACTCAAACCTTGAGTTAATGCTTAAGATCAATGTCTGCTTGCTAAGGAATGTTCCAGTCAAGTCTAAGTTAATGCAATCAACAAAGTATTCAAGATATTTATGAAAAGTGAAGATAATGATCAAGGTAAAGACAATAAATGAAGAATAAGAAGAATGTTTGAGAGAATAAGTGAAGAAATATAAAATATTGCTAGATATGTTTGAATAATCTGGCACTTGATTTGGTATTGAAAGCTCCTTTAAATAGGAGAAGATATTACATCGTACAAACCACTTAACATACGTTGGACCGGACAAAAGAGATGCTCCTGACACCCTGATCTATCTGAGTTGACAATAAGACTAAGTCCTATGAAATTTTAAATCAAGCTAAAGACAAATACAATAAATGTACATGGATAAAACACTGATTCGGATAGACAAACATTTCGGACACATTATTCATTCCGGAATTCCTTCAATTGGTCTTCTCATCCGCAGCATAAGCTTCAAGTCCGGACACAAATAATACAACTAATTAGCTTAACATATAAACTAACAACTATCATAAGAATTTTGACAACTATCTTTGGATGACTCTTGGAATTTATAATTTATCAGTTTAATGTTATTTTAATGGATGAGACTTTTCATTTTCCATAACTTGAGAACAAGTTATGGAGGTCATTAAAATTCATTTAGATCACTTTTCAACAACTAAAATTATCATATAACTCAAGATTGATCTAGCTAAACTCATAAACAAGATAATATAATGTCAACAATTTGCAAGCAACTTTGTTTATCATATAAAACAACAATTATCTTAAAACTTTGACAATTATCTTGTGATTGGCTGAGCATAATCACTACCATATCATAAAAAACATATTTAATGATGTAAAACAGTTTGTAGTAGTGACTCCAATCCAATCTAGGCCAAGAAAACTCAAAGTTCTTGTAACGACCATAAAAATTTCAACCAATTTAAACTTTTCAAAAACAACTCAGTTTCATAAAGTTATTACAAAAAGGTTTTCAATACAATTGTTATCAGAGTCTTCCTAGAACCACATCATAAAACATAATCATGAGGAACGGTACGATCACGCCTTTGCCTTGCCACGGTCTCCTGAAGAACCTGAAAACATTAAACCACAATTGTAAGCCCGAAAGCTTAGTGACATACCCCCAATATACCAACCACATATACCATACACGCACAACATGCCATATCATAACAAAACATAGAACAACCATGCACTTCGGGTCTACTGTGTGAATGGTCCGTCGTACCGGGCCTTCAGTCCACCTGGTCCACCCTCCGAGTCTAGCCATATACATCGAGTTTACAGTGTGATTGGTCCGCCCGCACCGGGCCTTGAATCCACCTGGTCCACTCTCTGAGTCTAAAGTATGACTGGTCCGCCCGCACTGGGCCTTCAGTCGGCCTGGTCCAGTCTCTGAGTCTACAGTATGACTGGTCCGCCCGTACTGGGCCTTCAGTCGGCCTGGTCCACTCTCCGAGCCTCGGTACGTGTTGTCCGCCCTCTTGGGGCCTACAGCCTATCCGGACCGCTCGCTTGGCCTTCGGGATAACCGGCCCGCCCTGGGTATGTTGGCCTACAGCACAAAGCAGGACCCGCCTCAACCCAACCCCAATCAACAACCATGTGCACATAAACATATAATCATATAACAACAACTCAACCAATCTAGCAGATCACATACGCAGCACATCCCTACCAGGATTCTGACCTAACCGGTCACTAGCATAGCATCATCCTATAAACCAGGATATCGACCCTAACCAGGTCTCTAACATATACCATCCTAACTACCAGGATGCAAACATAATAAAGCAATAACATAACAAACAACCACCCGGATTTCCATCCGATCAAGGGCCGACCTTGGTGCCGTAAACCCTGTCGATATAGTGAGGATAACTCGCCTCGCAACTGCCGAAACTCTGAACTGAAGAAGCAGATTCCCGAACCGCCGCCTCACCAAAAATCTCGAACTACCCGAAGCGACAAAACAAACATTAGACCAAGCACATATCCTTCCAAGGGTAAATTGACCAATTTACCCTTAACTCAATTTAGTCCAAGACTAAGGCCCAACACTAGAATATGAAGGGTCCAACACTAGGTAAGCTTCTCAAGCCCACTAGTGACCCACCAATGGCCCAATTTGCTACATTGGGCCCAATCCCTTAATAGGCCTCAACCTAAGCCCACCATATAATCCTTGGTCCATAAAATATGATTTCTAATGGCCCATGAAGGCCCAAATACCCAAACATGCCCCAAACCACGACCCAAAAACTCATGATCCATGTAGACAGAGTACGCGGGGCGTACCTCCCATGTACGCTAAGCGTACATGCAGAATGGTGAGTACGCTGGGCGTACATCACTTTACGCGGGGCGTAAACCCGTTGAACTCAAAGTCCTCATAAGTCCTTAATGGCTTAAGCTCTTAAGCCCAAACTTCAGATCCATCGACCAAACATGCCTAGGATCCAAAAAGTCTCAAACTTTATCACTTGGGATATCCATAAAGCTCTTAACTCAAGGTCTTAATCCTTTAAGGCCCATCTATATCACATATGAGACAACCAAAGCCCTTGGGACCTCATTTTTCTTACTCAAGACCTCCCTAAGGTCTAAAAGGACAGCCAATCTCAACCAACTCGAATCATGCATCAAGATGAGGCTTTTGGGACAAGAAAGATGTCAAAACTTCATAACACCAAGATCCACACAAAATAAATGTCAAGCAAGAGACTTTATACCTCAAAAGGGCTCCAGAAGATGATGCTATTCCAGATCTAAAAGCTCCAACTTCCCAAGTCCTTCTTTGACAACTTCCTCTTTTCCTCTTCCAAGCTTAAACCTCCAAAATGAGCTTCCCAAGGTCAAGATCTCACAAAAAGGAAGGGTGAGGCATTCTCGGGTTTCTATTAGGTTGGGGAGACTGATAATAAGGCTAGGGTTTGAGCCATTATGTTCCTTATATAGTGGCTCACCCTCAAATTTGGGTTTAAAGACTTTGGATGTACGCTGGGCATACATCCAGTACGCTGGGCGTACGCCCCCACAGATTCGCGTTCATTTACCCAATTACGTTGGGCGTAACCCAGCCTACGTTGGGCGTACCCAGCATGTCCCATTCTCATACTTGGCCTTCCTTATCAACTTTTCCCATTAAGGGTTATAGTTGACAATATCTTCCAAATGCCATAACTCCACTATTCTAAGCCCGTTCCCGATGAACTTTATGTTGGAATAGTGTCTAAGACTGCAACTATATTAGGCAAGTATTTGACCCGATTGTGCATGGTCCTTTTGGGTTGCCTTCACCATAGCAACTTGATAGGATGATTTATTATGAGAGAATAGATATTATTAATATATTATGAGAATAATATAAGGAATAATAATATTATTTGATTAATATAAGTCATAGATTAATTAGTATTAATTTGGTGACTTAAAGAGATTAATTAAATAAGAGGGTATACATTGTCAATTGTTTGATAGTTACACTTTAGACTGTAAATCCTTAAGGGATAAGGGTTGGACGGATTCTAGGACTTGGGATAGCTCAAAATCGTCCAAGGCTTATCTAAGGTAAGGATTTGGATTGCTTTAAAGAAAGATTATCCAGCTAGGGTTTAGAGGTGAAACCCTAGGAGTCTACAAGTATAAATAGACCCCTAGAGCAAGGGAAATCGGTATCTATTCAAAGGAAAAGAACCCCTAGCTGATTTCTTTCTAACCTCTCTCTCAAATCATCCTCTTTGCTAGTTGGTGTTTGTAAGCCATTAGAGGACTGACAATTGTGACTCTAGAGCTCCAAGACAACAAGATCAAACAAGAGATTCAAAGGTAAACTTCTAGATTTGATTTTGTATTGTTCTTATACCTAATTAGTTATTAGAAGTATTGGATTCAAAGCATGTTTAATTAGAAAGCCTAGATCCAAGCATTAGGGTTTTGCATGCGTACATAGGAAAGTTCTTATGGCTAAAACTCATCAGTGGTATCAGAGACTAGATTGGTTTCTATTAAATTGATGTTTGTTTGTTTGAATCTTATTTGCAAAATTCGATTTTTGTGTTTCTGAGTCATGGACTCGGCGAGTCCCATAGTGGACTCGGCGAGTTGGCCTGACTCGGCGAGTCCAGAATGGGTACTTGACGAGTCCGAGCGTCAGGAAAGGCCAGATTCGGGATTTTTTGATGATTATCTTATGGAAACTTGCCTTAATCATATTAGATCAACCCTAATCCGATTGTTTGATACATATGACTATAATCTTGATCTAATTAAATATATTTATCAACTAATAAAATATTTAATTTCCTTATATGATAATTAATTAATTATTTTGATTAAATTGGTAATTATCTTACAAGAAATCTTGAATAAATCAAATATAGATAATTATGGAATTAATTGTTAATTAAAATTATTTGTTATTTGATCCTCCATGTTTTAAATGTTTAAAACTTGTCCTCAAGTTTTGAAATTTATGTTTTGTGATTAAAAGTTTTAATTTAGACAATCTAAATTTCAAACCCTAGATTTTTTTTAAAAGTTTAAAATACATCCCTTTACTAATATAATATTACAAGATTAATATATATATATATATATATATATATATATGTATGTATATATATATATATATATATATATATATATATATATATATATATATATATATATATATATATATGGAAAAGTTATATGGAAAATAAAGAATTAGGGCAACACATATTAGAACCAATAAAAGCATGACAACACATCACTTTGGAATAACTACATAAATAACTTCCATAGTACATTGCTTAGGAATAAAGAAATGGACATGTGTCACTTGATCATTAGTTCCAGCATATGTTGCCCTAATTATTCATTTTCCATTGAACCTAAACCTATATATATATATATATATATATATATATATGTATGTATGTATGTATGTATGTATAACTAAAATGCGAGTCTTACCGTTAGTAGGCCTCATTTACGAAGCCGATCTATAAGGTGGGTATAAGGTTGCGGCCTATAAAATGGTGCTTAATGGGTGTACACTCACATCCACCGCTTGCTTGATCGGTGGAGGGTCGTTAGCCGAACGGGTAGGATAGGGCAGCCTCATCCTCTCATTAAAAGTATAATATGAAATACAAAGTAACTACATCCAATCTTAGTTACTTTAGGAAAAGTGAATTGATGCAATCCCATGAAATTACACTTTGCACCCTTGCTAAGAAGTTAGTGGAGCGTGTGTGGTTTACCGGCACACTAATTGGTTCTAAGCAAAGGTGGCAAAGGGTGATTCATTGTTTATCATAGTTCGATGGAGCGTGTGTGGTTTACCGGCACATCAAATAGGCGATCGTTACAATGAAGGCACCATGTGAATTTGCTTGGTAATTCACACCCGCTTTGTGATCCTCGGTATCCCAGTCACAAACAAGGGGGCATATCGAGATTTAAACATGCCATTGAATAGTTTCAATGAATCTCATCCGAACCTAGGAATTCTCAATACATTTAGGACTTAAAGTTATGTTTTTATGGTGGAGAATTAGTGAATCGTCATTCACTTACCTTCATATTATTTGCATGTTGGATTACGGCATCCCTTTTTCTAATATGTAAATATTGTTGTTGGATCCTAGCCCTAATTTTTCTTATTGGGTAATAATTAGGGATTCATATTCTAATCTATCTTTGTCCTTTCTATTTGTAGATGTCAAACGCAAACAACACTGCTGCTAGTTCTTTCACATTGATGAGCCTTTGTCAAAAGGTCACTTTCGATGGGACGAACTTTAGCGAATGGATAAGATACATTCACACCATTGCTCGGTATGAGGATAAGGAGTATGTCCTCGATGAGAAGCTCGAGAAAATTAACCCTGAAATCGCTACTCCGGCTGAAATGACCGCTTTTGAAACTCATGAGCGCGATGCAACGAAGGTACATTGCATCATGATAGCCACCATGAACTCCGAATTCCAAAAGTCCTATGAGGACATGTACCCGTACGAGATGCATCAAGACTTATTGGAGAGATACCACCAAAACGTGAGACAAGAGCGTTATGAGATTTTCACTAACATGATTTCTGCTAAGATGGGTCATGGAGAGTCTCTTACCGTGCACCTGCAAAAGATGCAAAGGTATGTCGACCGCCTTCGCAAGTTGAATGTTGACTTTGGGGAAGACTTGGCGATTGACATGGTGCTTCACTCTTTGCCTCCAAGCTATAATCAATTTAGGATGACCTACCACATGAACAAAGAAGAGATCACCCTAAGCAAACTCCAAGGTCTCTTGAGGGTCACTGAGAGCAACTTCAAGGACAAGTTTGTTGCACCAACTCCCAATCCACCCGCTGCTCCTGTCTTGGCTATTGGACAAGGAAAGGGAAAGAAGAGGAAGGCTTTGTCTAAGAACTATTGTAAGGTTAAAGCCCGAGATGGTTCCTCTTCTAGTGGGAACAAAGTTGATCCTGCTAAACCCTGCCCTAACCCAAAGGAGGCAGAGTGCCACCACTGCCACAAGATAGGACATTGGAAGAGAAGCTGCCCAGAGTACCTGCAAGCCATCAAGGAAGGAAAGATCAAGCCATCTTTCGCAGGTATATACACAATTAAATCTAACGAATCATCTCATGCTATTTCTTGGGTTCTTGATACCGGTTGTGGTTACCACATTTGTTCTAATGTGCAGGGACTAAGAAGAAATAGGGACGTGGAGGCTGGAAGAATAAATCTAATCATGGGGAACAAAAGATCGTCGCCTGTGACCAAGATTGGAGTGTATTCTTTAGTGCTTAGGAATGGTTTAAGTTTAGATTTGAACAATTGTTGCTATTCGCCAGAAATGGCTACAAACATCATTTCATTTCATGGTTTGTTTAGACAAAGTTTTAGATTTTCTTTTAATAATGAGAATGGTTCTATTTTAGCTTATCTAAATGGTGTCTTTTATTTTGAAGCTATACCATGTAATGGAATATATGAAACTGTTATGATTGTTGATAACTTAGGAAATGATGTTTTGAACATAGATTCTTCCAATAGTATGGATAAAGCATCCTTGTGGCATTGTCGTCTTGGACATGTCAACAAGAAACGCATAGCCCAACTCCAAAAGGATGGAATGTTGGAGTCATTCGACCTTAGGGAAGATGACACATGCGAATCTTGTTTGCTTGGAAAGATGACTAAATCACCCTTCGCTGGCTCTTCCGAAAAGGGTGAGGGTCTATTGGACCTAATACATACCGATGTTTGTGGACCGTTTAGATCAACCACGAAGGATGGGAACCGCTTCTACGTGACTTTTACTGATGACTATAGTAGATATGGGTATATCTATTTAATCAAGCAAAAGTCAGAAACTTTTGAAAAGTTCAAAGAGTTCAAGAATGAAGGGGAGAATCAATTGGGCAGGAAAATCAAGATGCTTCGATCCAATCAAGGAGGAGAGTACCTAAGTCTTGAATTCCACGATTATATCAAGGAGTGTGGAATAGTTTCACAATTGACGCCTCCAAGGACACCGCAGTTGAATGGTGTGGCAGAAAGGCGTAATCGAACCTTATTGGATATGGTTCGCTCTATGATGAGTCGTGCTTCACTACCTATCTCTTTTTGGGGGTATGCCTTAGAGACTGCCGCCCATATCCTTAACCGAGTCCCTACTAAGAAGGTTGCTAAAACACCTCACGAGATGTGGATAGGGAAAGCTCCCTCGTTAGCACATATCAAGGTTTGGGGTTGCAAGGCTTTCGTAAGACGAGATCCTCACGAAAAGCTCGAACCTCGTAGTGAGCGATGTATTTTCATCGGCTACCCAAAGAAATCCTTTGGATATCTCTTCTATAGACTGAAGGACAATGTTGTCTTTGTTGCGAGGAGAGGGGTTTTCCGAGAGCGAGAACTCATAAGCCTAGGAGACAGTGGGAGACAAATCGAGCTTGAAGAGATTCAAGAGTCGATAGATGAAGGAACCTCTACCACTGGCAATCAACCCGAGGAGGAAACTCCGGTTGAACCAATTGACAAGTCCTTACCTCTTAGACGTTCCGAAAGAGTTAGAGTTCAACCCCAGTTTTATGGTTTTCATATTACTACCGAAGGGGACACGTATATTAGTGATGGTACACTAATAAACCTTGATGAACCTAATAGCTATAAGGAAGCCATGGCAGGCCCGGAGTCTGCAAAATGGAAAGAGGCAATGGATAGCGAGATCCAATCCATGTATGATAACCAAGTTTGGAATTTGGTTGATTATGTGCCCGAACTTAAGACCATTGGGTGCAAATGGATCTTCAAGAAGAAGACCGACGTGGATGGAAACGTACACACATATAAAGCGCGATTGGTCGCGAAGGGCTTTACTCAAACTCCCGGAGTTGACTATGATGAGACCTTCTCACCAGTTGTGAAGATAAAATCTATTAGAGTGATGCTAGCGATTGCCGCATTTCATGATTATGAGATTTGGCAAATGGATGTCATGACCGCTTTCCTTAATGGGAAGTTGGCTGAGGATGTTTACATGGCTCGGTCAGAGGGATATGTGGATCCGAAGCAACCGAATAGAGTGTGTAAGCTTGAGAAGTCCATTTATGGACTTAAGCAAGCATCTCGCAGATGGAATCTTTGCTTCGATGAGAAAGTCAAAGAGTTTGGATTTGTACGAAGCGAAGATGAATCGTGTGTATATATGTCAAAGCCAGTGGGAGTATAGTAAGCTTCCTCGTTCTATATGTCGATGACATATTACTCATAGGAAACTGTTGGGTTATGAGCATTCTAACACTCCTAAGTGTACATGCAACCCTAAATACCTTGGATCTATGTTTTCTCTATTATACATGCAAATAAGAACTTCCAAGGTATTATCCTAATCTAGCATACAAAACAATGAATGTAACAAGATAGAATACATACCTCTTGATGTAGAAAGTCTTCATGAAGCTTGAGTGCCTAGTGCCCCAAGTGTGACACCTCAAATGGAATCACAATCATCAAAACACTTGGAATAGCTTGAGAGAATTCTACACTTCATGAAATCGGCTAGCCCTTTCTTTTCCACACTAGTCTCTCTAGTGGCCGATTTTGGTCAAGAATAAGATGCTTATATAGTTAGGGTTACACCATGTAAACCCTAATTGACATGGCCTTTCATTTCCATGATCCATGGGTACAAATACACCATGGAGCATCCATGGACCATCCTATGGGTTTTAGCCCAACTTGATTATCCATAGAGCATTAGCCCACTATACAAGTATGGATGATTTACACAATCAACCCATATATTTAATTAGTCTTCTTTTGATCACTTAATTAATCCTAGATTAATTCTTGATCAATACTAATTAAATAATCTTATTATTCTTATTATTAATATACTAGAACTTATAATATATTAATAACCATAAGTGTCTTATTTCTCTCATTATAGTCTATCCAAGTGCATGATGGTATGCAACCCAAATGGACCATGCCGGGTCGGGTCAAGTCTTACCAATTATAGTTATGGACTTAGACATTAATCCAACAGAAACGACCTCCCGACTTTGCAGGAAGTTAAGTCCTGGGTCGGGAAGTGCTTCGCTATGAAGGACCTCGGAGAGGCTTCCTATGTTTTGGGAATAAGGATAGTGAGAGAAAGAAGTAAGAGACTAATAGGACTTAGTCAGAACACTTACTTAGAGAAGGTACTAAAACGTTTTAGTATGGAAAACTCGAAGAAGGGAGAATTACCAATACAAAGTAATGCCAAGTTGAGTAAGACTCAATGTCCGAGTACCGAAGCTGAAATAACAGAAATGAGCCGAGTACCATACGCTTCCGTAGTTGGCTCAATCATGTACGCTATGACTTGTACTCGCCCTGATGTAGCCTTTGCTTTGAGCATGGCTAGCAGATATCAAGGGAATCTTGGCAGAGCCCATTGGATTACGGTGAAGAATATACTTAAGTACCTTCGGAGGACGAAGGAATGGTTCTTAGTCCTCGGAGGGAGTGATGACTTGAAGGTGCGAGGGTATAGTGACGCCAGCTTTCAGAACGACAGGGACAACTACCGTTCGCAGTCGGGCTGGGTCTTTACCCTGAATGGAGGAGCAGTGACTTGGAAAAGTTCCAAGCAGGAAACTGTAGCTGATTCAACATGCGAATCAGAGTACATTGCAGCGAGTGAAGCGTCGAAGGAGGCAATATGGCTGAAGAACTTCATCGGTGATCTTGGAGTTGTACCTGCCATGAAGGAGCCCATGGAGATTTTCTGTGATAATGAAGGAGCGGTTGCCTTGACCAAGGAATTGAGGGATCATGGTAGATCTCGACATATCGATAGAAAATATCACTTCATTAGACATCGCGTAGAAGAAGGACAACTCGTAGTGAAGAGGATATCGTCAGAAGATAACCCAGCAGATCTGCTTACGAAGGGACTGAGCAGGGTTAAGCACTTGCAGCATGCTAGGAGTATTGGGTTGAAGGATGATATTAGCATAGATTAGATAGTATTAGAAACATGTAATAGATAAATGTAATTAACATTTGATGATTAAATAAAGGAGTTTTATTTATGAGTAATGTTATTGTCTTATGTTAAGTGTTTAACTATTGTTTCACTTTGCATGTTTTGACTTCCAGAATAATTGAGTTTATTAAGAATAATCGAATTATTCAAATTGTCCACAATCGTTCATATGTTGGAAGTAGATATGAATGAAGATTGTCATGAATCGGTGTGTAGATTGTCTAAATGGTATTAGACATAGCAAAGGGTTGCTGCGACGTTCATGAGTGCTTATGAACTGGTTTTGAGCATTGGAACAAACCTGTGCTTGCTGGAATCACCTTCTGGAATATGATATAAAATTGTGATCGCAAGACGATAATATCATATAGTCTTAAAACCTAGATATATGGTTTGTTATTTGTTAATTGATTGTACATTGATAATGCGAAAAACGTATTAGTAACTCGGTGTTATAAAACGCATTGTTGTGTATAGTTGATTAATGAATAAGTAAATGCATATAAGTCGAAGTTTATCTGTAACTTTTATCCTAAGAAGGTAAAAGCGATATCTCGGCCGCTCGATGATTTGATTTGACTTATGTGCCGGGCCCGGTCAGAACTGAATTGATGTGTTCGATTAAGTTCTATGTCAAATAAATCAGAGATCGAGAAACCTAAATGCTTGACTAATCATTCCATAGAATTGTCAGCATGATATCTAACAGAGGACTATACGATCCCTTATCTAAAGGAAAAGATTGATTAGATCAGAGTTTGACAGCGTCTTTGAGAGCTACGATTGCGAATCGGATTGTACTTATGCATATAGTTACTAGAATTATCCAAGTGGGAGACTGTTGGAATAGTGTCTACGGCTGCAACTATATTAGGCAAGTATTTGACCCGATTGTGCATGGTCCTTTTGGGTTGCCTTCACCATAGCAACTTGATAGGATGATTTATTATGAGAGAATAGATATTATTAATATATTATGAGAATAATATAAGGAATAATAATATTATTTGATTAATATAAGTCATAGATTAATTAGTATTAATTTGGTGACTTAAAGAGATTAATTAAATAAGAGGGTATACACTGTCAATTGTTTGATAGTTACACTTTAGATTGTAAATCCTTAAGGGATAAGGGTTGGACGGATTCTAGGGCTTGGGATAGCTCAAAATCATCCAAGGCTTATCTAAGGTAAGGATTTGGATTTCTTTAAAGAAAGATTATCCAGCTAGGGTTTAGAGGTGAAACCCTAGGAGTCTACAAGTATAAATAGACCCCTAGAGCAAGGGAAATTGGTATCTCTTCAAAGGAAAAGAACCCCTGGCTGATTTCTTCCCAACCTCTCTCTCAAATCATCCTCTTTGCTAGTTGGTGTTTGTAAGCCATTAGAGGACTGGCAATTGTAACTCTAGAGCTCCAAGACAACAAGATCAAACAAGAGATTCAAAGGTAAACTTCTAGATCTGATTTTGTATTGTTCTTATACCTAATTAGTTATTAGAAGTCTTGGATTCAAAGCATGTTTAATTAGAAAGCCTAGATCCAAGCATCAGGGTTTTGCATGCGCACATAGGAAAGTTCTTATGGCTAAAACCCATCACTTTATATCCTCGCGAAGGTGGCGAGAAGCCCTATGCTTCTATCAACATACACCGGTCCAAAACCTTCTCGGATAAAACCCATTTCCCATAAATGACAGAAACGCCCTTACTCTTGATCTCGGGAACCCATTAATAAATATTTTAAGAACGGGGCGTTACAGTTCTACAACCATAGCCATGGACTCGACAAGTGCATGAACTGACTCGTCGAGTTGCCCTTATTACTGAGTGGACTCAGCGAGTTCATCAATTAGAGGCCAGAAAATCGATTTTTTCAACTTTGAAAATTAGCAAGCATTAAGTATAACAGAAAACAACCCTAGGCTCTAATATCACTGTTGGGTTTTGAGCACTATAGCACTTATATGATGCACATGCAACCCTAGATGCTTTGGATCTATGTCTTCTCTAATTATACATGCATTTTCAATTTTCCAAAGCATACATCCTAACTAGCATACAATTGAGTCTATACAACATAAAAACTAGTTTAGATGAATACCTCTTGATGTAGGGTGTAGTTCCTGGCCTTTGAAAGTTTGAGCACCTCAAGTGTGATACCTTTAATGTGTCACAAACACCAAACGTAAGATAAGGCTTGAGAAAATAAGTTACTTAGCTCAAAATCGATTATGACTCTCTTAGAATCAATGGTGCAACTGATTTTGGCCATGAGGGGTTCCTTTGATAGTGTTGCAAATGCTAGGGTTACATCCATACAAACCCTAATGCACCATGACCTTTCATGTTACTTAGGCTCCATGGGTTAAGCCTCCATGGACTATCTATGAACTATCTAATTGGTATAGCCCATCCTAAATAACCATGGATCATTGGCTCACACTATAAGAATCATTTATTTACACAATGAATCCCCATATATTTAATTTATCTCTTTTGATCGCAAATTAATTCTTGATCAATACTAATTAAATAATATGATTTCACAATTAATATATTATACTTATAATATATTAATAAATCATAAATAACCTTATTCTCAAAAGTCCATCCTATCAAATTGTACTGGTGAAGGCAACCCAAAAGGACCATGCTACTATCGGGTCAAGTACATCCTAACTATAGTTATGGGCTTAGACACTAAATCCAACAATATCCTCATCTGCAACATACTGGGGAATCAATAGTGCTCGTTCCCGAAACTTGGTGGTGATCTCAACCACGGTTTCGGTGGTCTGTTGTACCTCTTAAAACTCCTTCACTAACCGTTGCACCTCAATGGATGGTGCAAACTCCAAGTCAAAACGCCTTACAAACTCCTACCATGACATCTCAGCCACTCCTGCTGATCCCACCTGGTGGGTCACCTCCTCCTACCAGTCCCTGGCTCAGTCCCTCAGCATGCATGAAGCAAACCCCACTTTTACCGCCTCGGGGCAAAAGCATGTGTGTTGGGCATTCTCCATGTCTACCACCCAGTGTCGACTAACTATGGGGTCCCTGACCCCAAAGAACTCAAGCGCCCCACATGCCTTGAACTCCCAGAATGAGGGAGTTTGGACCTCAACCTGGCGCGTAACAATCTCGACTCAGATTGACCTGAGTCGCTCTTCCATGATCTCCATCATCCCCTCCTTAACGGTCCCGAAAATCATGGGGGTAGCATCACGAATTCCCCTCGTAACCTTGGATGCGATAAGCTCGCACAACCTTTCGTCAATAGGCTCTGTAGCATAGCCTGTGACAACCTGAAATTTCCATTCTGTACAAACAATATCACTTCAATAGAAGTTATAACTGTCATAGTAAATTTTCAGACTTTTTCGTATAAGTTTGAGTAATTCAGGATTTACACTTCAGGAAATATCAGGAGAGTGGATGCACTACGGTTTTGTGCAACACTGTTATTCCAACACTCTATTATATTAGAGATCATTTCGGGAATAAAATATTTTCTGCCAAAAATCTCAGGACTATAAATACAATTCTGAAACAATTTCATTCATTATTCACTTTTACAACTAGAGAAAAGCCATTTTTCTCTCTCACGGATCTTCGGGTTTTCATCCCAAATCGTGAGTACCTCTCTCTAGTAGTGTTATATAGCTTATAATTTGTTAATAACATAGATTACGTAGCTAAACAACTAGATTTAGGAGTTTACTCCCCAAGGTGTTCTTGGGCGGTAAACTCCCGAAATGATGCCTAGCCTTTCCCCCGTGATGTGTTACTACCTTAGGCTTGTATATAGGTGTATTTAGGACAAGAAAACAACAAAGAAACACCAAAGTTTAGGTGTTCACGGCCCAAGAAGATCTTGGACCGTGAACTCCAAAAACATGGACCAAAGTGTGCTTTTAATGCACCTAAAGCCTTGGACTATCACATAGAATTACTTCCACTTAAATTAAGGACTTTAACACATCAAAAACCCCTCTTTTTGAGAGATTACGGCCCTAAGATTGTGCTTGGGCCGTGAACATCAAACTAGGGCACCAAAGTGTGCCTAAGGCCTTCATTTGCTTTAGGTAAATGTCTAGAACCTATCCTACATGTGCATGAGACTTGAAAGCATCAAAAACACCCCTTCCATATGAGTTTACGGTAATAAACTCAAAGGGAATTGGCCTTTGGGCCGTAAACTCCTCAAAAGAGTGTATCTATGCCCTAAACCCTTCCAAGAATTAATCCACTAAGTTGGAATACTTCTAGGGATCATTTAGAACTTCAAAACACAAAATGTCACCAAACTTAGGAGTTCACAGCCGTAAACTCAAGAGTTTACAACCGTAAACTCCTTGTGTGATGGTCATGAGAGAGTAAACTCATGTATAGGGTCCTTTGGAACCCTAAACCCAATTGCCTTGTCCCACAACAACTTAAATGCAATCCTTAGGGCTTATAACACTTATATAAAGTGTTTATCATGTTCTAGGAAGTCTTAACATTTACAATTAGTAATTTAAGACTAATTGGGTGCATATATGTGTGATTATATGTTCATTAGGGTCATAGTGTGTGTACAAGTCCTCACTTGACACCTAACAATCCTACACCGTTCAGTTCATCCAAACCACCATCTACAGGTGAGTTCATACCCCTAAATCAATGTTTTAAATGTTTTTAAATGCTTTAATGGGGGGGGGGATACTAGTAGAAAACAGCATGTTATTAAATCACTCATATGTATTTTATAACTGTGTTTTCATCCAGCAGATTTCACATACTACAAAATGTGATGCATGAAATGGTTTTCTATCTTAAAAATACTTTGTTATCAAATGTATTACTTTTGAAATGTTTATTTAAAATGATATCAAGTCACTTTTATTATTGTTTCAAAACTCTTAGATGTCTTACAAAACCATTTTTACCTTCTTGAGCAAAACTACACTTATACACATATGTTCTTATATATGTATTGATGTTATAGTTTTCGTTCCTTCATTCAGTTTCCCACACTCTTGTGTAACAAGGGTGTATAAACCTGCTTGAACAACCAATTACCTTCCAGTTAGTTATCATAGGGATAATTAGAAGATACAAAACATTATTCCTATTACAAGGAATCACACAAGAGCCAGTTCATTCATGAGTCTATACCAGTACATTACCTGATACATGAGTACATTTACATATACTTACCTGATATATGAGTACATTTACATGAATACATTACATGAGTACCGTTTCATACATACATTTTCCTGTGTACACTTACGTGGATACATGTACATAGAGTTACTAGGATGATTTATTAGTACTTTCTGTGTAAATTGTCCTGTCTATCCCAGTTCAACGGGATATCTAGGCGAGACTAACCATTCCGAATCCCAACTGATTAGCACCAGTGGTTGATGACCATCTACGGACGTCTACGGTTAATACTTATACTAGGAACATCGATTACAGGACTAACCCTTCCTTCCCCCTGCTGCTGCTACAGAGGATAATTAGACAATCTTCGGATGTTCATTAGGTTATACATTTCACTTACCGCGACGTCGTGTTAATCCTGGTACCAAAGGATAACACTTACATTTGTACATTTTCCTATTTACTTTATTTTGTGATACATTCACATAAACGAGGAGTTAGACTAAGTACTTTAAGTACTAGTCAACAGAAAGGGAAAACTATCATTTTACTTACGAAAACATTCGGGTCTTGGTAGAAGACTACATCTCAAACTAATAGGAAATAAGGGATTTCCTAGGGTTTTTCATACTTATATCAACACTTTCATTTAAAGATTTACATGGTATTCATAACAGCTTTTCAAAAACAAGATAATGATACTTAAATACTTATGAATTCACCAGCTTTAAAGCTGATACTCTCTTTCAAAATAACTTGTATTCTCAGGTCACCAGTAGACAGTTACGATGGCCAGGTTTTGAGAAGACGGAGCACAGATAAGTCTCGTCTTTTATTTTGATTGTATATTTTTGGTGTCTTATTACACTGAAGGAACACACATGTATTAAAACTTTATTATAATGCAATGGATGATGTTGTTACTCGTTTACTATTTTACACTGTTGTGATACTGTACATGACGTCCTCCACCCCGAAACGTTTCCGCCGTTCTTGGTTTTGGGGTGTGACATAGCCCGACCCAGATGCGGATCCTGATCCCCTTGCTCCATAACGTGTCACCACCATTCTGATCTGAAATACCACAAGACATAACGATCAAGATATTCAAAAAGGGGATCCTTCCACACCAGTTCTCCTTAGAGCTTCCAGATCTAACATTAGTTCGGGTACAGGTCTTGTGCTTTTAGTAGTATGGGCCCGATACTACCTTCCACACCTATCTGTACCTTCCCCAAGGCTCTGCCTGATAGCTCTAATTTGTCCGACAACAAATCATATCTTACAAACTACCGCATAACTAAAATCCTAAGCTATCCTAATATTTGCTCCATCCCCATCAAATCAAAACACAAATCAATCATAACAGGTTGCCTTATGCATGCAAATTATACACAGAACATGATCAAATAGACTCTTGAATTACAGACTCTACACTAGGACCACAACCAAACAAGGAATAAGAAATAAGTCGAAAACAATTATTCTAAGGCTATAAGATCCTAACCGTATACAATTTTGAAATCATACACATAGTAAGATCCATCCAATTATCACATTCCAAATATCAATATAACATGGCTAACAAATTGGGGATAATACTTACTTAAGCTCGGCCAATTACATGCATTGCACTCTGTGACAACCCGAAATTTTCATTCGTACAAACCCTACAGTCAAGCACTTCAAATAAAAGTTAAATACTTTTCTGCTAATTTTTATCCGGTTTAAAGTCCGTTTGAGTATTTTTAATAATTATTCTTCAAACGAACGAATAAAAGGAAGTATTTTCTAGGATATTGGTATAAAAATAAATCGATCAACACGTTGGTTAGGTGTTCACGCCCAAACAAAAGGGGTTTGGGCCGTGAACTCCCTTAGGGCCGCAAACTCATTCTTAAGGCATGGGTTTACTCTTCATTCTCTCATTCTCCAACTTCCAAACTCAAGAACTCCCACCATTCTCTCTCAAGTATCATAACCCCTTTCTTCCAATCTTCCGAAAACGTAAGTGTTTCTTCACTTGATTTGTTGTTATAACCTTACATCTAGTTGTTATACATCATTTTATCCATGAATTCTTCATTTTCACTTAGATCTTAAAGTGTTCTTCAAAACACCAAGAACACACACTAGTGTTCTTGGACCTTAAACACCCAATCAAGCTTCTATATTGTAAGTACACTTGTCCTAGCTTATTATATACTAGATTAAACTTGTTTGCACTTAGAAATCATCAAGAAAACACAATCAAAAGGGAGTTTGCGGCCAAAGAACCTCCTTGGGCCGTAAACTCTATTTATGTGTGTATTTGTGCCCTAATCCCTTCCTAAGCCTTGGATACTAGTCTAGATCACTTCCTTGAAGTGTTTAGGACCTTAAACACCAAAAATATGAATAACACATAGAGTTTAAGGCCGTAAACTCATATAGAAATGGTCCATAGGCCGTAAAATCTATAAAGTGGTGCCATTGTGCCACTAATGCTTCCTAAGGCTTAGACTTGAAGAAAGGATACTTCTTTATGACTTATAAGACCTCAAATCACAAAATGGTACTTAATACCATGAGTTTATGGCTGTAAACGCATGGAAGAAATTACCATAGGCTGTAAACTCCTTAAGAAGTGGTCCTTGGGTCCTAAACTAAAATACAATGCCATACAATCTTTAGATGCAACCCTTTGGTACCTATAGCACTTGAATCAAAGTGTTTTCATGTCCTAGGGTGTCTTAACTTAGTTAATTAGTTGTTAAATGACTAATTGGATACATATATGTGTTATTATATGTTATTTAGGATCACTGTGTGTGTTCAAGTCTTCACTTGACACCTAGCACCTTGTCCAACACTTTCGTACAATCCACTCTCTACAGGTGAGTTCATACCCCTTAATTAACCTTTTAAATGTTTTTTTAAACGCTTTTATGGGGGGAATACAAGTTGAATCATACTAGTTATTCGATCAATCACATGTGTTTAATAACTAGCATACAAATGGATTTTCTATACTTAAAACTGTTTTGTCAACAAAACTACTTGAAAATGATTATCAAATACTTTTACATGTTAAACCCTTTATAAAACTTAGTTGTAGTTTCCAAATCTTTACTTTCAATTCTTTAAACACTTATATTGTCAAATCATGTCCAATACATATATAGTTATATAAGTAAGGTTTGAAGGACTTAAGACTGATAATACACTCTATTTCCTGTTCTTTGTTTGGTTGTCGACTTAGAGTACCCTATTGTTTGTTCTAGTATCGTTCGATCCTTAGTTATATATCATGTGTATACGTATAGACATAAAATATTATTATCTTATTTCACTACACTCAGATATACACATAACATTACTAGTAAACTATAATAGGTATACTACTTACTATTTCTAGTACAATGAAACATACAAAGAGTCAGTTCATACATGAGTCAATACACACTATAAACAATACATACACTACACTATACAACTGGACATACTATAATGAGAGTCAGAAAGAACATACACTAGTACACACTATTCATACACACTATATACTACACTAGAGAACTTACTATGATGAGAATTAGGGGAGACATACACTACGCTAATACATACACTACATACACATTATAACATAAATGTGAGGCAATACTTCAGGGCATGACATCTCTGTCATGGCTTGTCTTGTATCCAGAGTCTCCTGGAGGGAGAGCGTGAATTTGTGTATAGATCTATATTGGACTGACTGTCTTACACCTTGTTGCTAGCTACAGTGGGACCTGCAGGTCTTCGGGTGATGAATGTCATAACATCTCGACGTCTTACATCGTCGTGGTTCACTAGGTCGATCAAGTATGGTTACAATTACATCACATTATACCTTAGTTAACAATTGGATTAAGGTAGTTAGTACAATAGTAGTCATAATATTACTATACTATAGTACTTCATTATTTTCCCTTTACATCTACTTTGTGATCTCCTCACAATAAAGAGTAATGTAAAAAGCTATATTTTCACTAATGATAGTCATGTTTGGGAAATATTAACTTTTACAAAGAACAAACATACAGTACACTTGATGCCTTGGTAGAAGGCTGCTTTTAATGGAAAATATAAGATTTTCTAAGAGATACAAACATTTTCATACAAGATATGACACTAAATACTTATGAACTCACCAGCTTTAATGCTAATAAACTCTTTCAAAATAACTTGTATTCTCAGGTCATTAGTAGACAGGTACCGAGGCCAGCTTTTGAGAAGATGGAGCACATACACGACTCATCTTTTATTTTGATTCATATGTTGGTGTCAATAACGTTTCTGCATGTATTAAAATTATATATTTAATGCAATGGATTAAAATTATATATTTAATGTAATGGATGATGTTGTTTACTTGTTTACTATTATTCTGTGTTGTGATACTATACATGACGTCCTCCGCCCCATAACGTTTCTGCCGTTCTTGGTTTTGGGGTGTGACACACTCTCCCTTTTGCTTACAAGAAATTGTTTTTAAGAAGTTTTTAACTTTGATTTTGAAAAACAATTTTACCATTTTCTCAGTTTGAGTTCTGGCCCACCCGAGAGTATGCCTGAATCACTCAAACCAAGGCTCTGATACCAAATTGTAACATCCCAAATTTCCAATAACATTTTTCATCTTTAAGTAACGAAATCATTTCCATAAAATATAAAATTTCAACCATATTTGTTTTAAAAATCCATAACATCAAACAATTTATTCATAATATCATAATGTCCCCAATAAAACACCAGAGAGTGCATGTCACGCCATCATGTCGGGCCCTTGCCCTTAGATCCTGAAGTACCTGAAACAACCAACAAACTGTAAGCTAATGCTTAGTGAGTTCCCCGTAAAATACCCCATACAATCCACATAATCACATAAACCATATCATCCATAAATGCTACATAAGCCATGCATATAAACATATAAGGATGTCGTGGAAACCCTGCAAGGTCTTACACCGAGTGCCAATGGAACCTTCATGTGGTCTTAACCCACTACCATGGGAACCCCCATATGGTCTTAACTACCCGCCATGGGAACCCTTACATGGTCTTAACTACCTACCATGGGAACCCCTACATGGTCTTCCCTAAATGCCATGGGAATCCCCACATGGTCTTAACTGACGACATTAATGTTATATAAGTTAAACATGCAAACATACTAGGATGTCATGGAAACCCTCCAAGGTCTTACACCGAATTCCATGGGAACCCCCGCATGGTCTTAATCCACTGCCACGGGAACCCCTCGGGGTCTTCCATGTGAGTATCACAAGGACAAATAGCATATCACATATCACGTTATCAACTTGCATTCTACAAAATACATAATGGGCCGGCCTTGGTGCCTTCGACCCATTGGTATGGTGAGGAGACTCACCTTAGTATGCTGAACACGGAAGTTGCTCGCCTAACAGTCCGAAACCACCCATGCTGAGCAATAATACCATTAACCCAAAATTAAGATTGAATATAATCTAATTAAAGAACCCAAGTACCCAAGCCCAAGTCCTTTCATAATGGCCCAAGAGTCTTTCCTTGCTAATGGGCCCAAAGTCCATGTCCAAAACTATTAATGGGACACATGGCCCAATAAGGCCAACCAAAACAACCATGGCCCTAAACAGATTCATCGGACCACTAACCCAAAATATGACTAGGCCCAAAGAGTTTACAAGCTCACACGAAGCCCAAAACCAACTGGGTGCGTATGCCAAGCGTAACACCTCAATACGCTTAATGTACTGAGTCCTTGGTTGTACGCGCTGCGTACGCTATATTATGCCCAATGTATAAGCAGATTAAGCACCACTTCCATTAAGTGATTAATACTTGATGTTCTAATGTCCAATATCAGATCTGAGCACATTAAGACGTCCCAGGGCATAAAGTTGCAAGTTTATGCCCTTGCATGCTATAAGGGACTTCAAAACTTCATTCTTCGCATTAGGACTTCATATAAAGCTTCAAACTCATTCATGGAGTCTAGAAAACTTTCAAGCTAGCACCTTTATGCATCTAGCATGCTCACAAAGCTCAGATATAACCATCTTAGTCTCTGGAGTTGCTGAACACTCACGAGACGATCCAAGAACCAACAAAAGGGACAATATAGAAAACCCTAACCCAATCTAATGAATAAGATGGAAAAATTAAGAATTTATACCTCCAGAAGCTCCTCAAGGTGAACTAGATGTAGGTTCTTGAAGCCTAATGCTACACCAAGCTTGCTCACTAACTTCTTCTTGAATAAGCTCTAAAATGGCCACCAACACACTTCTATGCTCCAAAATCACACACTCAAAGGAAAACTGAGGTAAAGGGACGAAATACGACTCTAGAGGCTAATTAGGGTTTGGTCCAAGTAGCTTAAGAATGAATAAATAGGTCTCAAGTCTGGGTTTTAGGGTTTTGTTCCTCTGTCGCATACACCCCGCGTACATATTGTGCTCGACAGAACCAACGTCCATGTTTGATTTAAATGAAGCGCTTGCATTTCAGATTGCATGGCCCATAACCACTTAGTGGTGCCCATGGCTTCAAAATGGTTTGTGGGATCCCGAGAGGCAAAGAGAGCTGAGGATAACAGTTGAGCATGCACATAGGAGATGTTTGCAAGATGTTTAGGTTTAAAAATTCCGGCCTTGGCTCATGTGATCATGGGATGCCTGTGGGTAAGATGTGAAGGAGGGTTATGGGGTGAAGTTGGAGAGGACAACGAGCTTGGATGAGGGTTGACCGGAAGGCTATCTTCAGATGAGGTCGATTGGGATGAGCTGATGAATTTGGTGTCGTCAGGTTGGGGCGAAGGCGTACTGATAGGTGGGGGCAGCTGAGGATTCGAGGGAGGTGTGTGGGCCGGTGGCACACACAAGGTGCATGTCACAGTATTTGGGGATGAGATGGTGACACAACAGATCAAAGGGTGATAGGTGGTGGGGTTTTGATAGGATAGTCATCAAAGAAGGAGTGTATGGATAATTGAGTGAGAGGTGTGGGAGCATTGTGTGTGCCAAAAAGGGAAGGTATCCTCATCGAAACGTGCATGTTGTGTTATGAATATCCGAGAAGTGACCAGATCAAGACATTTATATCCTTTTTATTAAGCATGATAACCCAAAAAAATGCACGAGATGCTGTGTGGCGAAAGCTTGTGATCAGAATAATCTTGTAAGTAAGGATAAACACAACATCTAAGTGGCCGAAAATTCATGTAGGACGGAGTCCGATTAAATAAAAGCTCAAAGGGGGAGCAGTGAGCCAATACTCTCGTAGGCAAATGATTGATAATATAAACCGCAGTGCTAAACATATGCACCTAATAAGATGGTGGAATATGAGCATTGAACATTATTACAAGCCCCATTTCCACAATATGATGATGCTTACGCTCCACACAACCGTTTTGTTGCATAGTATAGACACACGATATTTGATGAAATGAGCCATTTTCAGTAAGTAATGGTTGAACTTTGTGGTTTAAACATTTAGTCCCACCATCGCTTTGAAAAATCTTGATTTTGGTATCAAATTGTGTCTGAACGAATTTAATAAACATATCAAAAACATTGGAGAAATCAGATTTGACTTAGAGTGGGTAAAACCACGTAAACCGAGAAAAATCATCCATAAATGTGACATAATAACAATATCTATCATCGGAAGAAACCGGTGACAGACCCCAAAGGTAACAGTGAATCAAGTCTAAAATATGCGATGTCCATTTGGGATTTTCCACAAACAGAAGTTGGTGAGACTTAGCAAGTTGGCACGGAGAGCATGAAACTAGTTTTGGTAAAATGGATGAAACTGATAAATGTTCCAATTTATTTAACATTATAATTATATCAAAAGAAATATGTCCCAATCACAAGTGCCAGCGTTCATAAGTGTCTCGTGGCCTAGACTTCATAAAAAACATAGACGACGGTGAGGACATGAGAATATAGAGACCATTTTCACATCGCTCTTGAGCTAGCACATGTTTCTTGATGCGGTCCTGAATAAAAAAAATGAAGATTTGGAAAATACCACATCCACATCATTATCATGAGTTAGCTTACTAATAGCTAATAAATTTTTCGTAAGATGGGAAACCACCAACACATCGCATAAGTGAAGACCATTAGCGATCGAAGATGTCCCAATAGAAGATACAGGTAAGTAAGTACCATTACCAAACATAACAGATGCTTCGCCACTAATGGGCTCGATTTTGTGAAGAGATCTAGGAGATGAAACCATGTGATCGGTAGCGCCCGAATCAACATACTAATCGGGACGTGAAGGATGAATAGAGGACTCAGCATTAAAAGCCCTGGCAAGATCCATGTCAGTGGGCGGTGGAGAGACAACCAAAGAAGCAAGGCGAGGGCATGATGATGCATAATGATCGTTAGTGCGACATAACTGCCAATGTGGTGGGCGATGACTACATCCATGCCCCCCATGAGAGCCACGATAACCATGAACACGATATCCAGAAGGAGCCGAATATGTGGGAGGCGCGGAAGGGAAAGTAGGCGAATGATGTTGCTGAGCTGAGAAAGCAACCGAAGGCTGAGTATCATTGTTATGTATAGTCCGCAAAAACAGTTCATAGCCCTCATCAGCCTGTGCTAAAATATCACAAAAAACAGAAGGCATCCGGGAGGCACGGATAGTGGTGGAGAAGGTTTCAGCTGAAGCACCGAGACCACATAAGAGCCAATGACTTTTATCAGTTTCATCAACCGGGTGACCGATGGCGGCGAGATGATCGCAAATTGCTT
The DNA here is from genome assembly GCF_002870075.4 of Lactuca sativa. NCBI lineage: Eukaryota > Viridiplantae > Streptophyta > Magnoliopsida > Asterales > Asteraceae > Lactuca > Lactuca sativa. Next base: position 222,926,768 of record NC_056630.2, read on the forward strand.
TAAATTTCTTCCAAAATCTAAAACCGTGGATGTACCTTTAGTTAAATGGCGTAACTGATCACATAGAGTTTGCACCTGTTCCATGGATGAGTTGTCATATGTTCGTTCGAGTGCAAGCCAAATCTCTCTCGCAGTGGAAAGACCCACAATCTTCGAGAAAGCCTCCTCGATTAGCGAGGCATGAATGAGGATTAAGACACGTTGATCTGCCGACATCCACGCGGAATAATCTGGATTTGGAGCCATCTTTTCTGCAACCATAAGCATAGGGGTAGGAGGGGTAGATGACCCATCAACATGATCAAACAGGTTCTGATATAGGAGAGAAGATGTAAGATTTGATTTTTCCATAATAGGTAATTAGATGATGATAGTTTAACTGTGAGAAAATGAAGGATGGAATTCATGGTGATGGTGGGATCGGAAGAAGATGAGGAAGACACGAGGAGAAGAAAAGATTAAACTGAAAAGGAGAGGAAGAGTTTAGCAGTGACAGAAGAGTGATGTGAAAAGAGAGGGATACCATGTTGTGAAATGACTCACTGCCCAAAACGCGAGAGGCAAGAATAAATAAAGAACAAACTTACTAGTAATTTGACTAATAACATTCATAATATATACATCGATCACCATTATTATTGATATAAAGAACATATTAATAGAAGATGTGTTCGAATAAAAATTAAGTATTATGAATTTTACACTAGCTAGTAATTGTACTCATAACATAAAAATACCAATATATATAAAACATTCTATGTATTGACTGGTAATTGTACTTATAACACAAAAATGTGAATATATATATATTGATATTGACTTGCAATTTGGAGGTAATATTTCATGTGAATATATTTTGATTTTGACTTAGCAAGTTTGTACGCTTTTAAGAGAGCTTTGTTCTACAAGTGGAAAGAGCTTCAGCATCTCATGCACTCGGTTATCCTTACTCCTCAAGAATATAGGTAACGATAGGTATGGGATGCAACGAGTGTTTTTTTATTCCCTCCACCAAAAAGATAATCGATAACAGTATTTTGATTATTGAAGAGCAGCTAGTGAGTTGATTCGGGTGTTTTGACTACCTGTTAAGCATTTGGAGGTTTCAGAATGAAGCTTTTTGGAACGATTAAATAAAAGAAAATTAGTATTTATGACTTAATCGTTTCTCAAGCTCAATTTTTGAAGTGGAATAGGTTAAAAATTAAAATGTTGAATATCAATTGGAGCGATTAGTCCTTTGTAATTTCTTAACTCGTTACTAGTTTTCTTTTTTGTTACATAAAATTTCATCCGTCAAAAAAATTAAGAGTACAACACAAAATCCATTTGATCGTATCCATTTTACCATTTTAGTCTTCAATTTATTTTTCATGGGGCTGTTTTAAAGATCTTTCTTCATGTTTTACTTCGTGGGTTTGTTTTACTAATCGATTTATACTTCATGGGCCATTTTGAAGATTTTGCTTCGTCGGGCTATTTTTAGTCTTATTTTTGTTCGTGTCTACTTGATTAAGTAATTGGGTCCTTGTTGTTTAGTTATGGTTGTGGCTCAATTTGTATTGAGATTTAGGTGTTATGAATCATGATTATGTTTTTTTTTTTTTTTTTGGATTTGTACTGAGTGATAACTTTGTTCATTTCATTTCTTGCTAGATAGTCTTGATTAAATATATTTTGCCGTTTAAAGAAAAATAACATCACATTCGGTTATATATTATTCACCAATCACCAACATCATTTTTGTGTAAAAAATGATATATGATTAGATCAAATTTGATACAAAACATAAAATTTGAGACAGGATTGAAAATCCACTTAAATTGTTTAATAGCAGACAAGTAAGCATAATGAAATAACACTCTTACAAATTTCACGTCATCATATTTAATCTATATATTAACTTTAAATAGTTATTTGGAATTTTAGAAATTCTTGATTTTTTTTGCTTCTTTTAAGCTGAGGGCCGCAAATATTTTTTATAACTTTGCCACACAGTCTATTTTAAAATGTAACATTAGGTCTAAAAAAAACTATTAATGGTGTCCAAGACTTCAAAACCCTTAACTAGATGTTACATTGTTTTTTTTTTGTAAGGGTGTCAATTTATGACACGACACCAGTGTTCTAAAAGACGCGTCATGGCGTGAGGCGCGGTGTCACCGTTACGAAAAGCTTCATAACATTGTTGTTAGGCGTTGCGCGTGGCAAGGCGTGATATGGTGTGCCATGACGCGTTATGGCGCGTGTTTTTTCGTTTAAGACACGTTTTTTTGCTCTTTTTTAACTTTTTTAGTCGGACATACAAGTATTGTGTTTTTTATTAACTTTCTGTTATTAGTTGTTGATATAACAGTTGTAAAAACTAGGTATATTTGATATAAATTTATATTTATGCGGTAATATAATTATAAATTAACACAAAATCGTCGTCTTATATCACGCCTTGAAAAACGTCATGGCTCGCCATAACTCGTTAAGCTTGAGGCTTGGCCTTGCCGCCATGCCACGCCTCACGCCTTTTAGAATCTTGCACGACAAGAAATGAAATTGGGACGAAACTGAATTTTGAATTCATGTTCGTGTTAAGTGTAAAAAACACGATGTCGTGTTCGTGTTCAAAATTTGACATGATTTAGCATTTCCTTGTCGTGTTTGTCATGTTATGTATGATTAAGTATTCGTTAATAAAGTAGTTTTTATTTATTTTATCTTTGTCGTGTCGTGTCGTGTTTGTCGTTTTTTAATTCGTTCATTTTCGTATTAGTTAAAAAAACACGACATCGTGTCATGTCGTATTCGTGTTACATAAAAGTTTATCGTGTCGTATCGTGTCAGACAGAAACACGAAACAATAGCACGATTTGTCACTCCTAGTTTTAGCCAACTTCTTGCTAGTATGTGTATCTCTAAATATTATTAAAAGAAAACCCTTAATTCATCAATGAAGCAACCAGGGCCCTTGATTATATTTCAATCTTATGATTTCCACCGTTAGATCAATTTGCTGACATCATTTTTCCAAAATATAATCCAAACATTTAATTATAGAATCTTTAAATTTAGCAATCACATTTCAAACATAATTACATTTAATTATAGAATCTTTAATTATAGAATCTATACATATTTTCTAAAATATACTTCACAATTCGAACACAATTACATTTAATTATAAAATTTTTAAAATCTACAATTATGTTATCGATTAAAACATATCATTCTATTTATATATGAGATATCAGTTTCTCCATAAATCTGGCCAAAAAACATGAATAGCCGCACCATCTTTCTCTTCTATTTTTCTCTCTTAAACCATAATTCCTTAATACTCTTCGTCCTCATGTCAATTGTCATGCTTCAATTGATGCTTTGTTTGTTCATAACAAAATGTAGCACCATAAGTTGGTTCCTTTTTACTCATGTATTCTTAGAATTTGCGTATTGCCTCTTCCTTGCATCTCCAGTTAGCACACCTCTATTTTGCTTCACACAAATCTCTACAAATTGAAGCAAACATCTACTTCAAGACAACTTTTGACGAATCTATGTCATCATTAACCCTAATTAATATTGTTCATAATTTAACTCCATTATTTATAGCTTTTCGTTTTAAAATTCAAATCCGTTTAGTTTTTCTTTTTTAAAAAAGTCATTAAATGAGCATATTAATAATTTCGTTATCTTTAGTATATATTAAAACAAAAAAATCTTATGACTTCATCTTAAACAATCTGGGACTTGATTGTATTTCAATTCTATGTTTTCCACCCTTACATCAAATTGTTGACGTCATCCTCCCCAAATGGAATGTATTTAATTCCAATAAGAGCTTTTCACAAAATTAACTTAAATCCATTGAAATGGAATGTATTTAATTTTAATAAAAGATTCCTAAATTTTAAATCTTGAATTTTCGGTTATCAAGGTTTTAAAATGGTCAACTTTAAAAAGATATTACTAAAAACAATTTCAATTAAATATCAACCATTAATATAAATCCGTTTATATTAGTAAACCATTAATATAAAAACCATTTTTATTAGGAAACCATTAATACCAAAAAATCATATTCAAATTAACACATACATATACGATTCATCTCTGAATCTGCGGCTCACATTTATTTTCAATCGTTGCTTTTCTTCAAGCCTTCTCCTACAACATCATTCTTATTACTTATAACTTTCATCATCATTCTCTGCTTAAAACATTCGTTGTTATACACTAGAAGGTTAGTACCTTCTTTCGTTTTTTATATTTTTTTTTTCGATTATTTTTTTGTTCATGTATCAAATATATGTATTCATATATTTCGATTTTCTTTGTCACAAATTACATGAAATCGGTTAACTACTTTTCTGATACTTTTCAAATAAATAGAAAAATATATTACATACCTTTAATCTATAAAAAAATAATAATGTACTTTGATGGAAAATAGTCAAAACACAATATAGCAAAGTACTTTGATGGGATGACAAATGCACCCTACCTGTTTTCTTGTTCATTGTAATAAAAATTTTTATGTATTTGTTTAGCATGATACTTCCGTTTTTTATCCGAAGGGTAAATCATTATTTTTGTATGTACAAAGTTCATCAGAATGGTAAATCAGTAATTTAATTTAAACATTGATCAAATCATGAGTTGCTACTATTTCTGTTTGTTTGATTATCTCAACCAGGTTACTATTTTTGATTGTATAAAATATCTTAAATTGTTGGCTGAATTACAGGGATTGCAATCTTGATATAGAACTCAAATAATTTGTTGTTAAGATAAATATATGGTAATACCGAATGGAAAATGGAGGATAAGGGTATAATAGGAATACCGATATGTTTTTTATTGTTTGAATGTAAATTAATATCCTAATATGATGGTTTAATTACAACATTTCTAACTTTAAATTGAAATCATAACTAAAGGTTATTGATATTGATGGATGAATTTTTTTAAATGTTAAGTATGATTTTAAGGTTTAGGGGCAGAAAGGTAATTTTATTTGGGATAGAATAAAGAAGGAAGATTCGAATATACCTTTTGAAGCTATCAATAAACTCCTAAATTTATGTGATTTATTTTAATGCTGACAAAATTGCAAGTTTGGTCCCTGTGGTATGTCAAAAATTGGATGTTTGGTACAAAATGTTTTGGAGTTGCACCACTAGTCCAAAAAGTGAATTGTATTGCAGGTTTGGTCCAAATGTTTTTGGAAAAACTTAAAATGACTGATTTACCCTTCATATTTTGTTTTCTTATTTTTCTTTTACTGCATAAATTAAAAAAAAAAAAAGACAAAAAGAAAATATCACCCACCCATACATACACGCACTCTCTCTCCCCCCATCTCACCATCTCTCTCTCTCTCTCTCTCTCTCTCTCTCACACACACACACACACACCAAGAAGAAATTTATCAAGCTACACCCTCTTTCCTTAACCTTTTTCCAGTTACCCAGATGCTCAAACTCATCAATATTGTTTTCAAACCCAACCCACATGGATCAAAACTTGTATGATCTGTTACTTCCATCAAACCTCCATCTGCAACCTCTGCTCTTCAGAAAATTGCTTCATTCTCTACACACATTGAAAATTTGAAAAACATACACTCACACACAGTGAAGAACAGTGTAAACCCATTTGAAATTAGAATCCTTATGTTGGATGGTTTTCCCTCAAGTGGGGTGCTTCACGAACCAAATTCCATTCTTATCCCTCTGAATCCCTCTGTTTCGACTAAGGAATTAAAAATAGAGAGCTTAGATTTGGATCTGAAACATATGATGAGTTTTTTCAAGAGCTATCGATTTTGGAAAAATGGAGGAGGCAATTTTCTGGGTTTGTTCAAGAACTATCGATTTCTGAAAATCCCAGCTGGATGATCAATCAAAACTTCCCCATTTTCACTGGATGGATCAAAACTTCAACCAAAAAATCAATGAAAAGAAACATCTAATTAATTTTTTCTATAGAAATACCCTCAAAAACCTAGATCTCGTTCCAGCTGGACATTTCTAGTGTTTTTTACATCCATAGAGATGAGACGCGCAGATCATCCTTCAGTCGGTGAAATCGAGCAACCAATGACATCGGCCAAGAGGTTTCCGACAAGAACAGAAGGGGTTTCGACGGTGGTGGTGTTTTTTTCTGATAAATGCTTACTTTTCAGATCTATCCTTCGCCAAAAAAAGATAAAACCCATATCTCGAAGTATCGAATCATTCATTATACTTCTCTGTTGGATTTTGATATGTTTGGTGTGAAAAAGGTGAGATTAATGGTGGTGGTGCGCTCCTGAAAGTGGTTTTTTATGTGTTGAGAGAGAGAGAGAGAGAGTGGTATTTTCTTTTTGTCTTTTTTTTTTAATTTATGCAATAAAAGAAAAATAAGAAAACAAAGCGTGAAGGGTAAATCAGTCATTTTAAGTTTTTCCAAAAACATTTGGACCAAACCTGCAATAGAATTCACTTTTTGGACTAGTGGTGCAACTCCAAAACATTTTGTACCAAACATCCAATTTTTGACATACCACGAGGACCAAATTTGCAATTTTGTCTTTAATTTAATTGCAAATTAGATACATGAAACCTTTAAGTAAGAAAATATAAGGGCAAAAGGGTAATTCGACTTAGGAAACTAGAAAAACATTAGGCTGGAAAAGCAATTCAACAATAGATATTGAGATGACACGTGTACTAAAATGCTTTTTTTTACATGATACTTCCATTTTTTATCCGAAGGCTAAATAAAAAATTTAGTATGGACAATGTTCATCAGAATGGTAAATCGGTAATTTAATTTAAAAATTGATCAAATCGGTTGTTGCTATTATTTCTGTTTGTTTGATTATCTCTGCTTGGTTACTATTTATAACCTTATTGTTGAATATAATAACTTCATATTATACCATTTTTAGGAATGTACTTTTAAAGTACATTGTTATACTATTTTTAACACTAACTTGTTGTGATTTTTTCATGTTTTAGATGTCTCTTTTAATTTATCTTTTATTCACTATTAAGGGGATGAATTTTATAAACAGTTTAATCTAGAAAAGGTTAAACTATAATTATTCAAATATTATATATTTCTGTACAGTAAATACAACCATTCAAAGATTGCTTTCTATGACTAACAAAATTATGTTTCTATTTTTCAAATCTCATAAAACATTACATAAGGTTTTTTTTGGCTTAACATATTACATCATTCAGTCTAGATTAAGTTAAACAAAACAACAATTTATAACTTTTCATATTAAATGTTTAACCTATTAACTTGGACTCGATCCTTAATAGCCTCTACAAACTGCAATAGCTATATGATTTTTTTTACAAATTATAGCAACATACTTACCATGAAAAAAAATAACTTTAAATTAAAACTTAGTTTTTTACCGGTAACAACAAATATACAACACTTAATATCAACATTCTTGCCTACCGGTTTCTCTAAATATTAATACATGAACCACATCAAAAGTAGGATAAGAAGTTAGAATCTAAATTAAGAATGATCTTATTTCCTTGAATATCAGATTTACGGTATTATAGACAAAATTTTTATTTGATTCTTAAATTTTCTATATGGTCTTATTTATATGGTAGAATCAAATTTTATAATTACAATTAGCATTTTTTTTATTAAACTTTGTATGTAGGTATGAAACAATAATAATTATATTTTTGAAGGGACATTGTTCAAAATAATTTGCATAATCTAAATACATGTTAATTTAGTTCATTCTCTACACTTTCTTGTGACATTGGATTTTTTTTGTCATGTTACATTCAAAAGATAGTTTATTCGAACATGCATCTTAGATGTTTGAAGAAATGTCTCAAAGAATCTGACACAAGTTCTCTACACTAACCTCACAACCTGGTATAAATTTTGTTTTTTTTTTTCTAGATTTTTAGCATCATGTGTTATTGTTTTTTTGCAACCTTTTAGTGTTACACGTTTTTCTTTTGTCTTGTTCTCAGGTTTTTCTATCTCTGATAGGGCTTCATTTTTTATATTTATTGTAAACTATCGATTCAATCTATTGTACTTTGTTATGACTTTTATCAATGTGATAGGATTCTAATAAACTGTCTATTTCTTGATCTTTTAGAAAAAGATGTTCTAACTGTATTACCATCTACGACTGTGGTATTCTATTTTATTGATTAAACGATCTATTATTTGGCTAGGATGGTTTTTACGAATTATGTTTGACATGATAATTGTTCCTATCATCAAAAAATGCATCCAACAAAAAGTGAAATACGATTTTTTAAATTAATACCCTCATCTAACTATAAATGATATTTTTTCAACTTTGATGACATGTAACCGAGTTTTGATTGAAATTTTCAATTTTTCGGCATATAACAGATTATGACCTAAATAATGATATTATATATTTTGACAATCTGGCTTTCTTCGGTACTTCAATTATTTTTGCAGAAAGTAGTCAAATTTGGTATTATTGATCTCACAAAGGCAAGTCTTATGTTTTTTTAGCGTATCCATTGAGTTTAAAATGTTTTTTGTCTATATTTATTTTAAAAAAATGTTAAATCATGAATTAATGAATGTAAGTCAGTAGGTATTAAAGGTGCAAGAAGAGCAAATTGTTAAATATGGGATGATGATGGTTATGTCAAGCCAAAATAAAATTCTAAAGTAACAAATACTAAATTCAAAAGGTAAACACTTGTAATGCAGAATACATATTATGCTTCCCAAATAAATAACCAAAAACTAACATCTTCCACAAATAAATTACATTTGAACTAACATCAATAAATTATGATTACATTATCTTAATTTTTAATTATACGTTATAGAGAGTCGGTTAATATATAGTCAGTATTTTTGTATTCGTATCGGTTTTGAACTAAAAAACTATATTCAAATAATAAAAATAAAATGGAACAACGATGATAATAATGCGAAAATAACCTTCAAATTTGGTTTGATACAAAAAATTTGTCTAAAACTTATTTCTAAACTTTTCAAAACTATCAAGAATGTATAATACAAGATGATAATAATGCTAAAAAACACCGAGTTTGGTCTAGTGCGAAAAAAATAATTTTATATGATAGTAGGATTGTAGTAATACTAAAAAAAAACATATATGCTTTTTATCTGATGCAAAAATGGTCGAAACATACTTCTAAACCGGCAAGAAATAGCAACGAACTTCTAATTCATCTTGAATAACCATTTAATAGCTATATGTAAAAAATATGAATACTCAACAGTTAAGACCATAGACCTTACTCAAATGTCTGCAAATGTCTTGAAGTAAGCATTTTTTTCCCATTATTTTATCATTATCATAAAAAAAAAGACATTCTCATGTGTTTCAATTGTTTAATTCGTATCATAACAACAAGTAAGTTGTGTGCCAATTATGTATTTTGACATTTTCAATGAATCACGGACAATCTCTAAATTAAACAAACATAATTGTTTTTATATTTTTTTGTTAGAGTTTCTTTATATTTAATATTGTGGGGGGGGGGGGGGGGGGTATGTGGTTGGTTTCGAATGAACATAAATAAGTTGTTATTTTTTTGAAATAAACAATTATATTTCGCAATATAACCATAAAATAATATTGTATTTTAAAAATACATTTTCAAATGTTGGATTATACTTGAGTACATCCGTTTTTGCGCATGGTCAGTTATGTAGTTGTTTCCCGTGTCATAAGTAAAAAAGTTTGAAGTTACTTTGTGACGAGGAAGGTCGTTCACTTAATAAAAAAATATTGTCTACAAAGAGGTCCTTCAACGACTATATGTATTTATGATTTCAGTGTATTTTTTTATACATTTCAATAATACTAATAACACTGGTTTTTTAATTATTCTGCAATATCTATATACATTTATATTTTATTTATACGTTCCCCGCGTTTAACGCGGGTCATAATCTAGTTTTTTTTAAAATCTGCGTTCTAAACAAATATTTGTTTATTAATCATATGAAGTCGGCCGGAGAAAAAAAAAAAACTAAATGTGCATACACAAAATATTCTCGGTAGAATTGAACAAGTAAACAAGGTTTAATTCAAATATTTCTATATCCAAAGTGAAAATATTTTCCACATTATAGCTTCAGAATATATATTTGTATAATCAGGGAAATGTGAAAATATTTTATAGGTATCAGAGAAAAGGTAAACTACATATGTATTCTAATTTTAGTATTCCATTAATACTCGACTTATATTATGCAAGACCATTTAGAGCACTCCACATGATCGGTTCCTGACTTTCTAATAACGAATTAGCTTAATTGCGGTAATTCCACGAAAGTCATTAGACCAGTCAGAGTAGAAGGATACCGCAAACTGTGGTGGTGCAGTGAACACGACACCGAGTGGCGGTGTTAACAGCGGTAAGGCCACCACACGAGGAAGCTATGCTGCATTTTATTTTTTTGATCGTTGCTTGATCCATCCTGCACAAATCGATACAAAGAAAAAAGAAAAGAGGGAAGAAGGTAGGGAAAAAAGGGAAGATGCTTGTTTCTTTTGGCTGCAAACGAACTAAGAGAAAACAAATAAGGCAAAGCCTTTATTTGGACATAGTATAATTCAAGTTGGGATAAATGATTTTTAGTGGGCTAAAGATTTAAGTGGGCTTGTATAATTTTGTTGGGCTAGTTTTTAGTAGGCTAAGCACCCCTTGGTGAACCAATTCTTACCCGACACGATAACTACAAGGGGAGTATTTTCATGTTTCTATTTTTTGTTTTTGATTTTAAAATGTCAGGTTTGATTTTTATGACTTATTGTTGTTTTAAATGTGAATGAGTAATAAATTTAAAATAAAAGTAACAATAATATGATAAAGATGTGGTATTATTTCTATAAGCTTTGTGGGGTAAGGATAGGTGAGTAGAAAAATGACATGACATCGAAGTAGTAGGCAAAAAGTGTGTTAAGGTGTGTTATCATATCCACCCATCTTATGAATATAGTTTTTTTCTACCTTTATCCTAACTTTTGTTTTTATTTATTTTATATCGTTATACTTGAAAAACTTTGTATTATTAGGCCCTTGGCCGGTTACCAACATGTTATGATGACGTGTTGGTTTTGGTGACTGATATATGCATATTTAGTTATATATTTCATGTATTATTTTAATACTTTTTGCTATATTTATGCTCGTTATAGAACAAAAGGTACTGAATTCGTTTAAAATGTGTTTTGTAGTAGCGAAGACATGCTCGGGATAAAAAAAAAAAAAAGCCATTGTAGTGCTGGAAGCGGGAAAATTGGATCAAAGCCAAAGAAGTCTTAAAAGACAACGATGTGCTGATCCCAACCACGACATGGTAGATGGAAAATTCCCGATCAAATAGTGACTTTAGGGGAGAGCTCATCTTGAAGTTGGCCTGATCTTTTGGTATTTTTGAATTGTGGGGGCTATGGTCTTGACATTGGAGAATACCTGCCCGTTTAACCGACTTTTATTGAAGAGGGCACGAGCCAAAAATGCGAAACACTCCCCCTTTTGCGAAATTGGGTAGAAAGTGTCAATTCGCATTAATTGCAGGGGCCTGTTTCGAAAATTATCCCATTTCTCAAAATTTTCACCCAATATCGAAATTGGGTAAATTCTGTCAACATTTCGAAACTGCAGGGACTCAAAACAAAACTTCTGCATCCTTTAGAGTTTTTTTCACCATTTCGAAGTTGGGTATAAACTGACATTTCTTCGAAACATTAAGGACCAATTTCGAAAATTTTCATTATCTTCTTCTTCCCAATTTGTATTACCAGATAACGAAGACCCATTAACTACTCGTCATTAACCTTTTGAAACTTGCTATCAACTTTCAAAATTGAGCCATTAAAATCTTCGATAGTTGATACCCAATTCTCAAACCTCGTTGAGTGATGTCGAGTGTCGAGTAGGCACCCCAAAAAACCTTCGGCAGTAAGGCAAACCCTTTCAACCATCGACTTAAAATCTTCGATATCACGTCCCTGTTCAAAAACAAAATCATCGATATTTATTTCAACTATGAAACCTTCGAAATCAATATCATGTCCTGATACAAACCAATAAACAAAAATCCCATCATTAAAACCTTAGATCATTAATCCTTCCCAATCAATAATCGTCGACATCAGATTCTTCGACCCTTGATATTGATTGCCCAATAACGAATCCATACTCCAAAAATCGACTCTACTCAGTCAAGTTTTCCAATTAAGTTTTCATTACTCAATCAACAATCGAAATCAATCCAAATCCTAATTCACCATCTGATTTCGACTTACGGATCATCGACAATTTGGAACATACTCCTATCAATTTCAATTCGAACAACAACATCAACTCTAACCATAAATCAAAAATGATTCTAGCATATGTATTTGAACCATCAAATTTCAACTGTTTGCTATCTAAATTGACTCCAATACATCGAAACCAATTTTGATATCCAAATCAATAGTGAAACTCGTTTGTCCCCAAAATGATTCGTTGTCAATTTACTTCCCAAAACAGAACCACATAGCCACAAACAATCGAACTCGATTTTGATATCATACACGAACATTCTTGACTCCAAAAGTAACCAAAAGCGAATTTCAAACGTGACCCCTTAGTTCGACAACAATTATTTTAGCCAAGACAAACCTCAGTTGAAATCAAAACGTAACCATCTCGAATTTATTCAAATTGAAATCAATTTCAGCTTCTAAATACATCTGATTTCGACTCTAATCTTTTCGACCATGAATCACAAATCAATTTAGACTTTTCTTAGTTTGACCTTAGATTCAACTTCAAGAACAGATTGAATCAGCTATCAAACTAATCATTAAGTAAAATCAGTTTCATTACTCAAATCGATATCGAATATCAGCAAATCAGATTTGAATTTAGCAGAGTTAGAACAAGAGAAGAGGGTCTAAAGGTTATCTGTTCATCCTCCGTGTAAGTCCCCAATCTGCTTGTGTATCAATCAGATCCAATTGATGGTGCGGAATCCCAATCAATTGGATGATGCCAGATCAAAATATAAGAGAAGGAGAAGAAGAATAACTTGAATCTATGATGTATTGATGATATGATTGATGTTCCTTACAATAGATTCTCTCACACACTATTCTTCTCTCTAGTTTCTCTCTCTACATTGTGCTCTTTATGTCTCACACACCACTTCTCACCCCTAACACCTATATATATAGGCTTGGTGAACATGGGCCGTAAATGGGTTTATGGTTCTAGACATAAAAATATATTTTCCTAGAAAAGTAAAGTATAAACCATAATTTTTAACCCAACAATCTCCCCTTGGTTTATAGTTTTTTTTTTTCTAATTGACCCAACAAACTCCCCCTAAAAAGGTAGCTGGCTTTTCTTGATAATCTTCATTGGGAGCTTGGCTTCAGCATTTATCTTCAATTTCTTCACAGCTTCAAGATGAACATGATGAATCTTCAAAAATTTACTTCATCTTGAGCAGTTGGGCATTTCTTCAAGATTTGACTCTGAACGCACATTCGGTGAGGAGGCTTGATGTACTGATTCTTGAAAGATAGCACTTTCAGCTTGAGAATCTTCAAAGAGAACATCAGAGAGAACAAATCTTCTGGATCACTTCAGCAAGTTTAAGATAGCAGTAGACTTATTGAGGAGACTTCAATGCAATTCATCACATAATGTTCAATTTCAGCTTCACCTTGCTTCTAGGGTTGAAAGATTGAATGTCAAAAGAATAATCTTCATTTCTTGATCCTTCGAATGAGAATTCTTCGATGATCACGGATGAAGCCTTGGTGCAGAAATCTTCGACACAAACTCCACAAGTTTCATCTTCACCTGAATTCATTTTTCAAGACAAAACAAAACTAAAAGAAAATTTAGCACACAATATTTTTGGGTTTTTCATATTTTCTGAAAAAAATAAAATAGAAAAAAAAATATTTTTGGATTTTTTATTTTCTTGAACAAGAAATAAAACAGAATATAACACTATTTTTTGATTTTGAATTTTCTTAATTCTCCCCCTAAATTTGTGCATAGAGAAAATCTATGAACAAATTTAACAAAAACAAAATATTTGGGATCAAAGTTGTGAGACAGTCTGGACTTGTTTATCAGTACCTTCACCTTCATGAATAGATCTGCTCAATTGACGGTATTGTGGTCCACTTAAACACGAAGAATATTGACAAACTTTTCTAAATACACCATTTAGCTGACGATGACCTCGTGTATTGTTGTCCACATAAATTAAATAACGAGATCTACAGACAACCTCTAAATGGTTCAATTTTAGTTGCACTAGAACTTGTTTCCTGCTTCCTGATATACCTGGTTATCAAGAACTTCCTAAGGACTCCTTACTTTAGGTGAGTAAACAATTATTAAAAAGGAAGTTAGATTTAGAAATAGGTGCATATGTTGTGCCCCAAGTCGGATATATTTCAATCACGCAGAGGGGACAACATATGGCTAACTTGGATAGAGGGATTGAGAGGTAGAATGTTGCATATGCTGTGTCCCAGGTCGGATCTTCCGATCACACAGAGGGGACAACATATGGCTAACAGATAGAAATAGTTGCATAGATAAGAAGGTGTGTAGAGATAGAGTTGCATATGTTGCATTCCAGGTCGGATCTTCCGATCACGTAGAGGAAGCAACATATGACTAACAGATAGAAAGCAAGAAAATAATTTCCTACAGACCTACTTTATCAGAACCCCCCAGTCGTCCTATCAGAACTAGAATTAAGGACATAAGTCCATACATCAAGTAAAATTTGAACCACTGTTCTTGATGCGTATTAATTTAGTGTATCCTGTAGGTTCCCGTGTTTATCTCACTACTTAATCTACCCAAGCGTCGTATGGTCGGTCCAAACAATCCTATCTAAATCCACACTTTCAAATCCTTTGTGCCTACCAGCACATTGATCATAAAGTCCATACAATTCATATTTAGTCCTTTACACATGTTTTAGATTGCCCGTTATCACTTTCTTGATATCACTTCCTAATAATAACTACTAACGAAAAACTATTAAGAAAATGAAAATTTGTCTTTAAAACGAATCAGAGTAAGATAAACTTAGGAGTATAGAGAAGAAAATGCAAACCGTAATTCACCGATTGAATTTGTTTTCTGAGACGAGATTGCCTTGATAAGACTTTATCAAAATCATACACCTTATCTTAGATAATTCATAGGTGTGTCTAAAAAATTATAGAACTATGAAAAGGGATGTTGTAATCATAGTCTCAATTGTTTAGATTTTTTTTTATTTCTCACAAGTCCATGTTAGTGTGCCGGTTAACCACACACGCTCCACTAACGACTTTAAGAATGCAAATATCACATTTGATATCTACTTAAAATCTACTTAGTTAAAGCGTTTCCTCACCATTATTTTCATGAATCGGAGAGAAACCTTATGACACTTAGATTTTATGGTGTATGTGTTCCTTTCCTTGTGAATTTTGTCAAAACCATAATCACAAGACAAGGTTAGTGACAATTCCAAATTCATATGGACTGAACTTGTGCAATCTTAATTTCTTGCCACCTGGCAACACAAGGGCCTACCATTGCTTCCAAGTTGTTATGCAACCAATTGGTAACTCTCAGAACTCATATGCAAAGCCAACTTTAACTGGAATGGCCATAGAAATATGTCAACACGATAGGTTATAAACCTCACGACGTGTGCTAGTGTCAAACTACAAGTTTTTATTCTTGATTAGATCTTGAAATTCTTTCATGATCTTTAAGACTCCCACTGACCTCTTGACATATAAGACTCCCTTGCCAAATATTCAAGAGATAGTGCGGATTCTTTATCAAGACAAATACTTCACCCAATTGGCCTTAATTGGTCTTTGTTTTATCCAAAACATCACAACTTACCAATTTCAAATGTACAAGAGTAGGACACTTTTACTCTTACATTTGACAAGTGTTATAAACCTCTCTTTAAGATATGTCACTCAAATTACAATCTTGGAGTATGACTCTAAGAATTGTTTTTGGAATGAAGTATGACTTATCTTCTTGATTTAACCATCTCAACAATTCATGACTCCTCTTCTTAGCCATAAAAATGCACTAAGATGTCCCTATAGGATTAATTGTGATACGGTTTCATAATCATTAAGATGATCATAAAACATGATACTAAAGTACTCTCCCATCTTTTCAGATTTTGAGAAACTTTTATCTTTCTGCCTAATTTGATTCTTCTCATTCGTTCTGCCATACATCAAAATTTTTTCCAATGTATCAGAATTACACTTAAACTTGTAAGTGTAGCCATACTTACTAAACTTTAGTAAATCATGACGAATAGTCTTATAGATCTTTTGTGGTGGACTTGATCAGTGCACAAGAATGTGTACTCGATCCCTTAGCCCTTTACTTAACTCACATATACATGTGAACACATAATTAGTCTTAATTTTCCAAAGATGAAAGTTCTCATTCATCATACTGTACAACTTGTATGATTCCAAGTTTCTATCCAACTGAAAACTTGGATGATGAGAAGCTTTCCTTATTTGGTAAATTTAGACACTATCACAAATGATAGAGTCAAATTCATATTTTCAATACTGCTAGAAACATACAAACATTAAGTTTTCATAAATGCCATTGCAAGGAGATATAAAATAAAGTAAAAGAAACTTTTATTTATTTATAAAATGCAGAAAACACTTTTCCTTACAATGCAACTTTAAATGAAAACTATGCTATTACATGTTTCCTAGCAATCTATCATAACTCCTAAGAGTAGCTCAAGAATCCGATCTTCAATCAAGCGATAGAAATCTATCTTCGCGATCAGATTCAACATACTCTTTCTTTAAGTTTCCTTCACTTTTCCTTTGATTATTAAAACATCAACATGTGAACCAGTCACATCATGTAATAAGAATCTCAGAATAGAAGCTTAATCGAGTTAGATAGTGGGCTCTACCTGAAGTAGAGTCAAACTTATTGAGTTTACCAGCCTTATGATCTTTCAGGTAAATTTGGTAGCTTCGCAACCCATGCCCTTTCCTTTTGGCAATAGAACCATATGGACCCTTTAGGAATGGTACATTGGACAATCTCAGACTTAGCCTTTCTCTTTACCATTTGGTCAACCGAGTTGACTATTGCCAATCCCTTTCCATTGGGAAGAGAAAGCTTTTATTGGGTATCCAATGCAACCATTTTCAATGTCCATTGAAGGTTTGGAAAGTTGATCTACTACTCAAATTTTCTTTACCAAAGCTCCAAATCGTTGCTGATTCAGCAGTATCAAGCAAATAGATAAGATCATTAAGGGTCATGTCATAGTCTATTTCATAGTAGTCCCAAAGGCAACTCACTATGTGACTTAGAAAGTGATTGAACATCCAAATTTTTTAAGACTTTGACACCCAACTCTCCCGGCTTGTCAATATGTGTCTTCATCTCCAAGATGCGATCACACATAGACCTTGCTTGCCAATAGGGCTTGAGTGACCTTGAACTTGTGGGTTAGGGAGGATAATTGGAGGAGGTGGAGGAAGTGAAGTTCCAAGAGATTTGGGAAGATCATAGATGTCTCAACTAGACATCTTTTGGGAGATATTCAAGATAGTTGATTTAAAGTCCTTAATATGACACCCAATATGAAATATTAAGGCTAGGACCCAACACAATACTTTTATAACTTGGAAGAGGGATGCCGTAATCCAAGCTATAAAATATTTGAAGGTAGGCAAATGACGATTCACCAATTTCCACCATGAAAACGAAATAATTTAATTAGCTTTTACTTGAATTTGAAACTTCTAGATCTTTTGAGATTCATTGAACTGTTCAATGACATTTTTCAATCTCGAGTGTTCCCTTCACGTTTTGTGGCTGGGATGCCGAGGATCACAAAACAAGGTGTGAAGTAACCATGCAAATAACTTGGTACCCTTAATATTTACCCCTTAACCGATGTGCCGGTTAACCACACACGCTCCACCGATACTATGATAAACATTAAGTTACCCTTCGCCTACCTTGTTAAATCAAGCTAGTGTGCCAGTTAACCACACACGCTCCACTAACCGACTTAAGCAAAGTGCAAAGTGTAATTTCATGGGTTAGCACCAAATTCACATTTTCCTAAGTAACTAAGATTGGGTATTAATAAGAGTTTAGTTACTTAGTATTTATCATTAATACTTTTAATGAAGGGAGAATTATAGTCCTTGTCCTACTCGTTCGGCTAACGACGCTCCACCAGTCAAGGAAGTGATGGGTGAGAGTGGACACCCATTAAACTGCCATTTTATAGGCAATAACCTTATAACCCCTTATAGACTGGCTTCGTGAATGAGGCCTACTAATGGTAAGACTGACTTGCTCTTATATATATATATATATATATATATATATATATATATATATATATATATATTAACTTATAATATTATAAAGTATAAGGGTTGAATTTTAACTTTTAAAATTCTAAGGGCTTAATTTGGAATTAAAGTGTTCATGAAAGAAAACTTTTCAAATTCCAAAACTTGAGGGCAAGTTTTGAACTATTCAAAAACTTTTCAATTCCATAACTTATGAGTTTAAAGTAGTTTTAATCCAAAAACTCTTCAAGTTCCATAACTTGAGGACAAGTTATGGTAGACTTTAAACTATTAAAGAATGTGACTTTTCTTTATTCATAACCTATGGAAATATTTAAGAGTTTTTTGAATCTTAAATGTGACTTTTCATGTAACTTGAGGACAAGTTACAAAATCACATTTTAGAATCAACTCTTAGATTAATTTGGATTGAAAACAACAATTTCACATAACTTTTCTATTAATCTAAGCAATTCATAAGAACAAGATAATTAAAATCAAACTTTTTCATGTAATTAGCCTAATCCTTAAACTAATACAAAACATGAATCTATTGACAATTATCTTTGAAATTGGATTAGCATGAACAATACCACATCAAAAATAGGTTTACAAGTTGAAAAACAGCTTAGGGTAATGTTCCTAGTCCAATTCCAGCCAAAAACTTCAAACAGCAAGCTGTCAGCACCCAAAACTCGTCGAGTTCATGCCCAAAATGATGAACTCGTCGGGTTTTTTTTGCATAAACTCGTCGAGTTTTATGGTCTGGACAATTTCAGCTTTGAAAAAACAAGTTTGCATCAAGTATAAGTGAAAACAAGCTTTGGCTCTTATACCACTGTTGGGCTATGAGCATTCTTACACTCCTAAGTGTACATGCAACCCTAAATACCTTGGATCTATGTTTTCTCTATTATACATGCAAATATGAATATTCCAAGGTATTACCCTAACTAGCATACAATCTTTTGATACTTGGGTAGTAAAATAGATAGAATACATACCTTGTTGATGTAGCTTGACTCCATGAAGCTTGAGAGCCTAGTGCCCCAAGTGTAACACCTCAAATGGTTCATACAACGTCATCAACTCTTGGAATAACCATGAAAAGAAGACACTCCATGCTCAAATCATCTAGCCCTCATATATGTATCACTAGTGCAAATTTCTTGAGCTAAAGGGGTCCTTATATAGTGTGCTCATTAAGGTTACACCATGTAACCCATGACTTTACCCATTCCTTATGCTCCATGGGTTTTAATCTCCATGGAGTATCCATGGGTCACCACATGGGTTAAACCCGACATAAGGAATCATGGATCATAAGCCCACATATATAAGAATGAATGATTTACACAATCAATCCCCATATATTTAATTAGTCTATTTGGATGACTAAATTAAGTCCAAATTAATTCTTGATCAATACTAATTGAATAACATGATTCCATATTAATATATTAGAACTTATAATATATTAATATGTCACAAATGTCCTCTTCTCACAAATGGTCTATCCAAATGTTCCGATGCCATACAACCCAAATGGACCACGCCGAGTCAGGTCAAGGACATACCAATTATAGTTATGGACTTAGACACTAAACCAACAGGAACATCCAACAGCTGGATCTTGCCGTGAGGCCTTTGGTGCTCTACCTTGACCTTCCTGCAGGTCAGGCATCTCTCCACAAACCAAGCTACATCCCTCTTCATACAGGGCCACAAATAATCAAGACGAAGATCCATGTACATCTTCGTTACCCCGGGATGGATAGAAAACCTGGATTTGTGCGCCTCCTCCATCAATACCTGGTGCACACCTCCATGATATGGGACCTACACCCTATGGTGTCAACAATCCCTGACTTTCATAGTCGAAGGAGGAAAACTGACCCACAATACGCTCGATCTGATGATGTTCCTCCTTCACGGCCTCCTGCCGGGCCTCCCGAATCCGCTCCAACAGCAGAGTCACAACTGTCGTCTTCATAGACATCCCTAATCGGCTTTGCCTTGCGGCTAAGCGCGTCAGCCACGACATTGGCCTTCCCCGGGTGGTAGAGGATCTCACAATCATAATCCTTTACCACATCAAGCCACGGACGCTGCCTCATATTCATATTTGGTTGATCCATGAGATACCTCCGGCTCTTGTGGTCCGTGTAAATGGTACAATAAACCACATAGAGGTAATGACACCAAATCTTTAGGTCAAAAACAATAGCCCCCAGCTCCAAATCATGCATCGGATAGTTCACCTCGTGAGGATTCAACTGCCTCGAAGCATAAGCGATAACATGCCGTCTCTGCATCAATACCCCGCCCAAAACCGAGATGGATGCATCGCAATATACTACAAAATCCTCCATGCACTCTGGTAGGGTTAAGATTGGATCCTCGCACAATCACTGTCTCAATATCTCAAATGTGGCCTGCTGCTCAAGCCCCCAATGAAAAACTACCACTTTCCTCGTCAACCGGGTCAGGGGCACGACTATCTTGGAGAAGTCCTGAATGAATCTCCGATAATAGCCTGCCAGTCCTAGAAAGCTCTGAATCTCATATGGAGATCTCATAACCTCCCACCTCATCACGACCTCCACCTTGGCCGGGTCAACCGAAATCTCGTTCTAGTTGACAAGGTGCCCAAGAAACTGCACGTCGCGCAACCAGAACTCACACTTGGAGAATTTACCATACAAGCTCTCCCTCCTCAAAGTATCCATATCCTCCTGCAAGTGCTCCTTATGCTGCTCCTGCATCTTGGAATAGACCAAGATGTCATCAATGAAAACTATCACAGACCGATCCAACATTGGTCTGCACACGTGGTTCATGAGATTCATGAATGCGGCAGGGGCATTGGTGAGCCCGAAGGGCATCACCACGAACTCATAGTGACCATAACGTGTCTGAAAAGCAGTCTTTTGCACATCCTCCTCTCTGACCCTCATCTGATGATAACCTGAATGCAAATCAATCTTGGAGAACCAGGATGCTCCCTGTAGCTGGTCAAAAAGGTCATCAATCCTCGGGAGTGGGTAACGGTTCTTCACCGTTACCTTATTCAGCTCCCGGTAATCTATACACATTCGATGCGACCCATCCTTCTTTTTCACAAATAAAATCGGGGCTCCCTAGGGTGAAATGCTAGGTCTAATGAATCCCTTGTCTAACAACTCATACAGCTATGTAGACAACTCCTGCATCTCAGGAGAAGCCAACCGATACGGTGCCTTGGCTATCGGAGCCGTACTAGGGACTAGGTCGATCCTGAACTCTACCTGCCTCTCCGGAGGTATCCCAGGCAGCTCCTCGGGGAATACATCTGCGAACTCTCATACCACTGGCGCATCGCCCACCGTCGCCTTACCCGCCTCACGGGTATCCATAACATAGGCGACATATCCTGCACAATCCTGCTGGAGGTAGCACCTAGTATTCGCTGCTGAACATAAGGCTGGTCCTCGCTATGGACTCTCACCCTGAATCACCAGCTGTTTCCCCCACTTGGGGTCCTAATCCGCACCAACTGCTGCGCGTAGTAGATCACCGCCCCATTAGGGCTTAACCAATCCATGCCTATAATAACCTTGTTCCCCCGCAAAGGTATGCGAACCAAGTCTACCAGGTAGCACTCCTCGAACAATCTCAAAACACAATCTCTGAAAACCTCTGATACTCACACTGACCAGTCGTCTACAATCTCAACCTCTGGAGGGTAATCCAACATGCCCGAGGACTCAGGAAACCTCTTGCTAAGCGCAAGAGAGACAAACAATCGGGTAGCACCCGAATCAAACAACACCTGAACTGGGATACCGTTCACATGGAGAGATCCTAACAGAGCACATGTTTAACATATCAAAATCACAACGACATAAACATAAAAGATTAGAGAGAATAAATCATACCTGTCACCACATCAGGTGCGGCGCGTGCCTCATCGGCTATCAACTGAAATGCTCGGCTCCGCACCACTGGAGCGTCTGACTTGACTTTCCGGGCATCTGTAAGTCATGCAGTCGCTGAAGTTGGTGCCACCACTGGCACTTCTGCTATCAATCTAGGGCAGTTGACCTTTCTATGGCCCCTCTGATTGCAATGAAAGCAAATCTGGTCTGATGTCTGAACCGTGGGAGTAGGAGGAGTACAATCCCTGCCAAAATGCCTGGTCTTGTTGCACTTATAGCAGCCTGATCCCGACCCAATACGACAAACTCCCTCGTGTGATCTACCGCATTACCCACAGCGATCTCTGCCCAGCTGGCCCTTCGACCTAACGTTGAATCCCTTGGGTTTCTTCCCTGAAACCCCAGCAACCTGCCATGTCTCCGCCTTCCTCTTCCTGAGGTGCTCTAAATCAATCTCTCTCTCCCTCTCTCTCTCTCTCCCTTGCTCTGGCAATCATGGAATCCAGTGTCGGGCAAGAAGAATAGCTGACATGCTCCCGAATTTTAGCCCTCAACATATCATGGTAGCGGGTCTTCCGTATCTCCTCATCCACTGCGTACTGAGGTACCAACAAGGCCCTCTACCGGAACTTAAGTCACAGTACTCTGCCTCATATCAAGAAAATCCCTGGCCAGCTGCTGAAGCTCCACCACTGGCGCAAACTCAGCCCTGAACCTGGTCAAAAAATCTGACCAAGTCATAGCCTCAATGGCTGGGCCCCCATTGAATCACCCACTAACTCCCACCAATCTCTGGATTGATCCCTCAAACAACCCGCAGCAAAGCGGACATTCGACCCCTCCAGGCAGAAGCTTGTCAACTGTGCAGACTCAATGTCTGCGATCAATCTCCTGGCCATAATGAGGTCCTTCACCCCGTGAAAGTCTGGCACACCACTCCCCCTGAAGTCCTTAAAGGACAGTGTGCGCGTACCCGACTGGCTAGACGCCAAATCACTCTTGAATATCTGGAGGCGATCCTCCATCAGCTTAATAATCCCCTCCTTGATCGACCCAAAATGACCGGGGTCGCCTCAAGGATACCTCTCATGATCTCAGGCGCGATGAACTCGCGCAGCCCATCAAAAATCCGCTCAGATCCCATGCCCGAGCCTGATCCTGATCCTGATCCAGATCCGGAACCTCCTGCTCCATGCCGTATAATCGCCATACTGAAAATAAACACATAACCATCAGGGTCATACATACTCTCGAGAGGTCTCGCATGCTCTCTAGGTCCTTGGTTCCATCTCAGCCTCCCTTGAATCGAGTATGGATCCTTTGCTTCTAGTAGTACGGGGCTATACTACCTTCCATATCTATCCGTACTTTCCTCAAGGACTACCTTGACTTCACCTAATTCCTTCTACCAATTCTGATCTCCAAGTTACTATCTTCCTAGGCTTGACCTAGGGCCCTCTCCGACCTACTCTCCGCCATCAGTAACCAAATCAAACATAACCCAATCAGGCTATCCTACTACTGACTAGACAAACCTAACATAAGGCTTAATAAGCTCTTACAACAGGCATATAAGGCATCCATCCTAGATCCTTAGTTCTATTCTAGCATGCAGTTCTCAGAATCATATAACAGGCATACAAGGCATCCTGCTAAATCCTTAGCCCTAATCTAGCATGCAGTTCTCAGAATCATATAACATGCATACAAGGCATCCTCAGGGCTGGCATTATGCTTCTATTTGTTAATGTAGGGCTTAGGGCCCCAAATTGTAAGGGGGCCCGGTTAATTCTAATAGAATCTTCTATCTATCTATTCACGCCCCCAAACAATCACGCAACGATTCTAAAGACTACAATCACGCCAGATTAAACTTCTAGTTGCTGTCGACTGAAACACGCCAACATTCTGTTCTTTTTTCCATTCTGGGACTCGATTCAGGCCTTCTTCTAATCTTCTCCAATCGATTCTTCCACTGTTCCACTGCTTTCGAATGAATCACTATTGTTCTACTTCTCACCGCTGTTCTCGCCTCTTGGTTTCTCCACAACAATCGATTCTTCATTTAATTTGAAACAGTAATGTGCTTGACTAATGACTACTTGTATTTTCCCTTTTGAGTTTTGATTTTCCTATTATCTGATTATGTAATTGGGGTTAAATAATAGCCGATTAGTTGAAAGCCTAAAACCATTGTTCTAACAATCTCAATTGATATTGCCGATTAAAGAAACAATGGTCGCCAAGCCAATAAGCTTTGTCCCACTACTTCAAATCTTCAATTTGCTTTGTTTGGTGAATCATTCCTCAAAAAGATTGATGCTTTTTGGCTCTTGGTTTGGTTGATTGGCCCCAAACTCCAAACTCCAATATCTGGAAAAGTCTTCATCAGTACTACAAAACTGAATTATGAAGGAATGTATCCATAGTATAGAATGATGGAACAATTTTTCTGATCAAACATGCAATAACTGATTTGAATTATGTGTTTTGGCCTTAATATTTGGTTTTGATTTTAATAAGATTCTTGTTTGACATCTAATTATGTAATGTATTTTGATTAAAACACAATGTTTCATAAAATATATTCACAAAAAACATATACATAAAAAAAAATAACTCCACCATTTGTAAACTCAAAGGGCCCCAAATTTTTGGTTCGCTTAGAGCCCCCAAACTGGTTGAGCCGGCCCTGGGCATCCTACTAGATACTTAGCCCTAATCTAGCATGAAGTTCTCATAATCATATCATATAACATAACATAACAAGTATGGGTATCTTGGGGAAAACTTACTCGAGCTCGGCTGGTCGCACGCATCACACACCTTGTTCTTTCTCCAAAATTCCTTAACTTAGATTTTAGAAAACTATTTTCTTGTAAAAATCCTTCAAGCCCTCGATTTGAGTCCAGACACCCGCGAGGGTGTGTCCGAATCCCTCAAACCAAGGCTCTGATACCAACTTGTAACACCCCAAAATCGGGACCCAAAAATTTTTGTTTGAAAATATATTACTTAGAAAAAATATTTATCGAAAACAGCATTAGAATTCCTTTTACCACAATATCATAAATCATAAGTTTCAAAAACATTCCAACAGATAGTATAATATCGGAGTACAAATCCCAGGCTTCTCAAATGCGGAATCATGTGCAATGTGTGATGCGCTGCTACACCGCCGACTCCTTCCCCTTAGATGAAGAGGTACCTGAAACCAAAACTAAAGACTATAAGCACGAAGCTTAGTGAGGTCCCCTACATACCCATACCAAATAATGCATAATCCTCAGTATCTTTCAACCGGTAACCGTCAGGCATACCTGGGAGCTGGACTCCCCCTCGGTATCTTTCAACCGGTAACTGGGAACTAACCACCCCTTCGGTATCTTTCAACTAGTAGCTGGGAGCTAAACTCCCCTTCGGTATCTTTCAACCGGTAACCGGGGACTATTTCACCCCTACTACTGCTAACACACATTAAGCACGGTAATCATAACAAGCACATTAATCCTATCAATTACAGTAAGCATATCACATAACAACCTAGATAATTATAACAAAGACAATCATCTATCCAACACTCTCACTTGTGGGCCGGTATTATGGCCGTAGACCCACCCCTACTAGGAATAAACTCACCTTGAAGTCGTGTAGTGTCTGCACTGATCTCGGTGTCAAAATCGACTCTCCCCTCCCCCTCAATTCCTACATGACAACTCTTCTAAGTTATCAACTCATACTCGTAACCCTTACAAGGGTCACTCAGTCCAACTCAAAGTCAAAGTCAAATCCATGGTTAAAGTCAACATCTAGTTGACTCGACTCGCCGAGTGAACCCGTCAACTCGTCGAGTCCCCATATCCACAAAATTCCGTAATCATGTCCCTACTCGTCGAGTCTAGCAAGAGCTCGACGAGTTCGCCTTCAACAACACATCGGACAATCTTCAACCGACTAGTCGAGTTTTCCCTTGAACTCGCCGAGTTCATCTTCATCCATAAGAAGATGTTCAGTCTATGACTTGTCGAGTTCCCTTTGAACTCGCCGAGTCCATCTTCATGTGGCTGGGACATTGCCTTGAACTTGCTGAGTCTTTTCATCCACTCGCCGAGTCCTATGATTTTCAGGTTCCTAGTGAACCTAAATAACTGTGGAAACCTTCAATCTTAACAACTGGTCTAAAAACACGAGGATTTGGTGGAAAATGCACCCCGACTCGCCGAGTCCCAAGAACGACTCACCGAGTCCCTCTATGTCCAAAAATATACAGTCGATCATAATGGGTCTTAACGCATTCAGAACATAGATCTGACCTCCTAGGGTCCATAATACATGTAAAGTTACAAACTTTACGTTCATGCATGGGTCATTTAGCTCAAAAGGACCTAAAATGAAGTCTTCAAGGTGCATGGGGCTCTTTTGGCAGTAAAGTTGGCACCTTTATGCCATGAGAACCCTCTTAGTTTCCAGATCTGAAGTTATTTCTCTACATAATTATCCAAACCCGAAGGTAACTTGGAAATGCCCCAAAAATGACAAGATTCAAGCCCTAAAATAGATCTAACAAGTAAGAAGTCAAGGTAGAAGCTTTTTACCTCAAACAAGCTGGAAATGCACCTCACTTCCTGGATCTACTAATTTTCCCTTGAATCCCCAAGCTTCCTTCTTCTTCTTCTTCCACTTCAAATAAACACAAAAAGGTCACCAAATGCTTAAGAACACACAATAGGGGATTAGGGTTTCAATCTAGGGCTTCTCTGAGTTGGGAGAGTGATGGAGGCTGGTTTGGGACGAGTTAAGTTGTTTAAATAGGGTGCAAACCCTAAATATTAGGGCTTTGTCCAGATAGCTCCTACTCATCAATTCGGTCTCCCAACTCGTCGAGTAGACCACTTAAACTCCTAATAAATGACGAGTCAACTCAACGAGTCGAGCCTCCAACTCGTCGAGGCCCAGAGTAAATTGAAACATTTCTTGAATTTATATACGTACCAGGAATAGGGTGTTACAGGTTCTTTGAGGAAGCTTTCCTCTTCTTTCCCTTCGCATGTCCATTTGTCAGGACTGGGGCAATATCAGTAGGAGTGGGTACATCAGACTTAGCTTTCAAACTACTTTTAGTAGTTCTCAGAAGGCCTTGATGCTTTCTCAGAGTGACTTCCTCTTTGTTCATATGATAAGTGATTCTGAAATCATCATAACAAGGAGGCAAAGAGTGTAGGATAATGTCAATAGCAAACTCTTCATCAAAATTGATGTTCAACTTTAGCAAGCGGTCCAGATATCTTTGCATCTTTTGCAAGTGGGCTATGATAGACTCTCCGTCCTTCATCTTTGTTGTTATCATGGAGGCAATGATATCATACCTTTCTTGTCGAGCACTCTGATGGTACCTTTCGATCAAGTCCTGGTGCATCTCGAAAGGCCAGAAGTCTTCAGGATTTCTGAAGCTCATAAGTCATAGTGGCTAGCATAATGCATGACACCTTTGTCGCGTCCTTCTTATGAGCCCTATACTCAGCCAGTTGCTCAGGAGTAACGGTTTCTTCATCAATCTCCTTTAGCTCTTTGTCGAGGACATATTCCTTTTCCTTGTAATGAATGGCCATGTGAATGTTTCAAATCCAGTCATTAGTCATTGAAGTTCGATCCATCGAAAATGACCCTCCTACATAAGTTCATGAAGGAGAAAGAGCCAGAAGCATTTGATTTGGTAGCATTGTTTGAAGTAGACATCTGTAAAGAAAGAGACAAGTTTCAACTGATAGGAATTCCTTAATATTACCCCCCAAATGAAATATTAAGGCTAGGACCCAACACAATATTTCACAATTCGGAAGAGGGATGTCATAATCCAACTGCAAAATATTTGAAGGTAGGTAAATGACGATTCACCAATTTCACCACCCAAAACTAAAATTTTACAGAATTAAGTTTTATGAAATTCCTAGTTCTTTAAAATTCATTGAGTCATTACCACCTAATCAATATGCCGATTAACCACACACACACACACACCATTGATCTATGAAAATTCTCGAGCTACCCTTTGCCACTCTAGTTATTCCATATTAGTTTGCCAGTTAACCACACAGGCTCCACTAACGACTTGGCAAGGTGCAAACTGCAATTTAATGGAATAGCACCGATTTCACATTTTTCCTAAAGTAACTAAGATTAGGAATTTAGAAAAACATTTAGTTACTTTTATAATTATCATTATATTTTTTAATGAGAATTAATGTCATATCCTACCCGTTTGGCTAACGACCCTCCACTAGTCAAGGAAGCGGTGGGTGATAGTGGACACCCATTCAATCGCCATTTTATAGGCAATTTCCTTATGCCCCCATATAGACTAGCTTCGTGAATGAGGCCTACTAATGGTAAGGATGAGTGTCTTATACATACATACATACATATATATATATATATATATATATATATATATATATATATATATATATATATATATATATACGTATTAAGCTTTTAATATTATAATAGTATAAGGGTTGAATTTTAGAGTTTTAAAATTCTAGAGTTTAGAATTTAATGCTTAATAATTAAGACTTTTCAAATTCCAAAACTTGAAGGTAAATTTTGGAACTCTTCAAAATCTTTTAAATCAAAATTTTAAACTAGTAAAAAAATCATATAATTTTATCTCTTACTAATTTGACCTAATTCAACTCATATAGCAAGACAATTCAAATCAAATAATACAAATAATCAACTTATCATATAATCAAATAATTATCTTAAAATTTGAAAATTGTCTTTTAATTGGATGAGGATAATCACTAGAATATCAGAAAAATCAAATTTTATGATACAAAACAATTTGTGGTAATGATCCTAATCCAATTTTGGCCAAGAAACTCGATAAATTGCAAGCAAATGATCTAACTCATCGAGTTGCACTAACTTGTCGACTTCCCTCATGGGACTCGTCGATTCCAGCAGTCAGAGGCAAACAATGAAGTTTTTTCAGCTTTGGAAATAACACAATTGCATTAATATTACAGTAAACACCCAAGTCTCTAATACCACTGATGGGTTTTAAGCACTATAACATCCCTATGGTGCACATACAACCCTAATGCTTTAGATCTAAGTTTTCTCAAGTTATACATGCAATTTCATTTTATCCAAAGCATATACCCTAGCTAGCATGTTGTTGGAAATATACAACATAAAAACTAGTTAGATGAATACTTCTTAGTTGTAGCTTGTAGTTCTCGACCTTTCAAGAGCTTAGTACCTCAAGTGTGATACCTCTAATAAGTTAAAAACACCAAAAACAAATGGAGGCTTGTGAGAGAGAGAAATTATGAAGCACAAAAATCGGTTAGGGCTTCACCTTTGAATGTATTGGCCGATTTTAGGGAGTTAGGGGTTACATTTATAGTGTTGAATTCCAAGGGTTTCTTACATGTAAACCCTAATTCACCATGACTCTTCACATTTCATAGGCCCTTTGGACAAAAATTTTATGGACTCTCATATAGGTTTAGTCCATCCCTAATCAACATGGATCATTAGCCCAAACTATAAGTATTACTAATTTACCTAATCAGTCCTTGTAAATTTAACCAGTCTCTTTTGATCACTAAATTAATTCCAAATTAATTCATGATCAATACCAATTAAATAAGATGATTTCTCAATTAATATATTATCCGTATAATATATTAATAAATCGCAAATAACCTCTTTCTCAAATATCCATCTTATCAAATTTCTCAGGTGAAGGAAACCTAAAAGGACCATGCTACTATCGGGTCAAGTACATACTAATTATATTTATGGGATTAGACACCTAATCCAACACTTAAAACCTTTGCAGTGTAAAGAAACCCTAGATTTGTGCCTAACCACTCATCACCGCACCACCTTCTTTCAGTAGTGAACTTTACAGCCACTCATGAGAGAGCAATATATATATATATATATATATATATATATATATATATATATATATAGAGAGAGAGAGAGAGAGGTAGGTTCCGTTGAGATTAAAAATAAAATAGAGATCTTGAGATTCAACCTCAGCCATATATTTCACATCTGCCGCACTAACCCTCTGGCGTACCAGTACGACAGGTAAGTTATAATCATAAATGATTATATAGCGTCGCCCGTTCCTTTATCCTCCGCGAGCATCCCCACCACCACAACCGACAATGCCTCCATCACCTCTGACACCATCCAACCCCATTATTGTCACCTTCATCACTGATACCACAGCCACATCTGTCTCACCACCTTTTGTGCTACCAACTGTCATAATGTAACGACCCGTCTCTGGTATGTTGCTTCCATGGCATTTAATTAGAAGTTTTCAAGAGGGACTCGGCGAGTCTATAGCCCAACTCATCGAGGAGGGACGGGATTTTGTGCACGTGTTAGTCGGCGACTCGGCGAGTCCATATTCGGGACTCGGCGAGTCTGCCTGCTAGGAAGAAACCCTAAATCCCCGGGTTGCACCCTATTTAAACAACCTTATGAGCCCCCAAACTCGGCTCCTTCAACCTCAGAGAGCTGTGAGAAACCCTAATCCATCCTTTGAGTGATTGAAGTGTTTTTGTGTGGATTTTGAAGGCTTGAAGTGGAAGAAGAAGAAAGGAACAAGGAGAAGAGGTGTAAAGCAAAGATCCAAGGGCAAAATCAGAGTTCATTGAGGTATTCCTCGGATTCCTTCTGTTTTATGCTTTAAACCTCCATTAGAACACTTCTAGGGCTAGTTTGATGTATTTTCCAAACCCTATAGTTGTATGGATGCCTTAATAGGTCGAGATATCCTTAGATCTGTTCATTTAGGAGTTGTAGAGCCCAGATCTATTACCTTTTTGAAGATACTTTGCACGAGAACCCTAGATCTTGCCTTTATTATGCTTTTTGAGCCATTTTATCTTCATGGATGTATATGGGCACGTAAAGATAGAATCCTTACGTGCTAATCGAGTTAAGGGAGCCTAGATCTATAAGTTTTATACACTGGATTCAAGTAGAATCGAGTTTAGAGTGACTGCATGCAAGAGACTCGGCGAGTCGAGTCGCGAGTCCCCGACTTTCCCTTTTTGAGTGATGCCGAGTGGGGACCAGTGAGTAGTAGAGTGGACTCAGCGAGTTGGACGCCAGACTCAGTAATGGAGGGACTCGGCGAGTTGTTCATACAACTCGGTGAGTCCAAGACAATCTTCTTAGACCGAAGAACAACTCGTCGAGTTGTTCATACGACTTGGCGAGTCGGATGTAGATTGTGTGACAACCCGAAATTTCCATTTGTACGAACATTGTCTATTCAATAGAAGCTAGTCCAGTTTCAGTGATTTTCATACTTTTCCGAACAAGTTTGTGTACATTAGGGTTTATGATTAAGGAGATATCAGGAGAGTGGATGCTCCTGGTTTTGTGAAATTTGAGCATTCCAAGTTTCATAATGTTACAGTCCAATATCAGGAATAAAAATATTTTCTGCCAAAATATTCCAGGACTATAAATAGTTTTCTGAATTAAATTAATTCATTATTCACAATTCCAAATAGAGAAAAGCCATTTTCTCTCTGACGGATCTTCGGGTTTTCATCCTAGATTGTGCGTCTACTTTACTAAATGTGTTTCAATACTTGTTAGATGCTTTATAACATCAATTACATGTTTAAATTGTAAGATCCGAGAGTTTACCGCCCAAGAACGTTCTTGGGGAGTAAACTCCAAAACGGAACTTTAAGGCTTCCTAGTCCCATTCCCTTGATAGACAACTTGTTAAGGACCTTGTGTATGATCTTTAGAGACTAGAAAGCAACCAAGAAACCCAAGTAATAGGAGTTTACGGCCAAGGACTTTTCTTGGGCCGTAAACCCCTTTTCAAGGGCTAAATGTGCCCTAAACTACCCCTAAAGCTTAAGGACATTAACCCTCAAATGCTTGTACCTATTTTGGACATCAAAACACTTCAAAATCATTAAGTTATAGGAGTTTACGGCCAAGAATATCTCTTGGGCCGTAAACCCCTTTTTCTAGGGTAAAAAGCACTCCAAACACCCCTAAGGCCTTAAGACAATTACCCTTGAACACCTAGGACTTGAATGGGGATTTAACTACATCAAAACCATCCCTAAAAGGGAGTTTATGGCCAAGGAACATCTCTTGGGCCGTAAACTCCAAGTGAAGGCACAAATGTGTGCCTCTTGTCCCCATTAGCCTTAGATAAAATCATGGAAGCTATCCTAGATGTGCAAGTGCCTCAAATGAATTAAAAGCCATCACCCCATAGGAGTTTACGGCGGAAAACTCTAGGGTATATGGACATTAGGCCGTAAACTCCCCTATGGAGCATTCTAGGGCCTTAAACTACTTCATGTATTATTCCAACAAAGCTAGGAGTGTTCTATGATCAAGATAACACCTTAAACACCCAAAACCACCAAGTGAGGAGTTCACGGCCATAAACCCATGAGTTTACAGCCGTAAACTCCAAAGGGTGGGGTTTGTTGGGTGGTGAACTCTTATACAAGCCATTTGATGCTTCAAACCCTTTTGCCTTGTCCCGTAGCAACTTAGATGCAACCATTAGGACCTTTAACACTTATGAAAAGTGTTTACATGTTACTAAGTGTCTTAACTTATTTGTTAAGTTATTATTTGGCTAATTAATTATATATATGCTTATTATATGATAACTAGGCTCGTGCGTGTAAACAAGTCTCCGTTTGCCACCTAGCACGGTATCCGACACTGCAATTCGTACAACTCACCACAAGTGAGTTCATACCCCTTTAATCAACATTTGAAATGATTTTAAATGTTTTAAATACTTTATGGGGGGGGGGGAATACAAGTCAAATACTTATAGTTATTGCTTCAATCACATGTGATTAATAACTAGGAAACCAATGATTTTTACCACTGTTCAAACTGTTTATCAAACTGTTTTACTTTGAAATGTATTACAAACTCTTTTACTATCCAAACTTATTTACAAACTGTGATTTCAAACAAATGTTTCTTATACTTAAACTGTTTTATCAACTTATGCCTTCAAATTGTTTTATAGATTGACATCAAGTCGATCTTCTCTTGAAATTATATTTATGTTTTAAATGTCTTATGAAAACTTATTTATGCCTTTATATATTCAATTGCATGCCCATATATGTATAGATGTATAAATAATGTTTAAAGGGCTTAGGAAGGCCATCCGCCCTATTTCCATTTTCTCGATTTGGATGTGGTCTGGTGGGATTTCGGGTGACCATCCGAAGGTCGTTTCAGTATTAGTTATATATCATATATACATATATAGACATAAAAGTACTTCCATATTCATACTTATCAGTACATCAATAGTTAGTTACCATCGGGGTAACACAGGAACATATACAGCTATACTAGAACCATGTACATATACAATTATACTAGAAACGTGAACATATACAGCTATACTAGAAACATGTACATATACAATTATACTAGAAACATGTACATATACAATTATACTAGAAACATGTACATATACAGTTATACTAGAAACATGAACATATACAGCTATACTAGAAACAGGAACATATACAACTATACTAGAACGAGAAACATTACATATACATGAATACGTTAACAATTGTGATCCACTGTGTCGGAGCATGCCTTAAATGTCATGGCCCGAGTTGTAGCCAGAATTCTCTTGGAGGGAGAGCGTGAGTTTGCGTATAGATCTATACTGGATTGACTATCCTACACCTTACTGCTAGCTACAGCCGGACTTGCAGGTCTGCGGGTGCCAAACGTCATTTCTTTATTACGACCATTCATTATCTCGTTGTTACCAGTCGATAGCATGGTGCAATTTATCACATTATACCTTAATATAAATCCAGTTTAAGGTAGTTAGTTAGTACCACCGTAGTTCTTATTATACAAAACTACAGTACTACAATGATTTACCCATTACATATTTTAGTGATAACCTCACTTAAGCATTAATGTACAAAGTATATTTTACTTAACGATAGTTATACTTGGGAAATTACACACTTTTTCAACGAACGAGTATACAAAACAGTTAAGCCTTGGTAGAAGGTTACTTTAATAGAAAATATAGGTTTTTCTGAGAGATTCAAACTTTTACAAACACTTTCAAACTCTTACTTACATTTTTACAAACTTATACATTGAGACATGTTCAAACGATTTTGATAACAAACACAGACACTAAAATACTTATGAACTCACCAGCTTAATGCTGATAAACTCTTTCAAAATAACTTGTATTCTTAGGTCATCAGTAGACAGGTACCGAGGCCAGCTTTTGAGAAGATGGAGTGTATTCAAGACTCATCTTATTATTTTGATTTACATTATTTTGGTGTCTATAACTGTACAGAACACGCTTGTATTAAAATTATATATTTAATGCAATGGATGATGTTGTTTGCTTATTTACATTTACTGTGTTGTGATACTATACATGACGTCCTCCGCCCTAGAACGTTTCCGCCGTTCTTGGTTTTGGGGTATGACAGATTGGTATCAGAGCATTGTTTATAGTGAATCAAGTATATCAACCCATAAAAGATGTACTAATCTAGAAACCCAAAAAGGGATTAAAACACTCTGACCAAGAGTCTATACTTTAAATATTAAAATATTTAATTAAGTATACTAGTCTGCATTCATACTAAAATTAGTGTCACAATGACAAGAACAAAAGTATTACGATTGTTAAATATCACAAGTGAGTTCGGGGATGTATGGTCAGTCCTGGGAATAGCATAGCCTGATCAACTATGCTGGTCCTAGGAGTGATTAGCATATGCCCTAGAATGGTTGTGATATGTTAACAAGTCTAAAAACTTACCAACAATACCACAAAAAGATCAGTAGAACTTAAACTTAAAATACTATAGGTGTATTTTGTACTACTAGTTACACGTATACCATATTCTTATACCTCTCTTCTCGCGTAGATCTAAATGGCTGGATTCCATCACGGCGACCCGTACTTTCCAAATGAAGGCAATGCCGGGTGGATCGATGAAGAGCCCGAAGATGAGCATCCAATCCCTTTGGATGATCACCTCGCAGAAGGCTTTTCTGATGGATCTGATTCCGAGCCTGAAGTAAAAAACCTACCGCTTGTAGGTCAAGCCCCGAACAACAACCCTCGACCAGCGTTTCCAGGTCCTACACCCATGTGGGCAAACAACCTGAACCGCTGGAGTGATGAACAGGGTCAACCCTTACCATACTTTGGGGACCGAACCTTTTACAACGTCAGCGATGGTGGCTCTGCTGACAGAGCTCTGCCTGTCATTATCTGCAGAATAGCTCGTAATGTCGAGCAAGGTCGAGCAGCCATCGACCGGGTCATGGAGATTGATGCCAATTCAGGTGTCAACACAGTCCGCATCCGCCGTCTTGAAGAAGACATGGAACGGACCCGGAGGATCAACGAAACCCTGTAACAACAACTGGCTGCCTCCCGTGCTGAAGTCTTAGAACTTCGAGCTCGTCAGAGAGCTCAGGACCGACACCTTCAAGAGGTGTTTCACCAAGTGTCCGACCTCAGGGCTCGCCCGAGGAATTCCCATCGCCATTAGATGATGTCTAGTACATCTCTATCTTTTGATTAGGGATTAGCCTTTAAACATCTGTGCTCTAAGTAGCACTTGTCTGTAAAATATTCCTAACTTTCGATACTCTAATTAGGAATCTAAGAACTGTCAAACTCATCCTTATGGTATGATGTAAGACCTACTGTTAGGTCGATTTTCCTTGAACTTATTACATCAGTAATACCCGTACTATTGAAATCTATCTAATCTGTGGGAAAAATTTGTACACTTGTGTATTCCTACTAATATTTCTTATTGTGATTTCAAACACTCATTCAACTGTTGGACTATGGTTAGTTAGTCCATGTGTCACTCTCATGTTGCTTACAAATTGATTCTTACCATCTTTCTTACCTTTATAAACTTATAGCTGAAAGATGCCTCCTCGCAAATCTTCAGGAATAGGAATAATCCACTGCCTCCACCGCCTACACCGCCTCCGGTCATCGATACTGCAGCTCTGAATGCTGCCGTAGCTGCAGCAGTGGCAAATGCCATGGCACAGTATCACTCATCAGATGCCAGCAGAGGTGGAACCCCTGTTGAATCTATTCCGATCGAAATCTCTGTGCGCTCAAGAGAGTGCTCCTACAAGGATTTCACAAACTGCAAGCCGAAGCCTTTCTATGGCATCGGCGGAGTCATTGACCTCTCGCAATGGTTCGAGAAGACTGAATCAGTCTTCGAAATCTGTTCATGCCCTGCTGCGTGCAAAGTTAAATATGCTGCATGCACCTTTGAGGGAAAAGCCCTAACGTGGTGGAACGG
This sequence comes from Lactuca sativa, assembly GCF_002870075.4. Classification (NCBI taxonomy): domain Eukaryota; kingdom Viridiplantae; phylum Streptophyta; class Magnoliopsida; order Asterales; family Asteraceae; genus Lactuca; species Lactuca sativa. The sequence goes on from NC_056630.2 coordinate 222,963,469, forward strand.
CCACGTTAAAGCCCTAACACTCGTCGTGGCTAACGACATTGGTTGGGAAACGATGAAGGACCTCATGACTGAGGAATACTGCCCGAGGGGCAAAGTCCAGAAGTTGGAACATGAACTCTGGAACCTGACCATGAAGGGCACCAATGTGATCGCTTACACTGCCCGATTTAGCGAACTGGTGGCCCTCTGCCCCAATATGGTTCCCACTGAGGGGAAAAAGATCGACCGGTACGTATGGGGGCTAGTGCCTCCGTACCAGGGGAATTTCTTAGCATCCAACCCCGCTACCTTCGACAGTGCCAAGTGTTTGGCACAAAGACTCATTGACCATGGAGTCCAAACCCCTGCAACCACAACCACCCTAGCCATCCCAGAACCCTCCAAACCCGTTGGTACTAAGCGGAAGTTCTGGGATGAGAAGAAGAAGCAGCGAGCTGCAAAGAAACAACAAATCGTGGCACTGCATGCCGCGGTAACCCCTACTGCTGTTACTGCTCCGGGGAAGCAGTATGCTGGAAGTTTGCCGAAGTGCAACAAATGCAACTTCCACCACAACGGCGCCTGCCGTGAAATGCAGTGTTCTAACTGCAACAAAAAAGGACACACCGTCCGTTTCTGTAAGTTCCCGGCACAACCGATCTCCCAAGTTCCTAGCTCAGGCGCGAGCCCAATTTGCTATGGATGTGGCGAAGCAGGCCACTATAAGAGGGAATGCCCCAAATCAAAGAATGTTGGTGGAGCAGGGAGGGTACTAGCTATAGGACACGGGGAAGCAGTTGCTGACCCGACCATGGTGACTGGTACGTTCCTCCTTGATAACTCCTATGCATGCATTCTGTTCGATAGTGGAGCGGAGCGAAGCTTCGTAAGCCACAAATTTTCTCGCATGCTTAAGCAACAACCACACGCACTTAACGAAGAATTCACAGTAGAAATGGCCAATGGGAAAACTGAAAGTACTAATAGCATATACTTAGGTTGTCTCCTAACCTTAGATAACCATTCATTCCCAATCGACCTTATGCCGGTCTCAATAAAAAGTTTTGACGTTATTATCGGCATGGATTGGTTAAGTCTCCATCGCGCCGACATCATGTGCTACGAGAAAGCAGTCCGCCTAAACCTCCCGTCTAACAAAACTCTTATAGTCTACGGCGACAAACCTGGTGGGAGTCTTCGCATTATATCAAGTATTCAAGCACAGAAATATCTGCGCAAAGAATACCACGCATTCCTTGCTCACGTCGTCGACACGAACCTAGAAACGAAAGAACTAAAGAACATCCCAGTAGTGAGCGACTTCCCCGACATTTTCCCAGAAGAACTACCCGGATTACCTCCGCAACGACAAGTCGAGTTCAGAATCGACTTAGTCCCAGGAGCTACCCCAGTAGCCAAGTCGCCCTACCGTTTAGCACCAGCTGAGATGCAGGAACTCTCTGGTCAAGTTAACGAACTGCTCAGCAAGGGCTTTATAAGACCAAGTTTCTCACCTTGGGGAGCACCGGTCTTGTTCGTTAAAAAGAAAGACGGATCATTCCGTATGTGTATTGACTACAGAGAACTCAACAAATTGACGATCAAGAAACGTTACCCTCTGCCACGCATAGATGATCTATTCGACCAACTGCAAGGGGCAAACTATTTTTCCAAGATTGATCTGAGGTCCGGATATCACCAGTTACGAGTGCTAGAGGAGGATGTGCCGAAGACAGCCTTCCGAACTCGTTACGGACACTACGAGTTCGTGGTGATGCCATTCGGATTGACCAATGCGCCCGAAGTCTTCATGGACCTGATGAATAGAGTATGCCGACCTTACTTGGATCAGTTCGTCATCGTTTTCATTGACGACATCCTGATCTACTCCCGAAGTAAGAAAGAGCACGGCGATCATCTGCGACAAGTTCTAGAGACATTACGAAAAGAGAAACTTTATGCGAAGTTCTCAAAATATGAATTTTGGATCCGAAGAGTCGAATTCTTAGGACACGTGGTAAGCGAAGAGGGAATCCACATGGATCCATCCAAAATAAAAGCCATTGAGAACTGGTCAGCACCAAAGACGCCTACAGAAATTCGTCAATTTCTAGGTCTCGCTGGCTACTACCGCAGGTTCATTCAGAACTTCTCCCGAATAGCGAAACCTGTTACGACCCTGACCCAGAAAGGCGTGGCCTTTGACTGGGAAGAGAAGCAAGAAAAAGCGTTCCAAACGCTCAAACGAGCCTTGTGCACCGCACCAATACTATCCGTTCCCGAAGGGATAGAAGACTTCGTAGTCTACTGCGATGCTTCAAATCAAGGACTCGGATGTGTTCTGATGCAGCGAGGTAAGGTCATCGCCTACGCCTCGAGACAGTTGAAGACACATGAGGTTAACTACACGACCCACGATCTTGAACTAGGAGCAGTAGTGTTTGCTCTGAAGATCTGCAGACATTACTTGTATGGAACGAAGAGCACTATCTTTACCGACCACAAGAGTTTACAACATATTTTCGATCAGAAGGAGCTCAACATGAGACAACGACGGTGGGTCGAGTTACTCAGTGATTACGAATGCGATATTCGTTATCATCCGGGTAAAGCCAACGTAGTAGCAGACGCCCTAAGTCGGAAGGAATATTCTGGTCGCAAAGTCAAGTCATTATCGATAACCATCCATTCACACTTGTCTAAGCAAATTCAGGCGGCTCAACTTGAGGCCATGAAACCTGAAAATGTGTCGAGTGAATCCCTTAGAGGAATGGACAAGAATTTAGAAACCAAGGGTGACGGAGCATTATATTTCATGAACCGGATCTGGACACCGAAACACGGTGGTTTCCGAGACTTGGTCATAACCGAGGCGCACAACACTCGGTATTCCGTCCACCCAGGTTCAGATAAGATGTATCTGGATCTTAAAAAGCTATACTGGTGGCCTAATATGAAAGCAGAGATTGCTACCTTCGTAAGTAAATGCCTTACTTGCGCAAAGGTTAAGGTCGAGTACCAGAAGCCCTCTGGTTTACTACAACAACCAGAGATTCCAGAATGGAAGTGGGAGCGGATCATTATGGATTTCATAACCAAGTTGCCCAAGACAACGGGTGGACTTGACACCATATGGGTCATCGTTGATAGATTGACCAAGTCTGCACACTTCCTGCCTATCAAAGAAACCGACAAGATGGAGAAACTTACAAGAACATACATTAGGGAAATTGTACGGCTACATGGTGTACCTATTTCCATTATCTCCGATAGAGATAGTAGGTTCACCACAAGATTTTGGCAATCACTACAACATTCCCTAGGAACAAGGCTGGACATGAGCACAGCCTACCATCCACTGACCGACGGACAAAGTGAGAGGACCATCCAAACACTGGAAGATATGTTGCGAGCCTGTGTGATTGATTTTGGGAAAGCATGGGGTACTCATTTACCCCTTGTCGAATTTTCCTATAATAACAGTTATCACACGAGCATCAAGGCTGCTCCATTCGAAGCTCTCTATGGCCGAAAGTGCAGATCCCCTCTGTGCTGGGCTGAGGTGGGTGATACCCAATTAGCTAGGGGGCAAGCTTCCGACAGTACTCTCACCGGTCCGGAAATCATTCGGGAAACGACAGAGAAAATCGTTCAGATCCGTGAACGATTGAAAGCCTCTAGAGACCGACAGAAGAGCTACACCGATAAACGAAGAAAACCTTTGGAATTTTAGGTGGGAGTCCGAGTCCTTCTCAAAGTCTCACCCTGGAAAGGCTTGATACGCTTTGGCAAGCGTGGGAAGCTTAATCCGAGGTACATAGGGCCTTTCGAGATTCTTGCAAGAGTCGGCCCCGTAGCTTACAAACTCGACCTACCCGACACACTTCGTAACGTACATTCTACATTCCACGTGTCTAACATGAAAAAGTGTCTGTCCGACGAGACTCTTGTAATCCCACTCGACGAGATCGAGATCAACGAGAGCCTCAACTTCGTGGAAGAACCTGTAGAGATCATGGACCGTGAGGTCAAGCAGACGAAACAAAGCCGTATCCCTATCGTGAAGGTTCGCTGGAACGCCAAGCGAGGACCGGAATTCACTTAGGAACGCGAAGATCAGATGAAGCTGAAATACCCTCATCTTTTCGTTTAATTGTTTGTAACTCTTATTTGCTTAAATTCTAATTTCGGGACGAAATTCTCTCTAACAGGGGGATGACGTGACAACCCGAAATTTCCATTTGTACGAACATTATCTATTCAATAGAAGCTAGTCCAGTTTCAGTGATTTTCATACTTTTCCGAACAAGTTTGTGTACATTAGGGTTTATGTTTAAGGAGATATCAGGAGAGTGGATGCTCCTGGTTTTGTGAAATTTGAGCATTCCAAGTTTCATAATGTTACAGTCCAATATCATGAATAAAAATATTTTCTGCCAAAATATTCCAGGACTATAAATAGTTTTCTGAATTAAATTAATTCATTATTCACAATTCCAAATAGAGAAAAGCCATTTTCTCTCTGACGGATCTTCGGGTTTTCATCCCAGATTGTGAGTCTACTTTACTAAATGTGTTTCAATACTTGTTAGATGCTTTATAACATCAATTACATGTTTAAATTGTAAGATCCGGGAGTTTACCGCCCAAGAACGTTCTTGGGGAGTAAACTCCAAAACGGAACTTTAAGGCTTCCTAGTCCCATTCCCTTGATAGACAACTTGTTAAGGACCTTGTGTATGATCTTTAGAGACTAGAAAGCAACCAAGAAACCCAAGTAATAGGAGTTTACGGCCAAGGACTTTTCTTGGGCCGTAAACCCTTTTTCAAGGGCTAAATGTGCCCTAAACTACCCCTAAAGCTTAAGGACATTAACCCTCAAATGCTTGTACCTATTTTGGACATCAAAACACTTCAAAATCATTAAGTTATAGGAGTTTACGGCCAAGAATATCTCTTGGGCCGTAAACCCCTTTTTCTAGGGTAAAAAGCACTCCAAACACCCCTAAGGCCTTAAGACAATTACCCTTGAACACCTAGGACTTGAATGGGGATTTAACTACATCAAAACCATCCCTAAAATGGAGTTTACGGCCAAGGAACATCTCTTGGGCCGTAAACTCCAAGTGAAGGCACAAATGTGTCGTCTTGTCCCCATTAGCCTTAGATAAAATCATGGAAGCTATCCTAGATGTGAAAGTGCCTCAAATGAATTAAAAGCCATCACCCCATAGGAGTTTACGGCCGTAAACTCTAGGGTATATGGACATTAGGCCGGAAACTCCCCTATGGAGCATTCTAGGGCCTTAAACTACTTCATGTATTATTCCAACAAAGCTAGGAGTGTTCTATGATCAAGATAACACCTTAAACACCCAAAACCACCAAGTGAGGAGTTCACGGCCATAAACCCATGAGTTTACGGCTGTAAACTCCAAAGGGTGGGGTTTGTTGGGTGGTGAATTCTTATACAAGCCATTTGATGCTTCAAACCCTTTTGCCTTGTCCCGTAGCAACTTAGATGCAACCATTAGGACCTTTAACACTTATGAAAAGTGTTTACATGTTCCTAAGTGTCTTAACTTATTTGTTAAGTTATTATTTGGCTAATTACTTATATATATATATATATGCTTATTATATGATAACTAGGCTCGTGCGTGTAAACAAGTCTCCGTTTGCCACCTAGCACGGTATCCGACACTGCAATTCGTACAACTCACCACAAGTGAGTTCATACCCCTTTAATCAACATTTGAAATGATTTTAAATGTTTTAAATACTTTATGGGGGGGGGGGGAATACAAGTCAAATACTTATAGTTATTGCTTCAATCACATGTGATTGCATTTATTCACATGTGATTAATAACTAGGAAACCAATGATTTTTACCACTGTTCAAACTGTTTATCAAACTGCTTTACTTTGAAATGTTTTACAAACTCTTTTACTATCCAAACTTATTTACAAACTGTGATTTCAAACAAATGTTTCTTATACTTAAACTGTTTTATCAACTTATGCCTTCAAATTGTTTTATAGATTGACATCAAGTCGATCTTCTCTTGAAATTATATTTATGTTTTAAATGTCTTATGAAAACTTATTTATGCCTTTATATATTCAATTGCATGCCCATATATGTATAGATGTATAAATAATGTTTAAAGGGCTTAGGAAGGCCATCCGCCCTATTTCCTTTTTCTCGATTTGGATGTGGTCTGGTGGGATTTCGGGTGACCATCCGAAGGTCGTTTCAATATTAGTTATATATCATATGTACATATATAGACATAAAAGTACTTCCATATTCATACTTATCAGTACATCAATAGTTAGTTACCATCGGGGTAACACAGGAACATATACAGCTATACTAGAACCATGTACATATACAGTTATACTAAAAACGTGAACATATATAACTATACTAGAAACATGTACATATACAATTATACTAGAAACATGTACATATACAATTATACTAGAAACATGTACATATACAGTTATACTAGAAACATGAACATATACAGCCATACTAGAAACAGGAACATATACAACTATACTAGAACGAGAAACATTACATATACATGAATACATTAACAATTGTGATCCACTGTGTCGGAGCATGCCTTAAATGTCATGGCCCGAGTTGTAGCCAGAATTCTCTTGGAGGGAGAGCGTGAGTTTGCGTATAGATCTATACTATATTGACTATCCTACACCTTGCTGCTAGCTACAGCCTGACTTGCAGGTCTGCGGGTGCCAAACGTCATTTCTTTATTACGACCATTCATTATGTCGTTGTTACCAGTCGATAGCATGGTGCAATTTATCACATTATACCTTAATATAAATCCGGTTTAAGGTAGTTAGTTAGTACAACCGTAGTTCTTATTATACAAAACTACAGTACTACAATGATTTACCCATTACATATTTTAGTGATAACCTCACTTAAGCATTAATGTACAAACTATATTTTATTTAATGATAGTTATACTTGGGAAATTACAAACTTTTACAACGAACGAGTATACAAAACAGTTAAGCCTTGGTAGAAGGTTACTTTAATAGAAAATATAGGTTTTTCTGAGAGATTCAAACTTTTACAAACACTTTCAAACTCTTACTTACATTTTTACAAACTTATACATTGAGACACGTTCAAACGATTTTGATAACAAACACAGACACTAAAATACTTATGAACTCACCAGCTTAATGCTGATAAAATCTTTCAAAATAACTTTTATTCTCAGGTCATCAGTAGACAGGTACCGAGGCCAGCTTTTGAGAAGATGGAGCGTATTCAAGACTCATCTTATTATTTTGATTTACATTATTTTGGTGTCTATAACTGTACAGAACACGCTTGTATTAAAATTATATATTTAATGCAATGGATGATGTTGTTTGCTTATTTACATTTACTGTGTTGTGATACTATACATGACGTCCTCCGCCCCAGAACGTTTCCGCCGTTCTTGGTTTTGGGGTGTGACAGATTGCCTGAGTTTTAGATTCGAAAGGGAACTCGTCGAGTTGATGCCATACTCGACGAGTAGCATCGAGTAGGGTTGAGAAGTGAGAATAGGGACTCGGCGAGTTGGCGGCCCAACTCGGCGAGTCAGGTCAACTGTAGGTTGACTTTGACCAGGAGAGTTGACTTTGACCAAGGGTAAAAGAGTCATTTTACCCCAGTGCAGTGATTAGCATTTGATTGAGTGTGTTATGGATTTGTAGCCGGGGAGATACCGGAGCAGCAGCAGTTAGCTTCCAGAGCCATACACACAGCAGCCAGTTCACGAGGTGAGTTTCCTTCCAGTAGGAACGGGTCTACGGCCACAATGCCGGCCCGTTTAGTTAGTAGCAGTTCCGGACTTCAGTCCGAAGCAGCAGTTCAGTATGCTTGAGGTCTATGTGATTCGAGCATGTTTGTGTGTTATAGTTCCGGACTTCGGTCCGATGCAGTCAGTTCCGGACTTCGGTCCGATGCAGTTAGTTCCGGACTTCGGTCCGATGCAGTCAGTTTCGGACTTCGGTCCGATGTAGCCAGTTCCGGACTTCGGTCCAATGCAGTGGGCAAGGCCCAGTATGTGCTTTATATGTATTGTATGGTATGTGGTAGTTTGGGGGAGCTCACTAAGCTCCGTGCTTACAATTTCAGTTTTGGTTTCAGGTACTTCCGCAAGCAAAGGGAAGAGCTCGGGATGATGGCATTGCACACACCACAACTTTAGTTTTGTCCTGGGAGTTGATTCAGTTTTTGATATGTTTGGATACAGTTGTGATACAGCTTTTTCACAGTATTTCATTATGGATTTTGAACACGCAGCATATGGTTTTTATTATGTGATACTCAGTTTCATGGTTTTGTTATAATAAAAATCGAAAAATTTTTGGGTAGTATTTTTGGGTCGTTTCAAGTTGGTATCAGAGCCTTGGTTTAAGGGATTCGGATACACTTCCGGGTGTATCTGAACTCAAACTAAGGGGAAAATAAAAAGATTTTTTAAAAGGAAAATGTTTTCTAAAGAATTTTGAAAGCACTTAGAAAGAAAGGAATTTTTAAACGAGATAAGGGTGTGGTGCGTGCGATCAGCCGAGCTCAAGTAAGTACTCCCAAATTACCCATACAAGTTTATTAGTTCAGTTTCAGTTTTAGTTCCAGTTTCAATTTCAGTTTCAGTAGAACAGCATGCTAGTATAGGACTAAGGATCTAGGAGGATGCCTTATGTGCCTGCTATATGTGTTTCAGCTTTATGAGTATTGCATGCTAGTATTGAGTAGACAGCAGAAGGATAGCCTGTTTAGGTTATGCCTAATAGTATGAGTTTAGCATTGTATGCTAGTACAGTTTCCTCATTACGGGGATATGATTGCTTGAGTAGTTTCTTGTGTCCGAATGCTGCTTGCTTTGTGCTTTGGGGGACTCCGAGTGATGGGAGTTAGCCATCAGGTGAATACGTCACGTCACATGTGATCAGGGTTGAATAATCTCAGAGTGTTGGATTTGGCCCTATTGCGCAGCTCTTGTTTGAGTCCAACCGTTGTAGGGACGAGCTTTTTACTCGAAGGATTATCTGAGCCTCATCACATGTGATGGTATTCAGGTGATGACTAATTAGCATTATAAGGAGGCCTTCAGCAGCTGTGGACTGGTTGTGTGGAGTCAGAGATTTCCCTAGGGCAAGCCTAGGATGAGAGTAGCAGAGATCAGTAGTAGTAGAAGTGACTTGGTGGAGTCAAAGCAGTTCTTGAGGTAAGTACGGATAGATGTGGAAGGTAGTATGGGCCCGTACTACTGAAAGCAGAGGATCCATACTCGAATCAACGAAGGCTGAGACAAGACCAGGAAGCTAGTAGTAGTATCAATGATCCCTCAAGATATTTTAGTTTTCTGATGTTACTAGGATGTGTTTCAGAATTGTGGTATTGCGTTCGAGGCCAGCAGCCGGCAGTGGAGGTGCCGGGGAGGGATCAGGATCAGGCTCGGGAGACGAGCGCATGGATGAGCAGACCCGAGAGTTTCTTTCTTCAGAGATTACTCGTATCATTGTAGAGCAGACTCCTGTGATCTTTGGTTCGATCAAGGAGGGTATCCTAGAGCTGATGGATGAGAGGTTGGGCACTTTCCGTGCCGAGGTGGCGGCCATGATGGGGTCGCGCACACTTACATTCAGGGAGTTCAGGGCATTTGGAGCTCTAGACTATCACGGGGCGCGGGACCCCATAGCGAGTACTAGATGGTTGGTGGATATGGCCAATGCGTTCCGCACGAGCAGGTGTCCCGAGGGGGACAAGGTTAGATTGGCGTCCTGTCTTCTGAAGGACAGGGCACGGGATTGGTGGGAGGAGGTCGGACATACCATTAGAGATGATGCAGCATTGGATGCCATGACCTGGGCTGACTTCTCTACCAGGTTCAGGGCGGAGTTTGCACCGGTTATTGAGGTGCAGCAGTTAGCTAGAGAGTTTCAGGACCTCACCCAGACTACAAAGACCGTGGCGGAGATCATCGCCAAGTTCAGGGAGAGGGCTCTTCTCGTTCCTCAGTATGCAGCCGATGAGGAGATGAAGAAGGCCTGTTATCATGAGATGTTGCGGAGAGATATCCGCCAGTTTGTGAGCCGGTCCAGCTGTAAAACGCTGGATGAAATGATTGCTAGGGCTCGGGAGAGGGAGATTGATCTCGAGATGGAGAAGAAGAGGAAACCGGAGGCGGTTTCGGGTACAGGTAGTTCGGGCAAAAAGTCCAAGGTTTCAGATCACAGATCCAGGAGTCAGCAGAGCCACGGTCGATGTGGCAAGTGTGGGAGATTGCACGAGGGGGCGTGCAAGGCAGGGAGTTCCGGCTGCTACAAGTGCGGTCGGACTGGGCATTTGAGCAGGGATTGTACGGCCCCTGCTACTGCCGTTGCAGCATCAGATCTGATTTGCTTTCAGTGCAATCAGAGGGGACATAAAAAGTCCCAGTGTCCAAGTTTAGCTGCAGCAGGGAAGGTGGCTGCACCTGGCCCTGCTACTTTGAGGATTACAGATGGACGGCAGGGCCGAGCCGAGGCGCCAGTGGCGAAGAGTAGGGCGTTTCAGATGACAGCAGAGGAGGCGCGAGCGACTCCTGATGTGGTGATGGGTATGTATCTTCCCTTCATCTCTGTTTTTACTGATTGATTGTTGCTTATGATTATATGTTTTGTATAGGGTCGTTCTCTGTGAACGGCATTTCTGCTATGGTATTCTTCGATTCGGGGGCTACCCGATCATTCGTATCACTTGCGCTTAGCAAGAGATTTAGTAGAGCTCCTGGGGAGCTGGATTGTCCACTAGAGGTATAGATAGCAGATGACAGGACTGTGAGGGTCGCCATAGTATATAGAGAGTGTTCGCTTCAGTTCTTTGACGAGCAGTTTCCGGTGGACCTGGTTCCTATTCCCCTACGAGGGAATAAGGTTATAGTAGGCATGGATTGGCTGAGCCCCAATGGGGCGGTGATTGATTGTGAGCAGCAGTTAGTGAGGGTTCGCACTCCCAGTGGGGGAGAGTTAGTGATTCAGGGCGAGAGGCCACAGCGCGGACCGACCTTTTGTTCCGCTGCGAGAGTGAGACGTTATTTCCAGCAGGGTTGCGCTGGATATAAAGCTTATGTTGTAGATGCCCGGGAGAAGGGTAAGGTGGTAGTAGATGATGTTCCGGTAGTGCGAGTCTACCCGGATGTATTTCCCGAGGATTTACCGGGAATACCTCCTGAGTGGCAGGTTGACTTTAGGATCGACCTGATTCCTGGTGCGGCTCCGATAGCCAAGGCACCGTATCGTCTAGCTCCCCCTGAGATGCAGGAGTTGTCTACGCAGCTGTAGGAGCTGCTAGACAAGGGTTTCATTCGGCCGAGTAGTTCGCCTTCGGGAGCGCCGATCCTGTTTGTGAGGAAGAAGGATGGGTCGCATCGTATGTGTATAGATTACCGGGAGTTGAATAAGGTAACGGTGAAGAACCGTTACCTACTTCCGAGGATAGATGATTTGTTTGATCAGCTTCAAGGAGCGTCTTGGTTCTCCAAGATTGATCTACGCTCCGGGTATCATCTGATGCGGGTTAGAGATGAGGATGTGCAGAAGACTGCTTTCAGGACCAGGTATGGTCATTATGAGTTTGTGGTGATGCCATTTGGGCTCACCAATGCTCCAGCCGCGTTCATGGATCTCATGAATCGCGTGTGCAGGCCGATGCTGGATCGGTCAGTGATAGTATTTATAGATGATATCTTGGTGTATTCCAAGACGCAGGAGCAGCACGAGGAGCACCTGAGGGAGGTGCTATAAGTTTTAAGGAGGGAGAGACTTTTCGCAAAGTTCTCCAAGTGTGAGTTCTGGTTGTGCGAGGTGCAGTTCCTTGGTCACCTCATCAACCAGAAGGGTATTTTGGTAGATCCGGCCAAGATAGAGGCCGTGATGCAGTGGGTGGTCCCGAAGTCTCCATCCGAGATTCGGAGCTTCCTAGGGTTGGCAGGGTATTACCGGAGATTCATTCAGGATTTCTCCAAGATAGCAGTGCCGCTCACCCGACTGACCAAGAAGTCGGTGGTATTTCGTTGGGGGCCTGAGCAGCAGGCAGCGTTTGAGATCCTCAGACAGAGATTGTGCGAGGCTCCGATCCTTACCTTTCCAGTAGGAGTAGAGGACTTCGTAGTCTACTGTGATGCCTCGATCACAGGTATGGGAGCAGTGTTGATGCAGCGAGGCCATGTGATAGCTTACGCCTCGAGACAGTTGAAGCCTCACGAGGCTAATTATCCTACCCATGATTTAGAGCTGGGGGCGGTTGTGTTTGCCCTCAAGATTTGGAGACATTATCTTTATGGGGTCCGTTGTACTATCTACACGGATCACAAGAGTTTGAGGTACCTTATGGATCAGCCGAGTCTGAACATGAGGCAGAGGAGATGGTTGGATGTGCTGACGGATTATGACTGTGAGATCCTTTAGCATCCAGGGAAGGCCAACGTGGTGGCCGACGCCCTAAGCCGCAAAGTGTCGGCGGCCCCTATCAGAGATTTGTGTTTGAGGATGACAGTGATTACTCCGTTGTTGGAACGGATCAGGGAGGCTCAGGTTGAGGGCCTCAAGGAGGAGAGGCAAAAGTGTGAGAGGATAGTGGGCCGAGTAGCTTCGTTTGATTATGACGGTCGGGGATTGCTGACGCTTCACGGGAGGATATGGGTACCGTACTGTGGTGGAGTACGGCAGGTGTTGATGGACGAGGCTCATAAGTCTCGATTTTCTATCCACCCAGGGGCGACGAAGATGTATAGAGATCTTCGACCCGATTATTGGTGGCCCTGCATGAAGCGGGACGTCGCTTGGTATGTTGAGAGATGCCTGACCTGCAGGAAGGTCAAGGCGGAGCACCAGAGGCCTCACGGCAAGATGAAGCCATTAGACATTCCCGTGTGGAAATGGGAGGACATCACCATGGATTTTATCACCAAGCTTCCCAGGACCGCACGAGGAGTAGATTCGATATGGGTAGTAGTGGATCGGTTGACGAAGAGTGCTCATTTTATCCCGATCCAGGAGAGTATATCGGCAGAAAAGTTAGTCGATATCTATGTGCGTGAGATCGTGGCAAGTCATGGAGTGCCAGTATCGGTGGTGTCAGACCGAGATGTCCGTTTTACATCCAGATTCTGGAAGCGGTTCCACGACGAGATGGGTACTCGTCTCCATTTCAGCACCGCTTTCCACCCTTAGACGGACGGGCAAAACGAAAGGACGATTCAGACTCTCGAGGACATGCTCAGGGCATGCGTTCTGGATTTCGGTGGCAGTTGGGATACGTATCTTCCGTTAGCGCAATTTTTGTATAACAACAGTTATCATGCGAGCATTGATCGACCTCCCTTTGAGATGCTTTATGGGAGGAAGTGTAGGACCCCGATTTGTTGGGGCGAGGTCGGTCAGTGAGTCATTGGGAACACAGAGGTGGTGCTCAAGACGACCGAGTTGATCCAGCAGGTCCGTAGTAGACTGCAGACTGCGCAGAGTCGGTAGAAGAGTTACGCCGACAGGAGGCGTTCAGACTTGGAGTTCCGGGTGGGTGATATGGTCCTTCTGAAGGTCTCACCTTGGAAGGGTGTCATCAGGTTCCGGAAGAGGGGCAAGTTGGGTCCCAGGTTTATTGGTCATTTCAGGGTTTTGGCCCGGGTAGGTCGGGTTGCTTATCGGTTGGATCTTCCTGTATAGCTTAGCCAGATCCACAACACTTTCCATGTGTCTCGGTTGAGGAAGTGTTTGGTGGATGAGTCAGCAGTTGTTCCCCTAGAGGATATTCAGGTTGATAGCAGCCTGAATTATATTGAGAGGCCGGTCGCGATTCTGGACCGGAAGACAAAGACCTTGAGGAACAAGGAGATTCAGTTAGTGAAGGTGCAGTGGCAGCACCGAAAGGGGTCTGAGTGGACGTGGGAGGCTGAGGAGGAGATGAGAGAGCACTACCCGGAGTTATTTGCAGATTCAGCCGTAGCAGATTTCGAGGATGAAGTCTGAGACAAGTGGGGGAGAATTGTAACGACTCGTCTCTGGTATGTTGCTTCCATGGCATTTTGTCACACCCCCAAACAAAGGATGGCGGAAACGTCCGGGGGGGTGGGGGACTTCATGTACAGTATCACAACAACATGTATAATAGTGCTCAAAGTAAATACAACCATCATAAATATAATTGAAAAAGTTACACCAAAGTATATGTTTACATGTTTCAAAATCAATTACGTTATGATGACAAAAATAAATTGTTGACGGTTTAACGTCCCATCCTCAAAGCGCTGAAGTTTTCTTGTTTCACTGATTTCCTTAGAATACAAGTTGTTTTGAAAAAAAAGTGTCAACAATTAAGTTGGTGAGTGCATAAGAGTTTTGTTTGAAGTAGAAACCGTTTTCCTTGTAAAATCGATAGGGTTTGATTTCCAAAAAATCCAATATTTTCTTAGTTAAGTATGAACATAATATTTCTATATAATGCGTTAATGAACACAAGAATGACCAATAGATTTCCCCTATAATCGTCCAACGTATATAAGTTATGTAAGATTTAAGTTAGATAAAACGTTGAATATAGTGGGTCTGCCCTAGGTCCACAACCCAATGAGGAACAGAAGACGAGGCGGGCCCCACCAATTCTAAGCTAATCAAGACTAAATTCTTATATGACTCAAGCATATACGCTCAGCGATCATGGTTGAAGTTTAACAATTCTAGATGAAATATAGTTTTAATACCGAAATAACTATTCTATGTGAACCCGGTACTTTGGAATGTACCCATTCATATGAAAACCCGATACTTTTCCTCGAAATGTGAAATGTAAGTTTCTATGTTATGAAATAGTGCATCCTAGAATTCCCTATAGATTCCTTCTATGATTTCCTTGTGTATATAAGTTATATAAAATTAAAGTTAGATAAAACGTCGAATGTAATGGGTCTGCCCTAGGCCCACAACCAAACGAGGAACAGGAAATAAGGCGGAACCACCAATTCTAAGCCAATCACGACTAGATTCTATATAACTCTAGCATATACACTTAGAAATTATAGCCGAAAACTAACAATGCGAAAGTGAATGTGGACTTAACCTAAAAACCGGAACCAATCCTAGTGTAGTGTACGAAATAGTATTAGTGACAGTGAACATAAACTATACATATCATAGTTCATCGGATAGTGATAGTGACTAGTGAACATGTACTATGCATATTGTAGTTTACTAAAAGTGATTGAGATGGTGAATATAACCTATACATATCATAGTCCATCAAATAGTGATAGTGGTAGTGAACATGAACTATGCATATTATAGCTTATCAAAAGTGGTGGTGATGGTGAATTCCTTTCTTGTAATTAAGTTCGTAGTGTAGATGAAACATAAACTATATCTGTTATAGTTTATCACTTTGTTTGTAATATATATATGCCATAACTATATCGATTGTAAC
This sequence comes from Lactuca sativa, assembly GCF_002870075.4. Lineage (NCBI taxonomy): Eukaryota > Viridiplantae > Streptophyta > Magnoliopsida > Asterales > Asteraceae > Lactuca > Lactuca sativa. The sequence continues at coordinate 222,978,945 of NC_056630.2, forward strand.
TTGCATGTTCGTTTGTGGGGGTATAATGGCTTAACTATACTTATTATATTTTATCATAATTATTCATAGTGGTAATACTCTTTTGTATGTGTGACACCTTTAATAATGTGTTTGTTATGTAAAATAACCCTAAACTATACCTATTATAGTTTATTAAGTATTTGTGTGGGTAGTGAGCATAAGCCTTACTTGTCATTGTTTACCAATGTTTGTATTTTAATGGATATAGCCTTGTAATATCACTGACATATTTACCATACTTATGGAGGTAAGAATCCATTTATTTTCTGATGAATGTCTATATAATAAGACAAGATGACATATATGGTAATAACACATCATCACATGCAGGTGCACACCTTGCTCAACAAGTTACAAGGTGTATATGAAATAGAAGACATTTTTCTAGTATTACCATTTCTATTCTGTTTTAGAAAATTCATAGAAAAATCATACAGAGTCAAAAACTAGATCCGTAAATTCTGAGAGTTCCTAAAATGAGTCTAGTTTACTCATAATTTTTATCATAATTTTTGGAAGCTTTTAACTTATATTAAAATACTCATATTCACAGACTGGTCCGGATTTGTGTTTGAAAAGAGAGGCTGTTTTGTAAAAATCACCATAAATTGTAGAAAAATCGTGTGGAGATGTGCAAGTAGTCATTTTAAAGCTAAGAAGTGGAACTACTTGCACCTAAAACAGTTTTTGAAAACTAAAATGCTTAATTTGTCCAAAACAGTCCATGAATGGAGTTGAACTTTTCTGATGAAGGTTGTTAGAAAAGTGTAGTTATGTTCTTGGTGTTTTAACTTGTATTCCCCCCCTAAAAACTTGAGAAAACATGAAAATGTAGGGTTATGAACTCACCTTGAGTGATTTTAGAAGATAAGTGTTGAAGAAGAGAAGTGTTCAACTAAAGAACACTTGAAGAATCACTTGAAGATTCGAAGATCTAACAAGAAGGTGATGATGTTTGTGTAAGCAATCTATGATCTTGAGTAGGAGGATGTGTAATAATCATAAGAAAGATGATGATACTTACTAAATGAAGGAGAAAAGTCTTGGAGTATGCCTTGAAGTTCTTGAATTTGAGAGAGAAAGATGAGAGAGTTTGGAGTGTGGGAAAAATGAGAGAATGAATGAAGTGTGAGGAGAGAGGGTGGATGTTCCAGCCCTAAGAATGTGGGAATGGTTAAAAATGATGAGAAAGGACCTATGAAGTGACTAGGGATGGGCTGGTGGTGAATAGTGACATGGAGTGGGTATGGGAGTGGTTGCTTGTGTCATAGAATAAAGGAAAGTCAACACTCCTCCTTTATACTTCACCCACTCCTTTGGATAAGGTTTTATCTTTAAAACATGATTAATTAATAATTAAGGGTCATTATATGTTAAAATAAAGTTTTGGGTGAAAATACCGTCTTAAAACAATTAAAAACGGGCTTAAAACGCAAATTTAGTCGAAAACCGGGAGAAAAGGCATTCCTAGCGAGGCCTCTCGGTCCTAGGCCGAGGTTCGGTCCTTGCTGGTGCCGAGTCGGAAGCGGAAGGTGCGAACTAGCCGAGGGAAACTTGACCCGAAATGGACCGAAGGTTCGGGTTCGGGTGAGGCATGCGAGGTTCGGGCCCGAGAGGACCTCTCGTGTTCGGTTCAGCGGCCTTCGGCTCAGAAGGGTTCGGTTCCTAAGAGGGCTTTCGGGTCCTAAGAGGACTTTCGGGTCCTAAGAGGGGTTTCGGCTCCCTAAGTCCGTTTTTCGCGTAGACTTCCGTTTTTGGGCTGTTTTCGCCAAATTCAAGGGTCGGGATGCCCCGAGTGATTATAGAAAGTTGAGAGAGATTTTGAGAGAGATTTGAGAGAGATTCCATATACTTAGAGAGATTTGGGAGAGATTTGACATACTTGGAGAGATTTCACATGCAAAGAGATATTTGGGAGAGATTTCACATTCTTAGAGAGATTTGGGAGAGATTTGACATTCTTGGAGAGATTTCTCATACAAAGAGAGATTTGGGAGAGATTTCACATGCTTAGAGAGATTTGGGAGAGATTTGACATTCTTGGAGAGGTTTCTCATACAAAGAGAGATTTGGGAGAGATTTCACATACTTAGAGAGATTTGGGAGAGATTTGACATTCTTGGAGAGATTTCACATACAAAGAGATATTTGGGAGAGATTTCACATTCTTAGAGAGATTTGGGAGAGATTTGACATTCGTGGAGAGATTTCTCATATAAAGAGAGATTTGGGAGAGATTTCACATACTTAGAGGGATTTGGGAGAGATTTCACATATTTAGAGGGGTTTGGGAGAGATTTCTGATAAGAAGAGATGGAGTGAAAACGATTGAGAGAGGTTTCATTTGTGACCTTTTTGAGTGTCTGGCTTCGCAAAGCAGGGTCCGTAAACCCCGTTAAGCCTTGTTTAAGGATCTTACACTCCCGATGAGTATGCAACATTGTTTTATTGGTTTGGCTCGTCACTTACTATAGATTTGGGTTAAGGAGATCTAGATGTACGCACTTTTCGATTTATGATCTCTCATTAGAACAAAGAGTTGTTTAGTAATTACACAACGTAAACCCTAGTACACAGGGGTTAGTTAAGTTGACCGGTTTGACTTGTTGACTTTATTTGACTTTGGATTGACCAGAATTTGATGGTTTTCACATCATCCCCCCGTTAGAGGGAATTTCGTCCCGAAATTTGAAATCAGGCAAGGAGTTTGTGAGTGACTAAGGTCGGCTCTACATTATTTTGATTCTGACTAAGAGATGAGTTATTATACATGAAAACTTAGCTTATACACATTATGATATAACCAATACTGGGCGGATAGTAAAATGTGTGATTCTGCTTCAGTTTCACATCCCAACGAGGAAAAGAAACTAAGTCATAATTCTTACATTCTATGATCTACCAGGTATCCGTTATATATAACTGGGGAATGTATAAGTGAGGAAATCATAACAAATAACATTCTTAGTAATCCTACTTAATGAACTAGAGTTCCTAGTCAGGGCTATCATTGAACCTAGATGTATTTCGACCGTTCACCTATAGAGTAGAAGTATGTTCTCGAAAGTTTGACCTACATCCCTATGATGCAGTCCTATTACGGGGTAGAAGTAAGTTCGTAGAATGGTCTCATGACGTTTGTCGTTCAAACCGGGTTCCATTGGTTGGTGAATAACATGATCCAACCTTTTAAAGAGAATTGGGAATGATCCCGGAGCTAAACTACTCTAGTCCAACAACTTGACTAAAGTGGGTTTCAGATAGACTCCTATGGAAGTATTTGAACAAACTGTGTCACATAATTTATCCAACTGACAACGTCATTGATGTTTAAGATGTAACAAATTAGGGAAAATTGACCTTGTAGAGGGTCTTACATCACACCCAGAGCAGGAGAGTTTTGGCCGACTAAAGGCTTAACTAAAAGTACTTACAGTACAAGAAATTTGATTATGGTAAGGAATAACCCGCCTGATGTCACATGACGGCCTTTGAATTTCTTATTGTTTACGCTCTCAGTTTAATCCTTGGCATTTCTACTATGTATGCTTTAATCGATGCTAGATTTAATCATATAAAGAAATTTAGAATTTAAACGCCGATGTTAGAAACACGTACTGATATTTGTGGGCAGTTCCGGGGTGGTCTCTCCTTCGGTGATCGCAAGCACCCTTCCACCACCACTGGCATCTCTTGCACTTGGGCAGTTCCTTTTAAAGTGTCCTGTTTCTCCACACTTGTAACAGGTTGGGCTTACTCCAAATCCGGGGAACTGGTTGATGGGTCGTACCGGTGCCCTACAGAACCGGGTAGTGTGCCCCTTCCTATTGCAGTTCATGCAATGCAATTCTCTACAAGCCCCAGTGTGATGGAAGCTACACTTGTTACATTTCGGAAGGGTTCCAGCGTATTGTTTCCTGGGGGTTGGCATGGTGAGGGTTGTGGCAGCATGAACAGCAAAAATTTGTATGGTTGTCGTAGTGTTATGACTGGCACGATGGTCGATGAGTTGTTGTGCCAACTCCTTGGCGCTGTCGAAGGTAGTTGGTCTTGAGGCCAACACGCTATCTTGAATTTCAGGGGACAATCCCCAGAGGTATCGCTCCAACTTTTTGTCTTCCGGGGTGACCATAGCGGGACAGAGGAGTGCTAGATCACATAATCGGTTGGTGTAAGTTGTAATGTCAGAGCCTGCCATTCTGAGATTCCACAATTCTTGCTCCAGCTTTTGCACTTCGCCTCTTGAGCAATATTCTTTCAGCATCATCTTCTTTAGGTCTTCCCAACTTAAGGAGTTAGCCACTGTAAGCGTAAGCGACTTAACCCTGCCGTTCCACCAAGTGAGAGCTCTTCCGATGAAGGTGAATGCCGCGTACTTGACCTTGCTTGCTTCGGGGCAAGCACAGATTTCGAAGATTGCTTCGGTTCTCTCGAACCATTGTATTAGTGCGATGACGCCCCCACTTCCATCGAAAGAATCGGGTTTGCCATTTGTGAAGTCCTTGTAAGTGCATTCCTTTGTGCGTCCTGTACTGTCCCCGTGGTTAGAGTTTGTGGCTCCAGATCCCGCACCACCAGTACCATTTGCACCAATTTGTGACATTGCAGCTGCCACAGCTGCTGTTATGGCAGCTTGAAACATTATGGGATCAAACTGTGGAGGTAATGGTAGAGGTGGTGTTGGTGCCGTGCTGTTGGAAGGTCTGGACTTTTTCTTTGGCGGCATAGTCCTGTCATAAGTTGGTAGAGACGAACAGACGATAAGTTTCTAATAGTAGTGACAAGTCAGAAGTTATCAAGCCAGACTTGTCTGTATTATGTTCTGACTTAAAAGTATTTTTGTATGTAATTCATAACAAAGCCCCTATGAATGAATTTAGAGGTAGTGACTCAAATGCAACTTGTGTTTTGTTTCGTGCCTGATCCCCTCCTATTATCACTTGGTATACATTAAGAATTTCTTGGGGTTACCATATGCAAATTGTCTATAATACAGGGCTATATAATACGTGGAAAGATCCCAATGAATTTTAATGCGATTCAATTTTCTTAATATAATTTAGTGTATTGGGTTCGAGGAAAATAGGTCTACATCTCATTAACATAAGGAAAATTTTTGGACAATGCTATGGTTCCCTTGAATAGTCTTGTCTCCGGATTCCGAAGGATTCGAATGTCTCCATTAAGCAGCCTAGGTTGGTCTTGCTCTTCACTTCAGGTTTCCAAGCACTCTACCCAAGGAGGCATCGGGCCTTGAAAAACTGGACGAGGGTTAGGATTCAGAACAAGGGTCATCAGGGGTAGGTTCTCCACTTTAGGTTCGGAGTCGGAACCGTCAGCAAAGCCTTCAGCTTGGTGACCATTCCCAGGGATTGGGTAATCATTCTCTGGCTCCTCTCCGGACCATCCAACTTTGTCGTGGTTGGGGTAGTACGGGTCGTCGTGGGGATGGAATCCAACCATGATATCTTTGCGAGAAATGGGAATATAAGGAATAACTAAGTAGACGTACTAATTAGACAATTTTAAGATGATCTTTATCAGGTACTTCAATACCTTGTTTAGTGCATACTAGTCATATGTATTTGGGACAGGATAGACCTTTGAATAAGCGATCCTAACTCTAAATCCCCAATCCAACGAGAACAGGAAGTAAAGCAAAGATCCACAGATTCTAAGTCTATGACGTCCCGGATACATATAATATTAATGTATCCACTAGGCAATTATTGACCTATTGATAAAAATCTATTTAGTTCTCAGATACGTAATTATAATAACACCAAATACCGCTATGGTATTTCTTTGTGGTAGTGTTGGTAAGCTTTTAGACTTGTTGCAACACCTACGACCATTCCTGGGCATATGCTAATCACTTTTGGGTGAGACATAGTTGATCAGGCTATGTCATTCCCAGACCTGACTATACATCCCCAAGCCTACTCGTATAGTTCAACAATCACCACTTTTGTCCCATCCCACCATGATACTGACCCTAGTGTGTGTGCACATGCTCCTACCTTTACCGAGTAATTATTTGTTTCTAAAAGTATGGTTGCTTTGAAAACTCTAAATCAGAGGCTTTAGTCCCAATGCATTTATAGTTTGCATATCTTATGTGGTTCGATATACTGAGTTCACTATAAACAATGCTCTGATACCAATCTGTCACACCCCCAAACCAAGGATGGCGGAAACGTTCGGGGGTAGAGGACTTCATGTACAGTATCACAACAACATGTATAATAGTGCTCAAAGTAAATACAAGCATCATAAATATAATTGAAAGAGTTACACCAAAGTATATGTTTACATGTTTCAAAATCAATTACATTATGATGACAAAAATAAATTGTTGACGGTTTAACGTCCCATCCTCAAAGCGCTGAAGTTTTCCTGTTTCACTGATTTCCTGAGAATACAAGTAGTTTTGAAAAAAAAGTGGCAACAATTAAGTTGGTGAGTTCATAAGAGTTTTGTTTGAAGTAGAAATCGTTTTCCTTGTAAAATCGATAGGGTTTGATTTCCAGAAAATCCAATATTTTCTTAGTTAAGTATGAACAGAATATTTCTATATGATGCGTTAATGAACACAAGAATGACCAATAGATTTCCCTATAATCGTCCAACGTATATAAGTTATGTAAGATTTAAGTTAGATAAAGCGTTGAATATAGTGGGTCTGCCCTAGGTCCACAACCCAACGAGGAACAGGAGACGAGGCGGGCCCCACCAATTCTAAGCCAATCAAGACTAAATTCTTATATGACTCAAGCATATACGCTCAAAGATCATGGTTGAAGTTTAACAATTCTAGATGAAATATAGTTTTAATACCGAAATAACTATTCTATGTGAACCCGGTACTTTGGAATGTACCCATTCATATGAAAACCCGATACTTTTCCTCGAAATGTGAAATGTAAGTTTCTATGTTATGAAATAGTGCATCCTAGAATTCCCTATAGATTCCTTCTATGATTTCCTTGTGTATATAAGTTATATAAAATTAAAGTTAGATAAAACGTCGAATGTAATGGGTCTGCCCTAGGCCCACAACCAAACGAGGAACAGGAAATAAGGCGGAACCACCAATTCTAAGCCAATCACGACTAGATTCTATATAACTCTAGCATATACACTTAGAAATTATAGCCGAAAACTAACAATGCAAAAGTGAATGTGGACTTAACCTAAAAACCGGAACCAATCCTAGTGTAGTGTACGAAATAGTATTAGTGACAGTGAACATAAACTATACATATCATAGTTCATCGGATAGTGATAGTGACTAGTGAACATGTACTATGCATATTGTAGTTTACTAAAAGTGATTGAGATGGTGAATATAACCTATACATATCATAGTCCATCAAATAGTGATAGTGGTAGTGAACATGAACTATGCATATTATAGCTTATCAAAAGTGGTGGTGATGGTGAATTCCTTTCTTGTAATTAAGTTCGTAGTGTAGATGAAACATAAACTATATCTGTTATAGTTTATCACTTTGTTTGTAATATATATATGCCATAACTATATCGATTGTAACTTGCATGTTCGTTTGTGGGGGTATAATGGCTTAACTATACTTATTATATTTTATCATAATTATTCATAGTGGTAATACTCTTTTGTATGTGTGACACCTTTAATAATGTGTTTGTTATGTAAAATAACCCTAAACTATACCTATTATAGTTTATTAAGTATTTGTGTGGGTAGTGAGCATAAGCCTTACTTGTCATTGTTTACCAATGTTTGTATTTTAATGGATATAGCCTTGTAATATCACTGACATATTTACCATACTTATGGAGGTAAGAATCCATTTATTTTCTGATGAATGTCTATATAATAAGAAAAGATGACATATATGGTAATAACACATCATCACATGCAGGTGCACACCTTGCTCAACAAGTTACAAGGTGTATATGAAATAGAAGACATTTTTCTAGTATTACCATTTCTATTCTGTTTTAGAAAATTCATAGAAAAATCATACAGAGTCAAAAACTAGATCCGTAAATTCTGAGAGTTCCTAAAATGAGTCTAGTTTACTCATAATTTTTATCATAATTTTTGGAAGCTTTTAACTTATATTAAAATACTCATATTCACAGACTGGTCCGGATTTGTGTTTGAAAAGAGAGGCTGTTTTGTAAAAATCACCATAAATTGTAGAAAAATCGTGTGGAGATGTGCAAGTAGTCATTTTAAAGCTAAGAAGTGGAACTACTTGCACCTAAAACAGTTTTGAAAACTAAAATGCTTAATTTGTCCAAAACAGTCCATGAATGGAGTTGAACTTTTCTGATGAAGGTTGTTAGAAAAGTGTAGTTATGTTCTTGGTGTTTTAACTTGTATTCCCCCCCTAAAAACTTGAGAAAACATGAAAATGTAGGGTTATGAACTCACCTTGAGTGATTTTAGAAGATAAGTGTTGAAGAAGAGAAGTGTTCAACTCAAGAACACTTGAAGAATCACTTGAAGATTCGAAGATCTAACAAGAAGGTGATGATGTTTGTGTAAGCAATCTATGATCTTGAGTAGGAGGATGTGTAATAATCATAAGAAAGATGATGATACTTACTAAATGAAGGAGAAAAGTCTTGGAGTATGCCTTGAAGTTCTTGAATTTGAGAGAGAAAGATGAGAGAGTTTGGAGTGTGGGAAAAATGAGAGAATGAATGAAGTGTGAGGAGAGAGGGTGGATGTTCCAGCCCTAAGAATGTGGGAATGGTTAAAAATGATGAGAAAGGACCTATGAAGTGACTAGGGATGGGCTGGTGGTGAATAGTGACATGGAGTGGGTATGGGAGTGGTTGCTTGTGTCATAGAATAAAGGAAAGTCAACACTCCTCCTTTATACTTCACCCACTCCTTTGGATAAGGTTTTATCTTTAAAACATGATTAATTAATAATTAAGGGTCATTATATGTTAAAATAAAGTTTTGGGTGAAAATACCGTCTTAAAACAATTAAAAACGGGCTTAAAACGCAATTTAGTCGAAAACCGGGAGAAAAGGCATTCCCAGCGAGGCCTCTCGGTCATAGGCCGAGGTTCGGTCCTTGCTGGTGTCGAGTCGGAAACGGAAGGTGCGAACTAGCCGAGGGAAACTTGACCCGAAATGGACCGAAGGTTCGGGTTCGGGTGAGGCATGCGAGGTTCGGGCCCGAGAGGACCTCTCGTGTTCGGTTCAGCGGCCTTCGGCTCAGAAGGGTTCGGTTCCTAAGAGGGCTTTCGGGTCCTAAGAGGACTTTCGGGTCCTAAGAGGGGTTTCGGCTCCTTAAGTCCGTTTTTCGCGTAGACTTCCGTTTTTGGGCTGTTTTCGCCAAATTCGAGGGTTGGGATGCCCCGAGTGATTATAGAAAGTTGAGAGAGATTTTGAGAGAGATTCCACATACTTAGAGAGATTTGGGAGAGATTTGACATACTTGGAGAGATGTCACATGCAAAGAGATATTTAGGAGAGATTTCACATTCTTAGAGAGATTTGGGAGAGATTTGACATTCTTGGAGAGATTTCTCATACAAAGAGAGATTTGGGAGAGATTTCACATGCTTAGAGAGATTTGGGAGAGATTTGACATTCTTGGAGAGGTTTCTCATACAAAGAGAGATTTGGAAGAGATTTCGCATACTTAGAGAGATTTGGGGAGAGATTTGACATTCTTGGAGAGATTTCACATACAAAGAGATATTTGGGAGAGATTTCACATTCTTAGAGAGATTTGGGAGAGATTTGACATTCTTGGAGAGATTTCTCATATAAAGAGAGACCTGGGAGAGATTTCACATACTTAGAGGGATTTGGGAGAGATTTCACATACTTAGAGGGATTTGGGAGAGATTTCTGATAAGAAGAGATGGAGTGAAAACGATTGAGAGAGGTTTCATTTGTGACCTTTTTGAGTGTTTGGCTTCGCAAAGCAGGGTCCGAAAACCCTGTTAAGCCTTGTTTAAGGATCTTACACACTCCCGAAGAGTATGCAACATTGTTTTATCGGTTTGGCTCGTCACTTACTATAGATTTGGGTTAAGGAGATCTAGATGTACACGCTTTTCGATTTATGATCTCTCATTAGAACAAAGAGTTGTTTAGTAATTACACAACGTAAACCCTAGTACATAGGGGTTAGTTGAGTTGACCGGTTTGACTTGTTGACTTTATTTGACTTTGGATTGACCAGAATTTGACGGTTGTCACACATTTAATTAGAAGTTTTCAAGAGGGACTCGGCGAGTCTATAGCCCGACTCGCCGAGTAGGGACGGGATTTTGTGCACGTGTTAGTCGGCGACTCGGCGAGTCTGCCTGCTAGGAAGAAACCCTAAATCCCCGGGTTGCACCCTATTTAAACAACCTTATGAGCCCCCAAACTCGCCTCCTTCACCCTCAGAGAGCTGTGAGAAACCCTAATCCATCCTTTGAGTGATTTAAATGTTTTTGTGTGGATTTTGAAGGCTTGAAGAGGTGGAAGAAGAAAGGAACAAGGAGAAGAGGTGTAGAGCAAAGATCCAAGGGCAAAATCAGAGTTCATTGAGGTATTCCTCAGATTCCTTCTGTTTTATGCTTTAAACCTCCATTAGAACACTTCTAGGGCTAGTTTGATGTATTTTCCAAACCCTATAGTTGGATGGATGCCTTAATAGGTCGAGATATCCTTAGATCTGTTCATTTAGGAGTTGTAGAGCTCGGATCTATTGCCTTTTTGAAGATACTTTGCACGAGAACCCTAGATCTAGCATTTATTATGCTTTTTGAGCCATTTTATCTTCATGGATGTATATGGGCACGTAAAGATAGAATCTTTAAGTGCTAATCGAGTTAAGGGAGCCCAGATCTATAAGTTTTATACACTAGATTCAAGCAGAATCGAGTTTAGAGTGACTGCATGCAAGCGACTCGGCGAGTCGAGTCGCGAGTCCCTGATTTTCCCTTTTTGAGTGATGCCGAGTGGGGACCAGTGAGTAGTAGAGTGGACTCAGCGAGTTGGAGGCCAGACTCAGTAATGGAGGGACTCGGCGAGTCCAAGACAATCTTCTTAGATCGAAGAACAACTCGTCGAGTTGTTCATAAAACTCGGCGAGTCGGATGCAGATTGCCTGAGTTTTAGATTCGAAAGGGAACTCGTCGAGTCGATGCCATACTCAACGAGTAGCAGCGAGTAGGGTTGAGAAATAAGAATAGGGACTCGGCGAGTTGGCGGCCCAACTCGGCGAGCCAGGTCAACTATAGGTTGACTTTGACCAGGAGAGTTGACTTTGACCAAGGGTAAAAGAGTCATTTTACCCCAGTGCAGTGATTAGCATTTGATTGAGTGTGTTATGGATCTGTAGCCGGGGAGATACCGGAGCAGCAACAGTTAGCTTCCAGAGCCATACACAAAGCAACCAGTTCACGAGGTGAGTTTCCTTCCAGTAGGAACGGGTCTACGGCCACAATGCCGGCCCGTTTAGTTAGTAGCAGTTCCGGACTTCAGTCCGAAGCAGCAGTTCAGTATGCTTGAGGTCTATGTGATTCGAGCATGTTTGTGTGTTATATGTTCCGGACTTCGGTCCGATGCAGTATGCAGTATATGTGTTTATATTAGTTGATATGTGTTATGCTATGCTATGATCAGTCAGTTCCGGACTTCGGTCCGATGCATTTAGTTCCGGACTTCGGTCCGATGCAGTCAGTTCCGGACTTCGGTCCGATGCAGCTAGTTCCGGACTTCGGTCCAATGCAGTGGGCAAGGCCCAGTATGTGCTTTATATGTATTATATGGTATGTGGTAGTTTGGGGGAGCTCACTAAGCTTCGTGCTTACAGTTTCAGTTTTGGTTTCAGGTACTTCCGCAAGCAAAGGGAAGAGCTCGGGATGATGACATTGCACACACCACAACTTTAGTTTTGTCATGGGAGTTGATTCAGTTTTTGATATGTTTGGATACAGTTGTGATCCAACTTTTTCACAGTATTTCATTATGGATTTTGAACACGCAGCATATGGTTTTTATTATGTCATACTCAGTTTCATGGTTTTGTTATAATAAAAATCGAAAAATTTTTGGGTAGTATTTTTGGGTCGTTTCACATAATCATATATGATCACTCAATCTATGAACATAGATATATGTATAATTATTTATGATTAGACATACCCCACTGTTGCCGATACACTAGAGCGTTAGAACGGCAAATGAGAAATATATAGCTGAAGTTGAATCTCAAGATCTTTAATTTATCTTAATCTCAAGTGAACCGTCCTCTCTCTCTCTCTCTCTCTCTATATATATATATATATATATATATATATATATATATATATATATATATATATATATATGTTTAGGTTCATTTGAGATCATTCTAATATTGTGAGACCGTGAGACCAAATCTAAAAATAATTTTAAAATGTAAAATAAATGGAAAAATCCAAAAATTCTTTTTTTAAATATTATTTTCAGAACCTCAATTAACTAAAAAAATAAAAATAAATAAAAATAAATTCCTTTTTTTTTTGAAAAATATGTGAAATATTCTAAATAGAATATTACACTGACATATTCTAAAAAATAATTTTAAAATGCAGAATAAATGGAAAAATCTAAAAATTCTTTTTTTAAATATTATTTTCAGAACTTGAATTAACTAAAAAAAAATAAAAAAAAATTCTATTTTTTTTTTGAAAAATACGTGAAATATTCTAAATAGAATATTACACTGTACATATTCTAAAAATAATTTTAAAATGCAAAGTAAATCGAAAAATCAAAAAATTCTTTTTTTAAATATTATTTTCAATACTTGAATTAACAAAAAAAAATAAAAATAAATAAAAAATAAAAAAATAAAAAAATACGTCTCACGGTGTCACAAAATATAGGTGGTCTCAAATGAACCTAACTATATATATATATATATATATATATATATATATATATATATATATATATATATATATATATATATATATATATATATATATATATATATAGTTAATGCTTGACACGAAGGTTGAAGTTAATTAAGATCCGGATCCAAAATGTTTCTCTAAGTCATAGTTGATGGGATGATTATTTATTCAATCTCTCTCTCTCTCTCTCTCTCTCTCTATATATATATATATATATATATATATATATATATATATATATGTAAAGCTTCAAATGAGAACCATTAAATATTAAAAATCGTAAGAACCTCATTTTATAACTAGATCTAGACACACTACATACATTATTATATGGTTATTTTCCCTCTCATCGAAGAACACACAAACGTTACCACCCGTTAGCCACCAGCCACCACCCTTGACTGTCATCGCCTCCTACCGCCGACGAACCGCCACCGTCGAACCGCTGCCATCAGATCCATATGTTCCGATTAGCTCCAGATCTACAATTTCAGCTTCAGATCTATGATTTTCCTCTTTAGATCTACAATTTCAGTTTCAGATCTATGATTTCTCTCTTCAGATCTACAATTTTCTTCCTTAGATCTACTATTTTCGACTTCAGATCTCCGATTTTCTCCTCCAGATTATGAGCTCCGGCGAGCGGTGATAACCGACACCTTCCTCCATCTGTCGATCGCCATTTGGTTTAAGATCTGAAGTCACGAAGTTGTTTTAGCTTCACTTTCTCTCTCTAAAACACAAAACATATCAGATTTGGTGCAATTTGGTTAGATATGATAATCGACCTTATCAGCACCGATCACCACCTAACATCAGTTATTATGCTTTGCTGGAACACCAAACAACGTCACACTCTGCTCTGAAGTCCAGATCTAGTTTGTCTCCAGAGCTTCGATATCCAGATCAGATAGAATTCAAGAAAACTTCTCTGATTTGCTTCGTCGGAACAATATATCTGACGGAAATCACCGCTAATAGATCTGACATCCAGATTTGATGTTACCACCGTCGATGTGACTCCACCTCTAAAACAACCGACATTGCACCACCATTGTTGTTGTCTTCCATCAGTCCTTGTAAATTTAACCAGTCTCTTTTGATCACAAAATTAATTCCATATTAATTCATGATCAATACCAATTAAATAAGATGATTTCTCAATTAATATATTATCCGTATAATATATTAATAAATCGCAAATAACCTTTTTCTCAAATATCCATCTTATCAAATTGCTCAGGTGAAGGCAACCTGAAAGGACCATGCTACTATCGGGTCAAGTACATAATAATTATAGTTATGTGATTATACACCTAATCCAACACTTAAAACCTTTGCAGTGTAAAGAAACCCTAGATTTGTGCCTAACCACTCATCACCGCACCACCTTCTTTCAGTAGTGACCTTTACAGCCACTCATGAGAGAGCAATATATGTATATATATATATATATATATATATATATATATATATATATATATATATATATAGAGAGAGAGAGAGAGAGAGAGAGAGAGGTAGGTTCCGCTGAGATTAAAAATAAAATAAAGATCTTGAGATTCAATCTCAGCCACATATTTCACATCTGCCGCACTAACCCTCTGGCGTACCAGTACGACAGGTAAGTTATAATCATAAATGATTATATAGCGCCGCCCGTTCCTTTATGCTCCGCGAGCATCCCCACCACCACAACCGACAATGCCTCCATCACCTCTGACACCATCTAACCCCATTACTGTCACCTTCGTCATTGATACCACAGCCACCTCTGTCTCACCACCTTTTGTGCTACCAACTGTCATAATCATATATGATTACTCAATCTATGAACATAGATATATGTATAATTATTTATGATTAGACATAACCCACTGTTGCCGATACACTAGAGCGTTAGAACGGCAAATGAGAAATATATAGCTGAAGTTGAATCTCAAGATCTTTAATTTATCTTAATCTCAAGTGAACCGTCCTTTCTCTCTCTCTCTCTCTCTCTCTATATATATATATATATATATATATATATATATATATATATATATATATAGGTTCAGGTTCATTTGAGATCATTCTAATTTTGTGAGACCGTGAGACCAAATATAAAAATAATTTTAAAATGCAAAATAAATGGAAAAATCCAAAAATTCTTTTTTTAAATATTATTTTCGGAACCTGAATTAACTAAAAAAACTAAAAAAAATTCCGTTTTTTTTGAAAAATACGTGAAATATTCTAAATAGAATATTACACTGATATATTCTAAAAAACAATTTTAAAATGCAGAATAAATGGAAAAATCTAAAAATTCTTTTTTTAAATATTATTTTCGGAACTTGAATTAACAAAAAAAAATAAAAATAAAAAGTTCTATTTTTTTTGAAAAATACGTGAAATATTCTAAATAGAATATTATACTATACATATTCTAAAAATAATTTTAAAATGCAAAGTAAATGGAAAAATCAAAAAATTCTTTTTTTAAATATTATTTTCGGAACTTGAAATAACTAAAAAAAATAAAAAAAATGCGTCTCACGGTCTCACAAAATATAGGTGGTCTCAAATGAACCTAACTATATATATATATATATATATATATATATATATATATATATATATATATATATATATATATATATATATATATATATATATATATATATATATATAGGGAAAGGATCAAATGAGAACACCTACAAGGTTGAGAACGCGAGAACAAGTATATTCATTTGTGATTCCATGTATTCATTTGTGGAGAAATGATAATTTTTTATGCACAATCAACATGAATATCTTTTTCTCTTCATTTGAAATTAAAGACGTAAAAAATTTATCATTTCTCTACAAATGAATACATGGAATTGTAAATTAATATATTTTGTTCTCGCGTTATTAACCTTTTTGGTATTCTCATTTGATCCTACTCATATATATATATATATATATATATATATATATATATATATATATATATATATATATATATATATATATATATATATATATATATATATATAAACAAGGTTTACCACCATCATCTTATGTGTACGATTTTAAAGTTTTAGATCCGTCTTAAAGTACCTATAGTCAAGTTAAGAAACCCATAAGCAAATAAAGTATGGTTATTTTATACCTTTGAAATTACTCTATGCACAAGTTAAATATATGAATTTTATTTTAAAAGATGGTATTTTTCAGATTTTTAGCATATATATATATATATATATATATATATATATATATATATATATATATATATATATATATATATATATATATTTTGTTAATGCTTGACACGAAGGTTGAAGTTAATTAAGATCCGGACCCAAAATGTTTCTCTAAGTCATAGTTGATGGGATGATTATTTATTCAATCTCTTTCTCTCTCTCTCTCTCTCTCTCTCTCTCTCTATATATATATATATATATATATATATATTATATATATATATATATATATATATATATATATATATATGTAAAGGTTCAAATGAGAACCATTAAAAATTAAAAATCATAAGAACCTCATTTTATAGCTAGATCTACACACACTACATACATTATTATATGGTTATTTTCCCTCTCATCTCAAACTTGAAGAACACACAAACGTTACCACCCGTTAGCCACCAACCACCACCCTTGACTGTCACCGCCTCCTACCGCCGACGAACTGCCACCGTCGAACCACTGCCATCAGATCCATAAGTTTCGATTGGCTCCAGATCTACAATTTCAGCTTCAGATCTACGATTTTCCTCTTCAGATTTACAATTTCAGCTTCAGATCTATGATTTCTC
Source organism: Lactuca sativa (assembly GCF_002870075.4). Taxonomy (NCBI): domain Eukaryota; kingdom Viridiplantae; phylum Streptophyta; class Magnoliopsida; order Asterales; family Asteraceae; genus Lactuca; species Lactuca sativa. The sequence continues at coordinate 222,995,680 of NC_056630.2, forward strand.
TCTTCAGATCTACAATTTTCTTCTTTAGATCTATTATTTTCGACTTCAGATCTCCACTTTTCTCCTCCAAATTATGAGCTCCGGCGAGCGGTGATAACCGGCACCTTCCTCCATCACTGTCGATCGCCATTTGGTTTAAGATCTATAGTCAAGAAGTTGTTTTAGCTTCACTTTCTCTCTCTAAAACACAAAACATATCAGATTTGGTGCAATTTGGTTAGATATGATAATCGACCTTATCACCACTGATCACCACCTAACATCAGCTATTATGCTTTGCTGGAACACCAAACAACGTCACACTCTGCTCTGAAGTCCAGATCTAGTTCGTCTCCAGAGCTTCGATATCCAAATCAGATAGAAATCAAGAAAACTTCTCCGATTTGCTTCGTCGGAACAATATATCTGACGGAAATCACCGCTAATAGATCTGACATCCAGATCTGATGTTACCACCGTCGATGTGACTCCACCTCTAAAACAACCGACATTGCACCACCATTGTTGCTGTCTACCATCAGTGCTCATGGATCTGAACCAAGGGAACAATCTTAGATCTGGATATAAGATGCATTGAAAGTATTTGATGAAATGCTTCACCAAAAACAAGGTATGTTTTTAAACACTGAATAATATGAATAAGTTTCTGAACTAGTTTCTTAAGCTGTGAATAAGCTTTTTTTTTTCTTTCTGTTTTTTATAATTATTAAGTTGTTAATGCATGTATCCACAACTTAAGTTGTAGATACATGATTTTTTGTAAGTATTAATTTGTGAATGTATGATTTTTTTCATAAGTTTTAGTTGTGATTAAATGAATTATTTATAAGTTTTAAATAGTATATCTATGATTTTTTATAAGTTTTAATGTGAATTTAAACGTGTTTTTATAAATATTAGTGTTTTCTTAAATAATGTGAATTTAGGTTGTTTATGTTGTGAATTGAGATAAGTGTGTGAACTATAATCTAGTATAACCTCCAAGATCCAAACATCATCAGATGTAATTTTAACCTATAAATATATTTTATTAAACTGTGAATTTGTGTATTAAATTGTGAAGTAATGTATTAAGTTGTGAAATGAGTATATTAAGCTGTTATTTTTTTACGGATTTTATTTTTGCTTCTAAAATATAAGATAAAAGAAGCATTATATATCGATTTTATTTTCCCTAATTTTGAATAACATGTAAAATTTAAATTGTGAATATTATATAAATTAAAATTTGAAAGAAAAATTAGCCCGCATATGTGAAGGTATAAATATAACTACTAAGTACAAAATATGGATGTGAATATATAGTTTTTGTGTATTAAACTATGAATTTAATAAATTAAGTTGTTAATTTTGTGTATTGACTGTATTATATCGTGAATTGACTGTATTAAATTGTGAATTTTTTTTATGAAATTTATGTTAAAATATAAACATTTGTATTAATTTTCTTATGAGTATTTTTTTGTGAAGTAAATGTGTAAGAATGTATTAGTTTTTATAATTGTTGCATTAAATTCTAAATTAGTGAATTAATATGTTTATTAAAATGTGAATATAGTATTAAGCTAACAATGTATGATTTTACATATATATTTGGTTTGATATGAATGATGGTTACGACATTGACATAGATGAATGATGCTGATATGTGGTAGTTGGTGGTGGTGGAAGATTTTGGGTTTGACTTTCCTAAATTAGTAAATTACTTATATTATGATTGTATTAAATTGTGAATTTTGTATACTAAACTACAAATGAATTGTATTAAATTTTATATTTTGTATAATTTTTGTGTTAAAATATGAATCAATGTATGAATTAAAATATTAGACTACAAAAATTATAATTTTGCCCGTTTTGTACCAAAAATACAAAAAAAAAATCCGGATTTTAGCATGTTTAAAAAGTATCGTGTATATATTTACTTGTAAAATGAGGTTCTTAAGGTTCTTAATATTTTATCGTCCTCAACCATTATATATATCATACATCATACATACTTATAAAGCTAGTATTTTTCCTTAAACCTCACGCATTTGAAACCCCCATAAAAATTTGCAAACACCTCATGCATTTGAAACCTCCTATTTTAATGAATACCACTTAAAAGTCTCTTAATAATGATTAACAATTCAAAGGTTTTATAACTTATATAATATATTTAATAAACGATTAATGAATACTCTACTATAAAAATGTCAATCTTTTTGAGTGGACACACAAATACAAATCACATACAAAATTCATAAAGAAAACAAGTTTGAAGTGCTTTGAACAATTTTTAGAGCCATGTTATTACGTTGAAGTTTTTAATTTGTAAGTTTGTTATATACTAATTAATTTTTGTATTTTCTTGATTTAAGTATTCTTTTAAGAATATCATTGTATGTTGTGGTTGAAATATTAATGAAAATTAGATTAGATTAATGATATCTATCATATGTTATGGAAGGTGATATATATAATATTTAATTAATTGTATACATGTTTGTATGTTCATGTTGATTCAAAACAAGAATTAATTAAAAATCATGGACATGTCATATTATCCATATTATCCATGTAAGCCTTTTTAAAAATGCGAATTGTCTATCTTATCACTTTATATTTTAGTATATGTTTAACATTTTAATTATACTAATAAGTGTTTTTTAAAAGTTTGTTTCACTTATTAATAATAACAAGTGGTTTTAAAATTAATATGCAATAATTATAAATAATAAAACAAATTACATGGATATGTCATACTATCTATGCAAGTCTCTTTCAAAATGCAAATCGTCTATCTTATCACATTATTATTTAGTGTATATTTCACATTTTAATAATAATATTAAGTGTTTCTTAAAAGTCTTCTTTAACTTATTATTAATAATAAGTGGTTTAAAATTTATGAATAACAATTTTAAATGATAATAACATCAATTTATAAATTACATTAAGCTATAAATAAATCGTATTTTAAATGAACATCATTATTGAAATTAGAAAGTGATCGCATAAGTAAAAATATAATTAATCAATAATAATATTTGTTAAAAATAATACTAATTAAATAGATAGTTATATTTAATTCTATTAATGAGGAATATGGGTTGATGTAAATGAATATTATTGTTCAAAATAATAGAGATTATATACATATACATACATATATATATATATATATATATATATATATATATATATATATATATATATATATATATATATATATATATATATATATATTAGTGTAAAAAATATTATCTCAAAGTTATGTCAATAACATAACCATTTTAAACATATATTTTTCAATATTTTAACAATATATTTTTAATCTTCACTGCGTAACGCGCGAGAATTCGTCTAGTATTTTATAAAGCTAAAATTTTTACTTGAACCTCATTCTTTTGAAACTCCCAATACCATTTTTCCTTGAACCTCATGCATTTGAAACTCCTAAGACCATTAAACTTCTACAAATTAATTTATGGTTAATTGAAATATTATGATTTGTAACTCTTAAAACTCTTCAAATCATGTTATTTAATTGATGTGTTAAATAAAATATTTAATTAAATAAAATATTTAGCCTATATAAGAAATTTGTAGATTACATATTTGCATGTATGTCAACAGAAAATGATAGATTATATTTGTAGAGTTTGAAGAGTTATGTTAGTGGTTCCATGGATGTAAGAAAGCAATTGCAACTTGTGACAACCCGGAATTACCACCTTGTATACCTAGTCAACTCAACCAATGTTAAAACGATATCCATTGCCTTTTAACGTCGTTTCAGGGTTTGTTTAAGTGTTCTAAACCCGAGTATGGTTGGGAATGAGATTAGGAATGAGTCAAAAAGTCGTTCTGGATCAAAACCAGGCCATACACCCTCTTGGGAGGTGTGTACGACCGTACACACAGGTGTGCGGCCGCACACCCACCTCTATATATATATATATATATATATATATATATATATATATATATATATATATATAGGAGGATACCCTTTCATTCATTCTTTTCCCTCTTTGGCTGCACTCTACTTTCTTTCTTTAGAATCTTCATCCAAGAACACTCCAACGGCTTAAAAAACGTAAGTATTCCATCATCTAGCTTGTTATACTTGTAAGACTTCTAAATCTAAGCCTTAAATTCATCAAATTTCATCATGTTCTTCATCCTTTGAATGTGTATGGCCGCACACCTTCATAAGTTGGCCGTACACACCTTAAAGACTCTCCAAAGTGAGAGTTTGGCCCCCATCTTGTAGCTTGAACTTGGAATTAACCTTGAATCACCTGAAAATCGATGTTTTGAGCATAAATGAAGAGTGTCCAGCTGCACACCCCTATATACGGCTGCACAACCCTTTGTACGGACACAAACACACTCTGTACGGCCACACACGCCTAAGTACGACCGCACACACACCCTGCCCGCACACTCTGGCCGCACACACACAAAATCCTTGATTTTGTGGCCATACACCTCCCTCGTTCGATCATTTATGGTTCCGACACTTAGTTCAAGCATTTCCAGGTCCTTAGGGTGGTTTCCCATCATGTTTAGTCATGAAACACCTTAATCTAATACATATATGTGTTATTATATGTTAATAGGATCAACTTGCATATGAAACATCGATTGACACTCAACATCCACACCGAATGTACATTCGAATCCTACGTCAATCAGTGAGTTCATACCCCTACGCTTTTCCAAGTTTTTCATGTTTTCAGGGGCGGGGAGTACAAGAAAAAGTACAAGGAAACTTGTGCTCAAAGTATATTATTTGTTTAATATAAGTATTTGTTCAGTAAGCTTTTAACACGGAAAATAGTTTTACCAAACGATTAAGAAACCAACTTGTAGAAACAGTTTACAAAACTAAAGCAATGAACTTTTGAATCATATCATGAAATGTGTTAATTTATAAAGGATTCATGAAAACCATAAACAGGATTTTCAGTATTTATTGTTAATTTGTTAGTCTAAAGTTAGAGACACATCCTTGGTAACACCCCCTTAGAATCAGCGTGGAGGATTAGCACTTGTAACCATAATCTCTTGTAAGGAGAGCATGACTGTTGTGTATAGATCTATATGGAACCGACTATCCACACCTTACTGCTAGCTACGGTTGGACCGAGAGGTCCAGGGGTGACAAAGTCATAAAAAGAAAATGCCCCATTACGTGCCATATCAAGTCTAAGTAAGGTTATGACACTCGCATTTTAGATAACAGTAATTTACTTTTGTAATAACGAAACAAGCGAACTAACCTCAAGGTAATAACCGATTAGATTACTAGAAGGTATTAATAATACACTTAGGATTTAGTTCACCTCATATTTGTTAGTTTTATTTATGTAATAAGGCTAATACACCTCACAGGGAGCAAACATGGATTTTTAAGAAAAATAAGTCTAACGATATAAGTATGGGAGATACTTGTACACCTCAGACTAGAACAGATAACCAACCATAAACTTTTATGGAAAATATAGGATTTTCCCAGGATAACTCGACTTTTTATAAACATATTGTTCAACAAATAACTAACGGATATTCAAACATCTTTCATAGGAAAATATAGGATTTTCTTGAGGAACACTTTTCAAACGGATCAAAGAAACATTTTTCACCAAACTAAATGCTTATGAACTCACCAGCTTTATGCTGATATTCTTTCAATCTGCTTGTATTCTCAGGGATTTGTAGACAGGTACTTCCAGGATTTTGGAGAAGTCGGCGCGATAGAACCTCGTCTTTTCATTTTACTTTGATGTGTATAAAACTATGTACTAAGACAATGTAAAACCTTTTTCATGTATGTATTCAATGTTTGGTTGTGTTTACTATGATTACTATGATACAACTGTTGTGATACTACGCATGACGTCACCCACCCCCAGACGTTTCCGCTGTTATTTCTGACGGTTCGAGGGTGTGACAGATTGGTATCAGAGTTATTATTTATAGTGAACTAAGTATATCGAACCTTACATGGTATACAACTATAAACACTAAGGGGCCGAAGCGCTCTGAACTAAAATTATACTTTAAAATATAAGTATTTTTTATTTTATAAAAAGTATACAAGTATACCTAAGTACCTAAATCAGTATCATAAATAGAACAAAACAAAAGTATTTGGATGTTGGATATCGTGGTTAAACCTGGGCAGTTATGTAATCATGTCTCGGATCAATATAACCTGATAAACTATATTCATTCGAGACATGACCAACATGTGCATGGGAGTGATTGTGGTGTTGCAATAAACCTAAAACTTACCTAAATACCAAAAGAATTATAGAATCTAGCATAAGAGTTAAAATACTATATGAGTATTTTAGGGTACTAAAACGACCGAACCAGAGACTTACCCAAGAATCCATACCTCAAGAATCCATCATGGAACTATAATACATTGGAAGTATTATTAGATTCGATGCCTAATACCTATCCCTTACCTTTATCTTGAATGGATAGCATGACCGGATTTCCATCTCCCTGGCAAACTGTACTTTCCCAACCTGGGAAATGAGGATGGCTTGATGATGAGCCAGAAGAAGAACCTGCAATCCACTTGGAAAATCACTCCGCCAAGAACTATTCGGAAGATTTCGACTCCGAGCCCGAAATCACTAATCTACCTCTGGTGGCTCCGGTCCCAAATCCTAACCCTCGTCCGGCTTTTCCAGGCCCGACACCTCCATGGGTGGAAAGTTTGGAAAACATGGAGACCAGAGCAAGATCAACGTATGCCCCTTTCAATAAAGACAGAAGCTTCTACGATCTGAGCGCGGGGAGCTCAGCAGACAGAGTCTTACAAATCCTGGTCCGCAGGGTTGCTCGGAAGGAAATACAGAGTAGGACAGCCCTCGACAGAATCATGGAAATAGATGCCAATGCGAAAATGCATACAATCCGCACCATCCACTTTAAAGATGCTCATAAGAGGTCTTTTAAAGACAACAATGCCCTACAACGATAGCTTGCTGCAACACGAGCTGAAGTCATAGAACTACGAGTACGCCAAAGAGTATTTGAACGACACCTTCTGGACATGGAATGCCAGTTGGCTAACTTAAGGATCCGTTTGAGGATTAACCAACACTAATAGGGAGTACTCTAATCATCCTTTCCTTTATTTTAGAATAGCCCTTCTACCTATGCTCTAAGTAGCACCTCTTCCCAAAAGCACCTCTGTATTGCAAGTACCGTTTTTACAAATTCTTCATACTATTGGATTTTCACTCTGTTGGTATGTTGTAGACCTACTCGTTGCTCAAGATTTTTCCCACTCTGAGCCATTTTAATACCAACTATAGAGATAGTAGTCTTAATTTGGTTAGGGTCACCATCAGCAAACGTATATCTCAGAATCAGTAAGCAGCGGACTAAGTAACTTTGTAAAAGTCATACCACCGCTTCATCTACAAAACGTATCAATAGACCATACTCTTACGTGATCATTCCTTTCCTATCAGTCTCATGCCATTATCCCTAAATGGAGATTCGATGATATAAATGGCATGGATGGGTTGAGCCTCAATCTCGCTAATAACCCTTATTTTGAGAGAATGATTCGTCTCAATCTTCCCTCTGTAAAACCCTTCCCGAATGCAAAAAGTTAAAAGACTATGAGAGCTTTCCCCGAAATCTGCAATTTTCCTGATTTTTTTCTCAAGGATTTTCCAGGAATTTCTCTAGAACGCCAAGTCAATTTAACCCCCAGAGCTACCCCGTAGCTAAACCTTCATATTGTCTAAATGCCGGCGGGAGTGCCGAAAGTTTTCCAATCGGCCCAATGAACTGATCAGCAAAGGATTCATAAGTCTCTGTTATGTGTGCCTTATTATGGATTAATTCCAAATCCTTTCGAAAATTTGAAATCAATGTTCATAAATCGAAGATAACTTAATTCGGATGACACTCAGTCTCTACCCATTCTAAAAACTTACTTCTATTCCCGCGAATACCACATCATAGGGATGTGGGTCAAATCAATGAGAGTCAGATAGCTAAACGGGAAATCATAATGCATAGATAAACATTTAGGATACACTCAGAGGCAACCCTCGTTGCTCACAAGCTTCTTTTCTTGACGTGTAGCAGATCATGCCTCCGAAGAAACATAAACAACCCATCTGTAAGACACCAGTCCTCTAGATGGACTCGGGCACGCTCCAAGCTACTGTCACAAAAGCCATTGTAGCCACCTTAGTTGTTCTTAACACTAACCACCTAAATGGGAATGGGAACAATTTTCCACACCTAGAGCTGTAACAACACACCAGGAAACCAACAAGGGCTTATCTAGGAAGACATCCTAACTCCCAAACCTAAGAGCGCCAAACGGAAATTTTGGTCCGAGAGGAAGAACAAGTCATCTCAGAATCCTGCCAAGAAACGACATCCCGAGATAACTCCTACAACCACCATCCGCTCAACCAATGCCAAAGCCAGCACGACAATATGCTGGAAGACACCTACGCAACCAAATACCCCGATTTATGGCATACAGATGGCTCATATTTGCTACAATTGTGGCGAATCCGAACACTTCATAAGAAATTGTCCAAGGATTAAGGATGGCCAGGAACCTCGTTTCGTACAGACCCCGATTCAACACATCACTTCCACTACCGATGTTAACATAGTTCAAGTGTGCAGTGCGTGTGGAGAAATGGGACATCTCAAAAGAGACTGGCCCATAGAGAAGAACAATGGGGGAGCAGGAGGAGTCTGACTTCAGAAAAGGAACAAGCATCGAAGGACCCTACCATGTTTTGGTACGTTTCCGAAAACCCCAATAATTGTTCTTAATTATGATTACTTATTCGTTCGAATTAACTCTCGTATTCGTTCGAATTAACTCCCGGAATCCCCATAAGGTTTATAGCCCTCATGAACAAATTATCATAGCTCATTGAATATACTAGGGTCAGTTGTAATAATACGTGGTTTGTGTACACCAAATGATCATAGAGAGATCTAGTAAGAACCATTTCATGAAAGTTCATAGTTTCAAAATGTCAGAACCCTTGTCTTAGTGGTAGCTGTTAACTTCGAGTCGAATACGAAGATCACTAGAGATATTCATGTTAGACAAGGTGTCTAATTGCATAACTTATTTGGTATATACTTGACCCGACCTGGCATGGTCCATTTGGGTTGCACTTCACCCGAACTATTTATATGGATAATATTTATGAAAATAGTATGTTTATGATTTATTAATATATTATAAGTTATAATATATTAATATGAAATCATATTATTTAATTAGTATTGATCTTAAATTAATTATGAATTAATTTAGTGATAAAAAAGGTGACTAATTAAACATCGGCTATTATATTATAAACATCGGCTATTATATTTATATTGTATGGAAGTCCATGGATGATCCATGGAGCTTTTAACCCATGTATCCTTGGAAGAGGAAAATATATGGGTTGTTAGGGTTTACCCTAATCATCTACACTATATAAAGAGGTTTATGATGCTTGGAATCAAACTAGGTGTGTGTGCATTAGAGTGGCTGATTCCTAGAAGCAAATACATACTCTCTCATAAAGTTTTCCAAGTTTGTAGTGTTTTGTGATTTCTATTTGAGACATTCACATTATTTGTGCTTGGCTCTCAAACTCCAAAGGAATCAACTCACAATCAAAGGTATGTAGTTCTTCTTGTTCTTTTATGTTTATAAGTACCCCATGCCATGCTAGATAGGTTATGAAGCTTGGAAAAATTATTTTGCATGCATTATATTCAAACATAGATCCAAGGTTTCTAGGGTTGCATGAAAACCTTAGGAGTGTTAGTTTGCTCAAAACCCAATAGTGGTATCAGAGTCTAGGCTTGCTTGCTTGATACTTGTTGCAAAATAGGTGAAAAATCGATTTTTATGCAATCTGCACAGGGGAACTCGCCGAGTCCATTGGGGGGACTCGACGAGTCCATACGAATCTTCAACCAACTCGGCGAGTCAGTTAGTGCACTCAACGAGTTGATCATGCAGAGTGCAGTTTTTTTGATTTTGCTGCTGGACATGGACTAGAAACATTACCCCAATCTATTTTGGTGTTTTAAAACTTGTTTTAGATGGTGTAATGTTTGTGCTAATCCATTTACATTGGCTTAAATTAAAATTCCATGCTTTGTATGTGTTCATATGATTCTTGAAATTTTGATATTCATGTTCATGTTCTTATGAGTTTAGAAGATGATAGGAATTATTTGCTAAATTGTTTATAATTAATTCTTGATCAGTTATGTGTTTTAATGGAGTCCATAATTTGTCCTCAAGTTATGGATTTCCAAAGGTCACTTTCTTTAAACACACATTTAAAACACATAAGTTACATAAAAAATGAAGAGTCTTCATTTTTATGAACCATTAACTCATAATTTATGAAATGAAGAGTTTTGGATAGTTTCAAAACTTGTCCTCATGTTTTGGAATTTGTAAAGTTTCACACCCTTTAATAAACTTTAATTTCAACCCTTAGAGTTTTAAAGGTTAAAATTCAACCCTTAGAGTTTTAAAGGTTAAAATTCAACCCTTATATTATCATAACATTAATGGTTAATTATTATATATATGTATACGATTAAGTGGTTTTACCGTTAGTAGGACTCAATCACGAAGCCGGTCTATAAGGGGGGGTATAAGGTTGCTGCCTATAAAATGGCAGCTTAATGTGTGTCCATTCTCACCCACCGCTTCCCTGATCGGTGGAGGGTCGTTAGCCGAACAGGTAGGAAAATGATTTTAAATTCTCATTAAAAGTATAATGATTATTATAAAGTAACTAAATGTTTTTAAAATTCCCAATATTAGTTACTTTAGGAAAATGTGAACATGGTGCTAGCCCATAAAATTCACACTTTGTACCTTACCAAGTCGTTGGTGGAGCACGTGTGGGTTACTGACACACTAATCTGGACTAGTAAGGATTACAAAGGGTGACTTAATGTTTATCATAGATCTGCGGAGCGTCTGTGGGTTACCGGCACATCGATTAGGTGATAATATTAGGGGTACCAAGTGAGTTTGCATGGTTAATCACACCTTGTTTTGTGATCCTCGGCATCCCAGTCACAAAACTTGAAGGGAACAATTGAGATTGAAAGATGCCATTGGAAAGTTCAACGAATCTCAAAAGAATGTAGGAATTTCTTGAACCAATTAAAACTAATACCTTATTTCATTTTCATGGTGGAAATTGGAGAATCGTCATTCACCTACCTTCAAATATGTTATAGCTTGGATTACGGCATGCCTCTTCTAAGTTATAACATATTGTGTTGGGTCCTAGCCTTAATATTACATTTGAATGTCTTATTAAGGACTCTATATATCCAACAACAATGCTTCAGGCTCTAACCCTACCGGCTCCTTCTCTCTCATGAACCTTTGTGGGAGAGTCATCTTTGATGGTTCAAACTTCAATGATTGGATAAAAAACATCAGGATGGTCACACACTATGAGGACATGGAATATGCCATCGACGAGGAGCTCAAGGAACTCGATGAGTCCACCGCTACTCCTCAGGAGATCGCTGACTTTAGGGCTCATGAGAGAGATGCCACCAAGGTGGCATGCATCATGATGGCCACTTTGACAACTGAACTCCAGAAGTCCTATGAGGACTTCTACCCTTTTGAGATGCACCAGGATTTGATGGACCGTTACCATCAAAGTTCTCGTCAAGAGCGGTATGAGATTATCTCCTCCATGATAACTAGAATGAAGGATGGTGAACCCATCACGGCCCACATGCAGAAGATGCAAAGATTTGTGGACCGTCTATTGAAACTGAATGTGAATTTCCCCGAGGAGTTGGCAATGGACATCATTTTGCACTCTTTACCTCCTTGTTATGACGAATTTAGAATGACCTACCACATGAACAAGGAGGAGGTCACACTCAGCAAGCTTCAGGGACTCTTGAAGACCACCGAAAGTGGTCTTAAAGGTAAGTCAGTTGTTTCTACTCCTACTCCTACAACAACCCCTGTTTTGGCTATAGGGCAGGGCAAAGGAAAAATGAGGAAGAACCCTTCGAAGGGTACCAAGGGAAAGTCTCTTGAAGGCTCCTCATCTGGAACCAAAAGTGGTTTTGTCACTCCTTCTGCCATCCCTAAGGATGCTAAATGCTACTACTATCAGAATAAGGGACACTGGAAGCGAAACTGCCCTAAATACTTGAAGGATCTCATGGATGGGAAAGTGAAACCCACCTATGCAGGTATTTACACAATATTATATAACAACTCACCATATTCTAACTCTTGGGTGCTTGATACAGGATGTGGTATTCACATATGTTCTGATTTGCAGGGCCTAAGAAGAAGTGAGGATGTGGAGCACGGGAAGATAAACCTAATTATGGGAAATAGGAAGGCTTCACCTGTTTCCAAGATTAGAGTTTATACCTTGTTGCTAAGTAGTGGGTTAAAGTTATATTTGAATTGTGACAACCCGAAATTTTCTATTATGTATAACCCTTCGGTTCAATAGAAGTCAGATCAGCTCCTGCTAATTTTCAAACTTTTGGAATAAGTTTGAGCATATTAGGATTAACACATTAAGAGATATCAGGAGAGAGGATGCCCTAGACTATTTTGTGCATCTTAAATGTTTCAAAACTCCAATAGTTTGGAGTTTACGGCTCAAATAATATTTTTGGACCAAAAACTCCATGGACTATATAAAGGGCACTTAGCCATTTTTAGTTCATTTCTTCCATTTCAACTAGAGAAAACCCCGAATTCTCTCCCAAGGATCTTCAATCTTTTGCCCCAAATTGTAAGTACTTCAACCCTAGAGTGTATTAAAGAGTATTGCATGCTTAGAAATCATTGAAAAGACTCATCAATCATAATAAAAAGGAGTTTACGGCCCAAGATCTTCTTGGACCGTAAATCCTAATTTGGGTGCCAAAGTGCTCCCAACTCTTTCCTTATGCTTAGAAACGAGTACGGAACCTTCCCTTGATGTGTTTAGCACAAAAAAATCACCAAGTTACCCCATTTATAGGTGTTTATGGTTTGAGGATCTCCCAAAACCGTAAACACCCCAAAGTGTGTTATAATGCACCATATTCCTTCCTTATGCCTAGAAACTAGCCTATACTTTTACCTTGATGTGTTTAAGGCTTGAAAACAACAAAATACCATGTTCCATAGGAGTTTACGGTAGCAAACACATGGAGAATTGGTCCATGGGCCGTAAACTCCATTTAGGAGTGTATTGATGCCCCAAACACTTCCTAAGGCTTAAACATGAAGTAGGAAGGCTTGAAATGACTTAGAAGACTTCAAATCAACAAATGGTCAAAAGGTTATGAGCTTACGGCCGTAAACTCAAGGGTTTATGACTGTAAACTCAATGGGTTATGGTTTTAGGGAGTAAACTCATATTAGGGGTTCCTTTGAACCCTAAGCTCAATAGCTTTGTCCTACAACACTTAGATGCACTCCTTAGCACTTATAACACTTATATAAAGTGTTTATCATGTCCTAGGATGTCTTAACTTTGTTAATTAGTTGTTTAAAGACTAATTGGATACATATATGTGCTACTATATGTTAACTAGGATCCTTGAGTGTGTACAAGTCTTCACTTGGCACTTAGCATCCTATGCCAGTCAATACAAGCAAACCACCAACTACAGGTGAGTTCATACCCCTTAATTAACCTTTTCAATGTTTTTAAATGTTTATAAATGCTTTATGGGGGGATACAAGTTGAATTATGTTTAGTTATTATATCAAGCACATGTGATTAATAACTAGCATGCAAATGGATTTACGATACGTTAACTGTTTTACCGAATAGATTTCTTCAAATGACTTTCTTAAACATTTTTACATGTTTAAAACTCTTTATCAAACTGTCTTACATACTGTATGTTTTCTTTCAAACTTTGTTACAAATGTGTTTTAAACAAAGGTTTTCCTTATACTTAAAACTGTCTTATCAAACAAAATACTTTGAAATCATTTTATAAACTGACATCAAGTCATCGTATCTTAGTATTAAAACTTTCAAAGGTTTTATAAAACTTATTTTATGCTTTTATATTGTCAAATGCATGGCTAGATATGTATAGTTATATAAATAATGTTTAAAGGACTTAGGACGGTTAGCTCGCTTTATTTCCTTTTCCTCGTTGGGATGTGGCCTTAGGGCATCGACTGCTCGTCCGAATTTCATCTAAATATTAGTTATATATCATGTATACATATATAGACATGAAAGTTCCTCCAATCAGTTCAGTACCTTTAGGTAGCAAAGGCATACTTTCGATTATACGCGTACACCATTAGTAACTCTTATAGGTATAGTTAGGAGATATTACTTACCATTCCAAGTACAAGGAATCACACAAGAGCCAGTTCATTCATGAGTCTTTACATAGATACGCTTACATGAGTACGTTTACATAAATACGCTTACATGAGTACGTTTACATAGATACGCTTACATGAGTACGTTTACATGGATACTTTTTCATGGATACTGTTATGTAGATGCTATATTATGAGTTATTATTACATATTATATGTGTAGATACTGTTATATAATTCTCCTTTTTATCTTTATTTTGTGATACAATCACATAATCGACGAGATAGATTGGACTTAATATCCTTGTACCAAAGGATAATTTGCGGGACTAACCATTCCTAGAACCCCTGTTAGCTACAAAGGTAAATGCACATCTACGGTTGATACCATTACAGGTATACTTTAAGGGACTAACTATTCCTATACCCAGCTGTAAGCTACAGAGGTAAATGTACATCTATGGATGTCTACAGTTAACACTGTTGGTTATCCTAGTACAAAAGGATAATACTTATGTTAGTTATATTATTACCTTTATCTTGTGACTCATTCTCATAACCGATGAGGTGAATTATATTTGAGTATCCTGATGCCAAAGGATACAATTTCTTATATTAATAATAATAGTTGTACAGTCGGGTCTTGGTAGAAGGATACTTTCAAAATAGTCGGGTCTTGGTAGAAGGCTACTTTCAAAACAGTTGGGTCTAGGCTACTTTCAAAACAGTCGAGTCTTGGTAGAAGGCTACTTTCAAAACAGTGAAGTCCTGGTAGAAGACTACTTCTTATAATAGTAGAAATCATAGGGATTTTCAAGGGTTTTCAAACGTTATTCGTCTACTTACAAACATTTTCATACTTATGCAAACTTTTCTGCAAATGTTTACAAGTCATTACTTCGTAGTTTTACAAATCAAAGACACATTAATACTTATGAATTCACCAGCTTTTTGGTTGATACTCGCCTTCAAAATAACTTGTATTCTCAGGTCACAAATAGATAGGTACGACGACCAGGTTTTGTGAAGACGGAGCAGTTCAGACTTGTCTTTTACTTTGATTATTCATTATGTTGTCTTATTCTATCAAAGAACACACTTGTAACTAAATTATACTATTAATGCAATGGATGATGTTGTTGCTTGTTTACTACTTTGCATTGTTGTGATGGTGTGTATGAAACTGTGTCGGTTGTAGACAACCTAGGAAATAATGTGTTGTGTATTGATTCGTCTACTAGCTTGGATAAAGCATCATTGTGGCATTGTCGTCTTGGACATGTAAACAAGA
This sequence comes from Lactuca sativa, assembly GCF_002870075.4. Classification (NCBI taxonomy): domain Eukaryota; kingdom Viridiplantae; phylum Streptophyta; class Magnoliopsida; order Asterales; family Asteraceae; genus Lactuca; species Lactuca sativa. The sequence goes on from NC_056630.2 coordinate 223,011,333, forward strand.
AACGCATAGGCCAACTCCAAAAGGATGGAGTCTTGGAGTCATTTGACCTAAAGTCGGATGATAGTTGTGAATCTTATTTGCTTGGAAAAATGACAAAATCACCCTTCACTGGTACTTGTGCGAGGGGTGAGGGTTTGTTGGACCTTATACATACTGATGTATGTGGACCATTTAAAACCATCACAAGGGATGCTAACTGTTATTATGTGAATTTTACTGATGATTACAGTAGATATGGTTATGTCTACTTAATCAAGCATAAGTAAAAAACCTTTGAAAAGTTTAAAGAGTTTAAAGAAGAAGTAGAGAATCAATTGGGCAGGAACATTAAGATGCTACGATCCGATAGAGGTGGTGAGTATCTTAGTACTGAGTTCCTTGACTATCTTAAGGAATGTGGGATTGTCTCACAATTGACACCTCCCAGGACACACAGCTGAATGGTGTAGCTGAGAGGCGTAATCAGACTTTGTTGGACATGGTTCGTTCCATGATGAGTCGAGTTTCGTTACCAATCTTTTTTTGGGGGTATGCCTTAGAGACTGCCGCCCATATCCTTAATATAGTCCCTACAAAGAAGGTTACCAAAACACCTCACGAGATGTGGATTGGGAAAGTTCCCAATCTAGATCATGTCAAGATTTGGGGTTGCGAGGCTTTCGTGAGACGTGAGAATTAGGATCAGCTCGAACCTCGAAGCGAGAGGTGTATTTTCATTGGCTACCCACGAAATTCTTTTGGTTACCTCTTCTACAGACCCAGTGAGAATGCGGTCTTTGTGGCAAGAAGAGGAGTCTTTCGAGAGACAGAATTTATAAGCCAAGGAAACAGTGGGAGGCAAATTGATCTTGAAGAAATTCAAGAATCAAGTGGTGAAGGAACCTCAGACACTAGCAATTAACCTGAAGAGGAAACTCCCGTTGAGCCAGTTGACGAGTCTGTGCCTCCAAGGCGTTCCACTAGGGTTAGTAACATGCCTGATTGCTATTATGGATTCCATATTACTACAGAAGGTGTTATGTTTATCAATGATAGTACACTGGTAAATTTGGATGAACCTAACAGTTTTAAGGAAGCCATGGCAGGCCCAGAGTCTGCTAAATGGAAGGAGGCCATGGACAGCGAGATACAGTCCATGTATGACAATAAAGTTTGGAACTTGGTTGACAATGTACCAGGCCGTAAGACAGTCGGGTGCAAATGGATCTTCAAGAAGAAGACCGACATGGATGGAAAGGTGCACACTTACAAAGCGCCACTGGTTGCAACAAGTTTTACTTAAACTCAGGGTATTGATTATTATGAAACCTTCTCACCAGTAGCAAACATTAAGTCCATTAGGATTATGCTGGCCATTGCTGCATTTCATGATTATGAAATATGGAAAATGGATTTCAAAACCGCTTTCCTTAATGGGAAGCTGGCTGAGGATGTTTACATGGTTTAGCCGGAGGGTTTTGTTAGTCCAAAATATCCTAATAGGGTGTGCAAGCTTGAGAGATCTATTTATGGATTGAAACAAGCATCTCGCAGCTGGAATCTTTGTTTTGATGAAAAGGTCAAAGAGTTTGGCTTCTCGAGAAGCGAAGATGAGTCATGCGTGTATGTCAGAGCTAGTGGGAGTATAGTCATCTTTTTGGTAATGTATGTGGATGACATACTACTGATAGGAAATGACGTCCCAACTTTGTAGGAAGTGAAGTCCTGGCTTGGGAAGTGCTTTTCTATGAAGGACCTCAGGGAGGCTGCCTATATCCTAGGGATAAGGTTATTAAGAGAAAGGAGTAAAAGACTAATTGGACTTAGTTAGAGTACTTACTTGGACAAAGTGTTGGAAAGGTTCAACATGTAGAATTCCAAGAAAGGAGATTTACCGATCCAAAGAAATGCCAAACTAAATAAGACTCAGAGTCCAACTACAGAGGAAGAGATAGCTGAGATGAGTCAAGTACCGTATGCTTCCGCTGTTGGCTCAATCATGTATGCTATGACTTGTACTCGCCTTGATGTGGCTTTTGCTTTGAGCATGGTCAGTAGATATAAGGGGAATCCTGGCAAGGCTCATTGGACTGCGGTAAATAATATTCTCAAGTACCTACGAAGGACTAAGGATTGGATCCTTACGCTTGGTGGAAGTGATGACTTGAGGGTAATGGGATATAGTGATGCTAGCTTTCAGACTGACAGGGATAACTTCCGCTCTCAGTCAGGCTGGGTCATTACCCTAAATGGAGGAGCAATCACTTGGAAGAGTTCCAAACAAGAGACGGTATCTGATTCGACTTGTGAATCAGAGTACATAGCAGCAACTGAAGCAGCAAAGGAGGCGATATGGCTGAAGAACTTCATCGAAGATCTTGGAGTCGTACCAACTATTAGGGAGCCTATGGAGATTTTCTGCGACAATAATAGTATGGTTGCCTTAGCCAAGGAACCAAGAGATCATGGAAGATCCCGACACATTGACAGAAAATATCACTTCATAAGATACAAGATAGAAGAAGGACTCCTCGTGGGAAAGAGGGTATCGTCGAATGAGAACCCTACGGATCCCCTTATAAAGGGTCTGACAAGGGTTGATAGGCTATACTTTTGTGGTTTGGGCTAGGCATTCTTTTGTATAGATCTTGGTTTGTTGATAGAGTATAGTGTAGTGGTCTATATTGGATAATTTTGTGTGTGTGCAGCTATGCTCGTGTGTGCGGCCACACACACCGTGTGCGGCTGCACACTCGTGTGCTGCTGTGGGTAGTATAAAAGGGTTGTGTCAGTGTGTCAGAAATGTACGAGTAAATAGTGATGTGTATGTGTGCATGCTTGATGTTATTCTTATTATACTCCTTCTACACTCTGATTGATTGATTGCAATTCATTGACTACTGATTTGGATCCATAGATCAGGGACTTACAATTGGTATCAGAGCCAATTCAGTATCAATTTGAAGCATTTTAGAGTGTGCGGTTGAGAAATTTTGCCATTTTAAAGTGAATTTATACTTTTTAATCAAGAAACTGTTCCTAATCACTGGTTTTTAACAAGTTTGAAATCAGAAATCATTCAAAATCTGACATTTTTGTGTGTGGGGTTGGAGTTTGAAGGTGTGCGGCTGAGAGTTTAAAGGTGTGCGGTTGAAGGTTTTTGAAGGTGTGCGGTTACTGTGTGCAGCCAGGTGTGTGGCTAGAGTGTGTAGTTAGGTGTGCGGTTAGAGTCTGTGGCCAGGTATGTGGTTAGAGTGTGCAGTCAGGCGTGCGGTTGAAATGTGTGGTTAGGTGTGCGGCTAGTGTGTGTGTGGCCAGTGTGTGTGCGATCAGTTTGTGTTGTTGGTGTGTGCGGTTACATTCATCTCAATTAACAAAGTTTTGCTAGTTTCTAAAACATGGAATCTCAAAGCATGTCTGCTCATCATGATTTGGATGCTATTATGGGCACCACTACTCGAATTCCCCGATTGTTGTCAACAGAAGGATTTCCTGAATGGAAATATCGAATTGAAAAATATATCAAGATGAAGGATTTTAAATTTTGGAGAAGTATTTTGAGAGGTCCGATTCGTATCACAACAACATTGGATGATGGCACCATAACTGACAAACAAGTTGAAAACTACACTGATGTTGATTTTGAAAGAGTCGAGGAACAAGAAAACGCACTTGCTACACTTACCATGGCATTATCTTCGGAAATTGCTCAAGGATTCCGTGAGTATACATCAGCAAAGGCTCTGTGGGAAGCACTGATAGAAGTCTATAAAGGCAATGAAGACATGAAACAAAGTCACCAAGACATGCTGCGCCAGAAGTTCAATATGTTTAATTATGTCTTGGGAGAAACACTTGAACATCAATTGCAAACGTTTATCACAGTCACCACAGAAATGAGCTCTGCTGGTGTGATGGTTACAAGATCGAAGATCAACAAAAAGCTGCTAAATTCTCTGCCAAAATCCTGGGATATGAATGTCTCAGTGATTCAAAAGACTAAAGATTTGAACCGATTGAGTTTGGCCGAAACAATGGCAATCGTCAAGGCTTGTGATCTTGATGATAAACAAAGAGATATTAACCATGTCAATTCATACTCCACACCTAATCTTGGAATTCAAAACAACAACAACACCGCTTTCTCAACCTTCACTACTCATCAAGCTCCTCAAGCTCATGTTCCTCAAGTTCAACCCTATGTAACTCATCAGCCCATATCATACGCTATACCTCAAATGCAAAAAACTCAAGTCCCTCAATCTCAAACCTTAACTCATCATGTTGGTTCTAGTGTTGGTTCATCCATAGCTGCTTCAGTTCAATCTCATGGAATCAGTACTCAAGCTTCATCCTCAAACGAAAAGGAAGACAATCTGGCTCTCGCCACTGGTTTAGTAAATTGCTACAATGCGTTTGTGGCCAGAGAAATTTGCCCACAACTCTCATTTGCTGACCTAGACCAGATCCATCCTGAGGATGTGGAAGAGATGGACATGACATGGCAAATGGCCATGGTGGTATTCAGAGTAAAGTAGTTCTCCAAGAAAACATGAAAGAACAATTGGAGTGTAAATTCTAACAAGAAAGTGGGACTCAATAAAGGAAAACTGCGATGTTACAACTGTTATGAGCCTGGGCATTTTGCAAGGGAATGTCCAAAGCCAGATCGAAGAGAGAATTTTGTTCGAACCATGGTACTGGTGATCTATGTTAACAAAGGATCGTCTTCAAGCAATCAAACTGCTAACTTGGCAATGGTGGCCCAATCATTTAGCTGGGAAGATCAAATTCAGGCCCTAAATATTTCAAGACCAGAAAATGAACATCTTGCTCAGAGCAAGGATTATGAGAGAGAAGAAATAGAGAAAGATCATGAAGAAAAGATGATGAATCTTCAATTTGCATTCATGGTGTAAACCACTCCAGAACCTTCCAAATCCAAGGTTCGTGAATTCGGTTGTTCTCAGTATTGTATTAAAACTGTTAAATTCTTGCGAGACCAAATTGAAATAATCAAGAGAGAGAACGAGGACCTTAAATATGAGGGATACACACTTAGGAAAAATCAAAAGCCCTTAAAGACTCAATTAGAAAATAAAATAAAGGACTTTAAGAAACTGCAAGAGGATTACAACAACAAATGCGAGAACTATGACCATCTCAAAAGAAAATTTGCTGTTGTAACCGCTGAACTTGACACATTGAAAAACCGTTTTGAAAATGCTGAATTTAATTTTGAAAAATTCGATGAGTCAAGTGAAACTGTTGCAAAAATGATTGAAGAACAAATGCACTGGGTGGATATTACTCATGGAAATCAGATAAAAGTTGGACTAGGTTTTGAGAGTGTCCCCCCTCCCTTTAATCATAACTACACTGCTATTCCCTTGTCTCAAGAAGAGATTGACAGAGAACCTTACATGGTTTATAGAAATTCAGCTTCTGAACAAGCAACACAATTTAATAATAAGATTTTGGATACTAACATTTCTACCTTAAGTGCAGAGTGTTCTTTTAAGGACTTCAAAAATGGCAAACCTAGAACCTTTAATGGGACTAGGGGAGTCATGACACTAACTCAATGGATAGAGAAAACCAAAGTAGCCTTTGAAATCTGCTCGTGCCTGAAGGGAGCAAAGTGAAATTTGCTGCCTGCACCCTTTATAACCGAGCTCTCACATGGTGGAATGGCCATGTAAACTCAATAACTCTTATAGTGGCTAATTCAATGAGCTGGGAAAATCTAAAATCGCTGATGATGCAAGAGTGTTGCCTGACGGGTGAAGTATAAAAACTCGAGCAAGAGATTACCATGACAAGTACAGACATAGCAACTTACACCAATAGATTCAGTGATCTAGTGATCCCATTTCCTAGAATGGTTGCTCTAGAGAGCAAGAAAATCGAAAGGTATATCTAGGGACTATCACCTCAGATTCAAGGGAGTGTGCTAGCCTCAAAACTAGTTACATTCGATAGTGCCAAACAACTGGCACAATCTCTAGTAGGTCATGGAGTGCGTCAAGGCTTCATGACTGCCATTCCAGAACAACCCAAAACAAACAAAAACAACAACAACAACAACAACAACAACAACAACAACAACAACAAGAAAAAGTCATGGAACAAAAGGAAGGGTCAATCCTTCCAAGAGCCTTCCAAGAAGCAACAAGTAGTGGCAGTTCATGCTGCTATTGTTCCTGCTGTTGTTCCTGTTATCCTACTCCAGCAAAGCAGTATGCTGGAAATTTACCAAAGTGCAACAAGTGTAATTTCCATCACACGGGAAATTGCTGCGAGATGCACTGTAAGAACGGCAACACAAAGGGGCACACTGTCCGTTTATGTAGATCACTTGCGCAACCGATCACTCAAGTTCCTGGTGTTGGAGTAAGCCGGGGATGTTATGAGTGCGGTGAAACTGGACACTTCAAAAAGGACTATCCAAAGGCGAGGAATGTCGGTGGTATGGGAAGAATACTGGATATTGGTCACGAGGAAGCTGTTGCAGACCCTACAGTGGTCACGGGTACGTTTCTTCTCAACAATTCATATGCATGCATTCTATTTGATAATGGTGCTGAGAAAAGCTTCGTGAGCCAGAAATTCGAACACCTACTAAAACAAAATTTCCAACCACTAAAAGATACATTCACTATAGAAATGGCTAACGGGAAAACTGAGAGCACTAACAATATATACATTGGGTGTACCCTTACTCTACATAATTTTTCCTTCCCAATCGACCTGATGCTGGTATCCATAAAGAGTTTCGACGTCATCATTGGAATGGATTGGTGAAATCCAAATCGTGCTGACATACTATGTTACGAAAAAGCTATTCGCCTTAACCTGTCATGTAACGAAACCCTTACCATTTACAACGACAAATTCGGCGCAAACCTACAAATCATTTCATGTATCAAGGTGCAAGAGTATCTTTGCAAGGAGTACTGTGCTTTTCTAGCTCACGTAGCAGACAAGAAACAAGAGGTGAAGGATTTCGAGAGCATTCCTAAAGTCTGTAATATCCCCGACATTTTCCCTGATGATCTTCCAGGAGCTCCACCTAAAAGACAAGTCGAATTAAGAATCAACTTAAACCCTGGAGCTACCCTCGTAGCCAAATCACATCATCATCTTGCACCGGCAGAAATGCAGAAAACTAACTTCTTAGTAAAGGATTCATTGGACCAAACTTCTCACCTTAGGGAGCACCGGTCTTGTTCGTGAAGAAAAAGGATGAATCTTTCTATATGTGCATAGACTATCACGAGCTAGACAAGGTGACCATTAAGAACCGGTACCTTCTACCACGGATAGAAAACTTGTTTGACCAAATTCAAGGAGCAAGATACTTTTCAAAGATTGACTTAAGATCCGGGTATCACCAGTTACGAGGTTTAGAGGAATATGTTCCCAAAATAGCCTTCTGAACTTGTTATGGTCACTACGAGTTTGTAGTGATGCCTTTCGGATTAACAAATGTGCCCTAAGTGTTCATGGACCTGATGAACAGGGTGTATCGTCCATACTTGGAAAAATTCATAATAGTCTTCATAGATGATATCCTTATCTACTCACGAAGTGAGGAGGAGCATAGCCAACATCTCTGACAAGTCTTGTAAATATTGAGAACAGAGAAGCTATATACGAAGTTCTCAAACTAAGAATTTTGGATTAGGAAGGTAGCTTTCCTAGGTCACATGGTCAGTGAAGAGGGAATATACATGGACCCATCCAAAATAAAGGCAATCGAGAAATGGTCAACACCCAAAACGCGTACAGAAATCCGCCAATTCTTAGGGCTTGTTGCTACTATCGCAGATTCATTAAGAATTTCTCCCGAGTTGCTTAGCCACTTATTTAGCTAGGGAGAGAAACAAGAAACGTCATTCCAAACACTAAAGTGATCCCTGTGAAGTGCACCTAGTTGTCTCTACCAGAAGGGACATAAGACTTTATAATATACTATGATGCGTCTAATCAAGGGCTAGGTTGTATTCTTATGCAGCAAGGAAAAGTCATATCCTATGCCTCGAGACAGCTTAAGACACATGAGGTCAATTATACAACTCACAACCTTGAACTGGGAGCAGTGATATTTGCTCTGAAGATCTGGAGACATTACTTGTATGGCATGAAATGTACAATATTCATGGACCATAAAGTCTTCAGCATATCTTCGACCAGAAAGAACTAAACATGAGACAACGACGTTGGGTGGAGCTACTAAACGATTACGAATGCGAAATTCTTTATCATCCTAGTAAAGCCAATGTAGTAGCTGATGCCCTTAGCAAAAAAGAATACTCGACATGTCGAGTAAAGTCGTTGACCATGACTATCCATTCTGACCGAGATAGTAGATTCAACTCACGATTCTGGCAATCACTGCATAAAAGTCTGGGAACTAGGCTGGACATGAGTACAGCCTACCATCTCAAACAGACGGACAAAGTGAGAGAAGGATTCAAACGTTAGAAGACATGCTTAGAGCATGTGTGATCGACTTTGGTAAAGCATGGGACACCCATCTACCACTAGTCGAGTTCTTGTATAATAACAATTACCATACTAGCATTTGGGTTGCTCCATTCGAAGCCCTCTATGGTCACAAGTGCAGATCAACTCTGTGCTGTGACGAAGTGGGTGAAATGCAACTGGCTAGAGGTTAAATTCATGACATCACTCTCGCTGGTCTAGAGATCATTAGAGAAACTACTGATAAGATAATACAAATAAGAGAACGAATTAAAGCTTCCAGAGACAGATAGAGAAGCTACGCAGACAAGAGAAGAACACCCTTGGATTTGCAGGTTGGTGACCGCGTCATGTTGCAGGTCTCACCTTAGAAGCACATGATACACTTCAGAAAGCATGGAAAACTAAATCCAAGATACATCGTACCGTTCAAGATTCTTGCTAGAATCGGTCCAGTAGCTTACAAACTCAAACTACCTCAAGAACTCAGTAACATACACCCTACCTTCCATGTGTCTAACCTAAAGAAGTGCTTATCCGACGAAACTCTTTTTATCCCACTCGATGAAATCGAGATAAATGAAAGCCTCAACTTCGTGGAAGAACACATAGAAATCCTAGATATGGAAGTCAAGAGAACAAAGCAAAGCCGTATCTCGATAGTGAAGGCTCGCTGGAATGCAAAGTGAGGACCTGAATTCACTTGGGAGCGGGAGGATCAAATGAAACAAAAATACCTACATCTCTTTCCCTAGTCTTATTGTATCTCCATAGTCTTAAATTTCGGGACGAAATTCCCTTTAACGCGGGGATGATGTGACAACCCGTTATTTTCTATCTTGTGAAAGTCAACAAAGGTCAAACATATATATATATATATATATATATATATATATATATATATATATATATATATATATATATATAATAAAAGTTAATTTTGTTTTGTTAATTTAATAAAGTTAAATTAATAATGTTGGTATGTATAGACTTCAGTAAAAGTGTTGTAACAATTTGAAGTAAAATCATCCAAAAAACCGAGAAGTCTCGCAAACCTTCTAAGTCTCGGACCGAAAACAATTCTCAACCGAGAACCTTCGCATCTATACCCTTCTCCTCGCACCGCAAACCGTTTACAACCGTAAACCTCAGACCGCAAACCCACACCTCGGTTTATGTTCTCGGCCAAAAACCCACATGTGTGTCTATATATATATATATATATATATATATATATATATATATATATATATATATATATATATATATATATATATATATATATATATATATATATATATATATATATATATATATATATATATATATATAAGTTGCCCGAAAAATCTACCTCATTCTTACATGTTTCAACCGAAAACTTCACCCACTCATCTCAAGAACACTTCAACCAAAAACAATTTTTTACTCAAGTATCTTGCGAAAATCACTTAAATCTTCAAAAATTCGTACCGATTTTTTCAAGTATTCATCAATTCTTTAGAAAATCATCATTCACTCTCTTGATTTCCAATCGAAAACACCCAAATATCACCAGTTTTCACGAATTACACGAAGAACACGCACAAACTATTCTAAGGATTATTGTAAGTCTTCTTACAATAATTAAGTATTGTTTAACACTTTAAACAATACTAGATTATCTAATTTATACTTAATTTTATGTTCATATAAATTAGGATTCGGTTTTTATCACGAGTTCTAACTTGGAGATTTAGCTCTACTACACCGTATCTTCAGTTGGAAACTCAGAAAAAGTGAGTACATACCCCTACGTTTTTACTATTTTTCACTGTTTAGGGGGGCGGGGGGGGGGGGGGGGGGGGGATACAAGTCTAACACAAGAATATTGTGTTGACAAAGAAATGATTTCTAAATGTTTCTAAAACGACTTTAACTTACTGAAACAATTGTAAATATCGTTAATCTCCTTTAAATGTTTTATAAACTCTTTTTAACTTATATTTTACCAAAATCATATATATATATATATATATATATATATATATATATATATATATATATATATAAGGGTTAGGACTAATAATTCGCTTTATTTCCTTTTCCTTCTTTGGATGTGGGCTTAGTTATTTGTTTGAATGTCATTTCAATTATATATATATATATATATATATATATATATATATATATATATATATATATATATATATATATATATATATATAATGAATATAGAAGTTACTTCAATTAGATTTATTACCCTTTGTAACATGCTGAGCAAAGGGATACATTCTTGAAAAATTCATATCAAACAGAACATACATATAAATTATAATAGGTATAATTTATGGAACTTTCATACTATTTTCACTAGTCAGTTATACAAAGTTTAACAATATACTGTCGTACAGATATTTTACATTCAAGTATACTAGAAAAGGATCATACTACCAGTTCATTTATTTTAGAATGACTTTTCATCATTATTACACACGTAATCGTCAATATGGTTTTTGTGAGACAAAGGTTAGTCAGTTAATTATTTAAGCAATACTATTAAAAACCTGAAAATTATAACCAGAATCTCCCGACAGAGAGCGAGACAAATGTGTATAGATCTATACGGGATTGGCAATCCCGCACTTAGACTGTTTGCTACAGTTAGGTTGGTATTCCTATGAGTGACAAATGTCGTTACAGTTTTAATGCCCGTAAAATCACTGTATCAAGATTACTAGTCTTAGTATGGTTATAATAACTCACAAAAAGATATAAACAATACGATTAGTGTATGAATAAATAAACCAAAGAGTACAAATACAACGTACCAGTTTTACAATAATACGATTTACAGTATAATACTACGACTTACAATTATAGCTGGTGGAAGCAGGCACACTCATAATTACATGGTTTTCAAAGAATACAATTACAGCATACTAGTTACAACTAAGAGAAACATCAACGATACATAAAACATTCCTTTTTATAGTTTTATTGTGAACTAAAACTATTTTACATTATTTTATAGTACAACAACAACTACAAATAATGGTTTTATTGTATTAAAACTATTTTTCAGATATATTAGAAAATATTGGATTTTCTGGAACAATAAATATGATTACCATTTCAAGAAACAATCAACAAGCTTCTAAACATAAATACTTATGAACTCACCAACTTAAATGTTGATACTCTCTTTTCCAAATACTTGTATTCTCAGGGAACCAATAGACAGGTACATTGCCAGGATTTTTGAGAAGACGAAGCAGTATAGAGTCATTTCTTCTATCTTTTGCTATATATAACTTTTGATGTCATATATACAATGACTTGAACACTTATGTAAAGCTTATACATTATTAATACAATGGTTGTTGTACTTTAATTACTATGATGCGTGTGTTGTGATACTTAACATGAAGTCATCCACCCCCGGATGTTTCCGCCGCTCCATTTTGGGGGTGTGACAACTAGTAAGCACATGAAAGGCACAAAGTAAGAAGGATCAAGAAGAAGAAGAACTCATCCCGATGACCTAGGAGCCGCAAGGCCCTATCCAATGGTCCTAGCTTTGAAGGAATCAGGAGAATAGGCTATGTGATCAAACTCCCACATGATAATCACACCCCAACTTGCCAGTACAAGACCTAGAAGTAGAATAACATCAGCTATCCAACCTTCAATACCTAGCTAAATGATGTAGGTGCCTCGAAGACAATAAAAAAAATATATATGGAATGAAAATTTAAAACGAACAAGTATCAATATACATTCTTAAAAATGGAAAACAAAAACGGACTGATCATCCGTGCTGCATAACATCATGGAGGAAAACACAATTGCAAGCCTCAAGGGCTCATAATTTCCCCTAACAAACATGTCAATAAGGTCAGTAGACCGCAACTCCTGATCATGACACATAAGAGGCTTTAAAGGATCATAACCTTTCCCTCGAAACATATAAACTCACAGACTTCAAGGTGACGATCTCGATCTGGTTTCGATAACAAGAGCCAGGGTGCAAATCTCCATGGCTCGGGGCATAGAAAAGGCCACAAAACAAAGACCTTTAGCTAAAAAAAGGACGTTCCAAAGAAGCAGGCCAACTAGGGTGTAGCACCTGATTCCTGGTATGTGGAAATTTGTATAAGTGTTTGCATTTTTAGCCTTGTACTCGGCGAGTTGTAGGCCTGACTCGCCGAGTAGAGACGGGACCCGGGACACGTTTTAAGTTGGCGACTCGGCGAGTCCGTATTCTGGACTCGGCGAGTCACCACTGTTGGATGAAACCCTAAGTTTTAGGGGTTTGCACCCTATTTAAACCCTCATTTCCGCCCCAATCTCGCCCCCATTCACCCTCAGAGCCCTATATCTCGTCCAAGCTTTGTTTCCTTGTGAGTTTGAAGGTTTTAGTGTGTCCTCTTGAAGTTTTGGAGTGGGAAGAAGAGTAGATCAAGAAGAAGAAGAGGAGGTCAATCATCTTTGAGCTATCTCAGTGTGTTCCCTAAGGTATAACTCGTTTTCCCCCTTGTTTTCATGCTTATTGTCCCTTATAGCTCCATTAAAGTCCTTCTTGAACCATTTCCAAGTTTGTGTAGGTTTGAGTGTTCGTAATAAGCTGATTAACCTTTAGATGTAGGCATGGTTGAGCTCCAGGAGCTCAGATCTACTGTCTTTTTGGAACCATATTACATCAAAGCCCTAGATCTACCCTTTTGGTGCATTTTAGACCCTAAAACCCTCATGGTTGCCTATTTACACGTAAAGTTAGAAACTTTACGTGTAAATCAAGCCCCAGGATCACGGATCTATGTATGGCCTGAGCTGGATTCAAGCATAATCGACCATATAGTAATTGCATGGTAACGACTCGGCGAGTCGTTCATCGGACTCGGTGAGTCGAGACGCGAGTCCCCGAATTTTACCCCTTTTCGTTATGGCGAGTTGTGTAGTAAGTTTGGGGTGGACTCGGTGAGTTGGAAGCCGAACTCATCCATGAAGGAACTCGCCGAGTCAATGCCCTGACTCGGCGAGTTCAAGACAATCTTCTTAGATCAAGAACAGACTCGATGAGTTGTTCATACAACTCGGCGAGTCACAACATAAAGTGTTCATCGGATGAAGATGAACTCGGCGAGTTGTTCATACAACTCGGGGAGTAGGATGAAGGACTTGGACATCAGTTTAGAAGGACAACTCATCGAGTCAACGCCTAAATCGACGAGTAGAGACGGGATAGAGGTCAGGCGAAAGTTGACTCTGACCTTGGCTTATGAATTGGTCAGGGGTAAAATGGTCATTTTACCCCAAGAGACAGTTAGCAGTAATTGATTGAGTGTTTTGTAGGAATTATAGTCAGAGGATTTCCGGAGCAGCAGCAGACAGTTAATTTCCACACAGATCAGCAACTACATCGAGATGAGTTACCTTATAGTAGCGGTGGGTCTACGGCCATAATGCCGGCCCACCAGTAGGAGTTGTATGTAGATAATTGTCTCTGTGATATTCATCTAGGGATTACTACTACCTGTGTTGTGTTTATGTGCTAGTAACAGTAGGGGAGATAGTCCCCAAGATATCTGGTCGATAGGGCCGAGGGGGTAGTCATACCCAGCCATGTTAGATAGATTCTGATATTGTGATACATGTTATGTGGTAGTAGTAGAGGGGAGAAATAGTTCCCCTGTATCCGGTCGAGAGGACCGAAGGGGAGGCCAGCACCCAGATATGCTAGGCAGTATCCGGTCGAGAGGACCGAAGGGGAGGCCAACACGCAGATATGCTAGGCAGTATCCGGTCGAGAGGACCGAAGGGGAGGCCAACACCCAGATATGCTAGGCAGTGTCCGGTCGAGAGGACCGAAGGGGTAGGTCGGGCACCCAGATATGCCTGACAATTTTTGTATGTTATGTGATTATATGGTATGTGGTACAGTGAGGGAACTCACTAAGCTTCATGCTTACAGTTTTCAGTTTTGGTTGCAGGTATCTCTTTAGCTAAGGGAAAGGAGTCGGCGCGGTAGCAGCATGTCACACACACTCTTGTTTCCGCACTATGGATTTTCTGGGATGTACTCTGAAATATACTATGTTATTACCGGTTTTCAAACATGGAGTATTATTATGAATGTTTTGTAATGATGTTTTTACGTATTAACCTAATTTAAAAATGAAATTTTTTGCCGGTATTTTTGGGATGTTACAAGTTGGTATCAGAGCCCTGGTTTGAGGGATTCGGACACACCTTCGGGGGTGTCTAAACTCAAATCGAGGGATTAAAAGATTTTGAAAAAGAAAATGTTTTCTAAAAGGTTAAGTAAAGTGTTTTAAGAAGGAAGGAAGTGTGTGATGTGCGCGACCGGACGAGCTCAAGCAAGTATTCCCCAAAGTACCCATACAAGCTTATGTTGTGTTTATCAGTTTTAGTAGAGCAGCATGCTAGAATAGGACTAAGGATCTAGGAGTGATGCCTTATGTACCTGCTTTATGTGCTCCAGTGTATGAAAATTGCATGCTAGAATTGAGTAGACAGCAGTAGGATAGCCTGTTAGGTTATGCCTGATAGTATGAGTTTAGCTCTGTATGCTAGATCAGTTTCTCTCTATGAGAGCGGATTTGTTTGAGATTGTTCCCTTAGTTAGAATGTTGCTTGCTTTGTGCTTTGTGGGACTCTGAGTGGTGGGAGTTAGCCATTAGGTGAATACGTCACATCACATGTGATCAGGGTTGAATAATCTTAGAGTGCTGGATTTGGCCCTATTGCGCAGCTCTCGTTTGAGTCTAACCGTTCTAGGGACGAGTCTGTTACTCGAAGGATTATTCGAGCCTCACCACATGTGATGGTATTCAGGTAATGGTTAATTGGCACTACTAAGAGGCCTTCAGCAGCTGAGGACCTGGTAGGGTGGAGCCTGAGATTTCCCTAGGGCAAGCCTAGGATGAGTATAGCGGTGATCAGCAGTAGTGGAAGGGATCTGGTGGAGTCGAGGCAGCCCTTGAAGAAGTTACGGATAGATGTGGAAGGTAGTATGGGCCCGTACTACTGAAAGTAGAGGATCCCTACCCGAACCAAGGGAGGCCAAGATAAGACCAGGGAACTTGAATTAGTTGTGATCCCTCAAGAAGTATCAGTATCACTAACGAGTGTTATTAATGTATTGCAGAATGGTGGTACTATGATCGAGGCCGATAGATGGCGGTTCAGGAGAGAGGTCAGGTTCGGGATCAGGTTCCGAGCCAGTAGATGAGGGACTATGCGAGTTAATCGCGTCAAAGATCACCAGGGGTATCCTTGAGTCGACCCCCATTATCTTCAGGTCAATCAAGGAAGGGATCATCGAGTTGATGAAAGATCGCCTCCGGGCATTCAGGAGCGACATGGGATCTGGCCAGTCGGGATCTCGCACACTGTCCTTTAAAGACTTCAGGAGCAGTGGTGCACCGGATTTCCACAGGGTGAAAGACCCCATTGCCGCCAGACAATGCATAGTTGACTAGCTTCTGCCCCGAGGGGTCGAAGGTGAGGTATGCAGCAGGGTGTTTACGAGACCGAGCTCGAGACTGTTGGGAGTCAGTGGGTGACTCATTGGGAGCCCCAACAATTGAGGCTATTGATGGGTTTTGGTCATAAGACATCCTATGTGCTCATACAAACCCTAATGCTTGGATCTAGGTTTCTCTATTGTACATGCTTTGAATCCAAGACTATAAACCCTAATTCTAACATATGGAAATCAATATTAACATATAATTAGGTTTATGATATTACCTTGATTGTTATGTAGCAATAACAATCCCAATTCCTCCTTGAATTGACTTTGGAAGGCTTAGAGTCACAAGTGTCACTCCTCTAATGGCTTACAAACAGCAAAAAAAAAATGGAGAAGGTATAAAGAGAGAGGAGAGAGGTAGGAATTCGTCCTTAGGACTTCTTGGGAAGGCTTAGACGAATTCATGAGCCTTAGGGGGTTTATATAGGTGTAAAGATTAGCGTTTTAGTCCTTATCCTTATCTAGTTGCTTGCCCACCAAGCAACCATAAGATAAGTCTTAGAAACCCTTATCCTAGTCGAATTCTAAGGCATTATCACCTTAAATTCGTTCACCCTATATTTAAGATAATCCTTACCTTATTTTGTAACTATCACATAATTACAATTCAACCCCTCTAGTTTAATTAATCACACTTGATCACAAAATTAATTCTTAATTAATTATTGACCAATATTAATTAAACAAATATGATTTCTCCTTTAATATATTATTCTTATAACATATTAATAAATCATAATAACCTCTCTCTCTTTATTTATTTCTCCAATCAAGTTGCTTTGGTGAAGGCAACCCAAAAGGACCATGCACCATCGGGTCAAGTACATACCAAAATAGTTATGGACTTAGACACTAATCCAACAGTCTCCCACTTGGATAAATCTAACAACTATTTTGCGTATGACTTCAGATCCTGATCTGCAATCGTAGCTTTCCAAAGCCGCTGTCAACTCTGATCCTATCAGATACGCGTGTCCTTAGATAAGGGATCATATATTCCTCCATTCTAGATATCGTATAAGATATGATTTCAAATCATTCTCTTTGTACTATATCTCGATTCCCGATTTATGACGACTGACTAATTGAACAAATCAAATTAGCCCTAGCCCGGCCGAGCATTTACGTTTGTCATCCCTAAATCATCGAGGGGCCCAAAGATATCGCTTTTATCCTACTTTGGATAAAAGGAGCGGATAAACTTTGATACAATGCTTGCTTGCACTCACTAACCAAATCACACACAACAATATGTTTTATAACACCAAGTTACTAGTGCGTTTACATATTATCAATGTGCAACCGACTCGCAAGATACAACTCACACATCTCGGTTTCAAGAATATAAGATGTTATCGTCTCACTAATCACTCGTGATACAGTTTCATGGAGTGATCCAAGTGAGCATGGGTTTAATCCAATGCTCAAATCATATTCGTAAGCACTCATGAGCGTTGCAGCAAACATTTGCTTATGTCTAATACTCTTCTAGACAATCCACACACCAATTCACGACAGTCTTCATTGATACCTACTTCCAACATATGAACGACTGTGGCCCGTTCGAATAATTTGACTGTACTTAACCAATTAAATTATTCTGGAAGTCAAAACATGCAAAGTGAAACACAAGAATAATACTAATCTCATATGGCCTCAAACCTTTGAGCATAAATAAAACACCTTTTATTTATCACCATATCGATTACTCATTATTTGTCGTTTCGGTTAATCAACTTCTTACTTGAATTACAACACTTGTCCCATGCTTCTTAGCATGCACACAATGTTTACCTATGGTTCTTACTTTTGTGAAATAGATCAAATGGAACACATTCCAACCATTCTCATTTCACAACTCCAAATCCTTTTTCCTAAGTGAAAGAATATCAAATTCTTGCTACTTATAGAATATGCTAGATTCTAACACTTTACGCAACGATCCTTTCGTAATGTCACTGCACCAAAGTCACAAAGACCATTTCCAATGATATTACAAAGTCTTCTATCAGAGATTGTTACAAGACAATTCCTTAGATATGATGTCTCTCACTCAAAGTACATTCCTTTGAACATCCTTTTGGATAAAAGTTTCTAATCTAGACATAGATTTTCAATATTCAATTCCCAATATAGATACATTTCCATATTTTCCATATGACAACTTATTTTTAATAGAATCTTATCTATTCCTAATAATGTCGATATGGTCCATCCAATATGAGAACACTTCCATATCTTCCAATACTATACTTCCAACTACTCACAAGCGACCAATCCTTGTCGAACTTTGGATTGTCCTTTGATAGTTGTTTAATTATTTTAGTCAAAACCAATTCTAGTCCCTTTTCCCTCTAAATGCGCTCGACATTTGGAAAATTT
This sequence comes from Lactuca sativa, assembly GCF_002870075.4. Classification (NCBI taxonomy): domain Eukaryota; kingdom Viridiplantae; phylum Streptophyta; class Magnoliopsida; order Asterales; family Asteraceae; genus Lactuca; species Lactuca sativa. The sequence goes on from NC_056630.2 coordinate 223,029,715, forward strand.
TAGAATGGTCAAATATTAAAGCATTTGCAATCGATCCTATACCCGAAGTGTATGGGACACGACGCATAATGTTTTATTTGCTATGTTCTCAAAATTCGAATTGTGAAGAGGAATGCCGTAATCATAATCGAAATTTTAAGAACACACTATGTACCCTTGACTAAGTTTATTAACATTTCTCAACCTAAGCCTTTAGATTTGAAATGAAGCATAATATTCTATCCCTTAATTATAGCAAAACAACCTTACAACCCTTACTACTTTGCAAGGTATAACTCTTGTTTTCTATAATTAATATTGCCAACTTGCAATACGTGCCTTAATAACCATACAATCATAACATTTATGCTCCCACTATCATGATGATTATTATAAAACATAACACTTATGCTCCCACTAGTTTCGACATGTATTCTTAAACATCTTAACTTCCAGAAAGACAATGCCTATTGAATTTCTTAAGTCCATGCTTCTAATACTTAGTGCTTTGATAACCTTTTATCAAGGCTTCTTCAACTTATACACCTTTGCCTTCGATATTTCATATATGTGTCTAAACACTTAAGACTAATTGCCAAACCTCACAATTCAAATTATGGAAAGGGATACCGTAACCATAATTGAATTCGAGAATGCAATTTTACAATCACTATCTTCTTAAAACATTTCTTAGTGAAAGCATTTCCTCACAATCATTTTCATGAAGGAGGAAATCTTATGACACTTAGATTTTAAACGGTGTATGTGTTCCTATCCATGTGAATTTGTTAAAACCAAAGTTTACGACAAATTCAAACTCATATGGACCGAATTTCCTTAATCTTGATTTCTTGCCTTATGGTAGTACAGTTGCCCACCATGTCTTCCAAGTAGTTAAGCAGCTCACCTTTTCTGCATTCAAATGAGAACTCATAGGACTCACATGCATAATTAACTCGATTGGATTGGCACAGAAACAAAATAATGTCAACACGATAGGTTGTAAACCTCAACTCGTGTGCTAGTGATGATCGATAAGGTTTATTTGATTTGTTCTTGAAACCTTTCAAGACCATTAAGACTCCCACTTACTCCTTGACATATAAGATTCTCTTGTCAATAACCATTTCTTGACAAACAAATATTCAAGAGTTAGCGTAGTTTTTATCAGAACATTTCATAAATTGGTCCTAGTTGGTCTTTTTCTTATCCAAGACATCACAACTTTTCCATATTTGATGAATGCTATAAACCTTCTTAATACTTATCACTCAATGTCACAATCTTAACTTTAAGACTTGTTATTGGAACGAAGTATGATTGACTTTTTGATTTAACCATTTCTTCAATCCTTGATTCCTCTTCTTAAACATACAATTGTACTAAGACTCACTTAGAGGATCAATTGAGATATGGTTCTTAATCATTAAGACCTATCATAAAGCATAAAATCTACTCTCCCTTCTTCTTAGAATGGAGAAACTTTTATCTTTCTGCCTACTTGATTCTTCTTATTTGTTCTGCTATTGATCTAAACCCTTTAATCAATTCAGAATTACACTTAATCTTGTAAGTATAATCACCTTTAATAAATCATGACGAATATATTTGTTACTCTTATGGTGAACTTGATCAACACACAACTTTGTGTACTCGATCTCCTAGTCCTTTACTTGACACTTTGTCAATGAATTAGTCTAATTTCCAAATACGAAATTTCTCATTCATCGTGCATCCACGTTGCATGATTCCAAGTTTCTGTCCAATTGAAACTTGGGCGATGAGAAACTCTCCCTATTTGGTAAATTCTCGACTTTCCATAACATAATAAGAACCAAATCCATTATTGCTAATAATAGAAACATTTTAACATCACTTTTTTTTTCATACACGCCATTGTAAGGATAAATAAATAAAATTTAAAATCAAAATTTATTTTATTGCGGAAAAATTTGTCCTTACAATGCAACTCATTGAAAAACTTATGCTAATACATCTTTCTTAGCAATCTAATTGTAACTCTAAGTAGTAGCTCAAGAATCTAATCTTCAAGAAACGCGATCGAAATCCATTCCTTCACGGTTAGATTCTGCTCACTTCTTCCCTTAAGCTTCCTTTCTTTTCTTCGATCCTACAAAACATCAATTGTAATCTTATCACATTGTGTATTCAGAATCTAGAATGAAGCTTAAAAGAGTTAGTCAATGGATTTTACCTATATTAGAGCCATACGTTTCGACTCTTCCATTTCTTAGATCTCTTAGGTAAATAGGGCAGCTTCGTCTCCAATGCCCTTTCTCTTGGCAATAAAAGCAGATTGACTCTTTTGGAACAACACATGGAACTACTTCAGACATCGCCTTTCTCTTATGATCAAACTTTTCGGTCATAGCATGTATTTCATTTCCATTGTCTATATCCATAGAGGTCTCGAAGGCAGATTCACCAATCAACTTTGCTTTTCTATTTCGCCAAATCATTGCTGATTCAGCAGCAATAAGCATATAGGTGAGATCTATAAGGGTCACGTCGTAGTTCATCATATAGTACTCTCTTACGAACTCACTATATGAGTTGGGAAGTGACTGAAGAACCCAATCAACAGCCATTTCCTCACAGACAATGGATCCCAACATTCTTAACCTATCAATGTGTGACTTCATCCCTAGGACGTGTGCACACACGGACTTTCCTTCTTTATGTTTACTTACCAAAAGGGCTTGAGTGATTTTGAACTTTTCAAGCCATTTGAACTTGTGGGTTAGGGAGAATAATTGGAGGAGGTAGAGGAAGTGAAGTATGATTTCTTGTTCCTCGATCGAATCGTGGAATATCATCTTCATGTGGAATGCTTGTTCCACGGGATTTGAGAAGACCATAGTTGTCGAACTTTGACATCTACAAAACGGGAGAAAACGAATTCAAGTTAGTTAATTGATTGAGTCCTTAGTAAATCACCCAAATGAGATACTAAGGCTAGGACCCAACACAATATTCCATAACTCGGGAGAGGGATGCCGTAACCCAAATTGCAGAACATTTGAAGGTAAGTGAATGACGATTCACTAATTTCCACCATGAAAAACGAAAAAGAATTTAAGTTTTAAATCTATGAAAACTCCTAGATCCTTTGAGATTCATTGAACTTTCAATGGCATGTTTAAATCTCGATATGCCCCTCTTGTTTGTGACTGGGGTGCCGAGGATCACAAAGCGGGTGTAAATAACCATGCAAACTTACATGGTGCCCCCACATGTTACAGTCACCTATTCGATGTGTCGGTAAACCACACACGCTCCATCGAACTATGACAAACATTAAGTCACCCTTTGCTACCTTTGCTTAGAACCATTTAGTGTGCCGGTAAACCACATACACTCCACTAACGTCTTCGCAAGGGCACAAAGTGTAATTTCATGGAATTGCATCAATTCACTTTTGCCTAAGTAACTAAGATTGGGAATTTTATGAAAACATTTAGTTACTTTAATAATTCATTATACTTATAATGGAAGGTTTCTTCCTATCCTACCCGTTCGGCTAACGACCCTCCACTAGTCAAGAGTGCGGTGGGTAAGAGTGGATACCCATTCAATCACCATTTTATAGGCAATTTCCTTAAACACCCCTTATAGACCAGCTTTGTGAATGAGGCCTACTAACGGTAAGACTGACTTTTACTCATACATATATATAATGTTAGACTTTTAATATTATATATAGTATAGGGTGTATTTTATACTTTTAAAATACTAGGTGGTCTAATTTAACAATTATACCTTTAATTCAATTAAATTGTAAACCTAAACTTTTATGGATTTATTAAGCTTCTTTTAATTATACACCTTAATTAATTAATAAAACCATAAAGGTGTGATTTGAACTTTTTCAAAACTATACTAGAGTTTTAGAATTTAACATTCCTAATTAAACTTTTAATCAACTTTTAAATTTCAAAACTTGAGGGCAAGTTTTGAAACATTTCAACACATTAGGGTTTAGAATTTAAATATACATCAAAATTAAACCATTTAATCGAAATTGAAATTCCAAAACTTGAGGGCAAGTTTTGAAACCTTTTTCAAAACATTAGGGTTTCAACTATTTAAATTTCAAAACAACAAAACTTTTGGGTTCGAATTTAAATTATAAAACCTAAAGGGAAAAATATGAAACTTTTCATAACAACAAGGATCAAATAACAAATAATTCAAATTAACATTTAATCACATAATTATCCGTATTTGATTTATTTAATGATTTCTTGCAAAACAATTTATCAATTTACTCAAAATAATTAATCAATTATCACAAAAGGAAACAATTATCTTATTAATTGATAAATATCTTCAATTAGATCAAAATTATAGTCAAATATATCATATAATCGGATTAATATTGATCTAACATGATAAGGTAACTATCCATAAGCAAAAACAGCAAGAAATCCCGGAATACCCTCCATCTGACGAGCCGACTCGTCGAGTCACGCATGGACTTGTCGAGTCACCTTGGACTCGGCGAGTTCATTTATGGACTCGGCGAGTCCAGCCTCCAAAATACCAAAACCCATCAGCTATGACCTGGTCGGATTTTGTGACCGGATTCAGGGCAGAGTTTGCGCCGGCTGTCGAGCTTCAGCAGCTGGCCAGGGAGTTTTTGTACAAGAGGCAGACGACGGAGACTGTGGCGGAGATCACCGCCATGTTCCGGGAAAGAGCGTTATTGGTGCCCCAATATGCGGGTGATGAGGACATGAGGAGGACCCGCTATCATGACATGCTCCGAGCTGATATTCGGGAGCACGTTAGTTTTTCAGCTTGCCCCACCATGGACTCTATGATTGCCAGGGCGAGGGAGAGGGAGATAAATTTGGAGCACATCCGGAAACGGAAGGCAGAAGGAGGGGTAGTCAGGAGGGGCTTCGGGGAAGAAGCCCAAGGGATCAGATTTGGGGCCAAAGGGCCAACAGGGACGGGGCCGCTGCAGGAAATGCGGCAAAGCACACGAAGGGGCGTGCAGGTTGGGATCATCATGTTGCTATAAGTGCGGCAAGTCTGGGCACTATAGCAGGGATTGCACTGCTCCGACAGCAGTTATTCAGACGTCTGAGTTGCTGTGTTTCCACTGCAACAAGAGGGGCCACAAGAAGGCCAATTGCCCCCAGTTGACGGTTACAGCGCCGGTGAAGGCGCCAGCTCTAGCGACCCTGCGGATCATAGATGGCCGGCAGGGCAAGGCAGAGGCTCCAGTGGTGAGGAGCCGGGCATTTCAGCTGACCGCCGAGGAGGCACGCGCAGCACCCGATGTGGTGACGGGTATGATTCTTTCCCTCTCATTTATTTATATGATGTTATGATATTGATATGTGCTCGGTATATGTATATATGTGTTAGGATCGTTCCATGTGAACGGTATCCCAGTTCAGGTGTTGTTCGACTCGGGTGCTACCCGATCATTTGTTTCCCTTGCGCTTAGCAAGAAGTTTCCTGAGTCTTCGGGCATGTTGGATTGTCCCCTGGAGGTGGAGATTGCCGACGATCGATCGGTGCGAGCGTCGTCAGTGTTCAGAGATTGTGTTCTGAGGTTATTCGAGGAGCGCTACTTGGTAGACTTGGTTACCATTCCGTTGCGTGGGAACAAGGTGATTATAGGCATAGATTGGTTGAGCCCTAATGGGGCGGTGATAGATTGCGCGCAGCAGCTAGTGCAAGTCAGGATCCCAGGTGGGGGAGAGTTAGTGATTCACGGCGAGAGGCCGCAGTGTGGACCCGCAGTATGTTCAGCAGCGAGGGCTAGACGCTACCTTCAGCAGGGATGCACAGGATATGTCGCGTACGTGGTGGATACCCGGGAGGCAGGTAAGGCGACAGTGAGCGAGGTCCCGGTGGTGCGAGATTTCGAAGATGTCTTCCCAGAGGAGCTTCCTGGGATACCTCTGGAGCGACAGGTGGAGTTTAGGATTGACCTCGTTCCTGGTGCGGCTCCGATAGCCAAGGCACCGTATCGGTTGGCTCCTCCTGAGATGCAGGAGTTGTCTACGCAATTGCAGGAGCTGCTAGACAAGGGATTCATTAGATCGAGCAGTTCACCCTGGGGAGCCCCGATTATGTTTGTAAAGAAGAAGGACGGGTCGCATCGGATGTGCATAGATTATCGGGAGCTGAACAAGGTAACGGTGAATAACCGTTACCCACTCCCGAGGATTGATGACCTCTTTGATCAGTTGCAGGGAGCATCTTGGTTCTCCAAGATCGATTTGCGTTCAGGCTATCATCAGATGAGGGTTAGTGAGGAGGACATATAGAAGACCGCATTTCAGATGCGTTATGGCCATTATGAGTTCGTGGTGATGCCGTTTGGGCTCATCAATGCTCCTGCCGCGTTGATGGACCTCATGAACCGTGTATGCAGGCCGATGCTGGATCGGTCTATGATAGTTTTCATTGACGACATCTTGGTTTATTCCAAGAAACAGGAAGAGCATGAGGAGCATCTAAGAGAGGTATTGGAGACCCTGAGGAGGGAGAGCTTGTACGCCATGTTCTCCAAATGTGAGTTTTGGTTGCGCGAGGTGCAGTTCCTTGGGCACCTCGTCAACCAGAACGGGATTTCAGTAGACCCGGCCAAGGTGGAGGCCGTGATGAGGTGGGAGGTTCCGAAGTCTCCATCCGAGATTCGGAGTTTCCTAGGATTGGTAGGTTATTATCGGAGATTCATTCGGGATTTCTCCAAGATAGCCGTACCCCTGACACGGTTGACTAGGAAAGCTGTGGTCTTTCGATGGGGGCCTGAGCAGCAGGCAGCGTTCGAGACGCTAAGGCAGAGATTGTGCGAGGCGCCAATCTTAGCCCTGCCAGAGGGCGTAGAGGATTTTGTGGTTTACTGTGACGCGTCCATTTCAGGGTTGGGTGCGGTACTGATGCCAATAGGGCATGTCATTGCTTACGCTTCGAGGCAGCTCAAGCCTCATGAGGCGAACTACCCGACGCATGATTTGGAGTTGGGGGCAGTTGTCTTCGCCCTCAAGATTTGGCGACATTACCTCTATGGAGTCCAGTGTACCATCTATACGGACCACAAGAGTTTGAGGTACCTCACGGATCAGTCGAATCTGAACATGAGGCAGCGTCGGTGGTTGGACGTGGTGAAGGATTATGATTGTGAGATCCTTTACCACCCAGGAAAGGCCAATGTGGTGGCCGATGCGCTTAGCCGCAAGGCGGCGCCGATCAGGGATATTTGCATGAGGATGACTGTGGTGACTCCCCTGTTGGAGCAGATTCGGGAGGCTCAACAGGAGGCTATGAAGGAGGAGCATCGGAAGAGTGAGCGAATAGTGGGTCAAGTCACCTCCTTCGATTATGATAGCCGAGGGTTATTGACACTACACCGTAGGGTGTGGGTGCCATATCATGGAGGCGTGCGCCAGATCTTGATGGAGGAGGCGCACAAATCCCGATTCTCTATTCATCTAGGGGTGAAGAAGATGTATCGGGATCTTCGCCTAGATTATTGGTGGCCCTGCATGAAGCGGGATGTGGTGTGGTATGTCGAGCGGTGCTTGACCTGCAGGAATGTCAAGGCCGAACATCAGAGACCGCATGGTAAGATGCAGCCATTGGATATTCCGCTGTGGAAATGGGAAGATATCACGATGGATTTTATCACGAAGCTTCCCAGGACTGCGCGTGGAGTAGATTAAATTTGGGTCATCGTGGATCAATTGACCAAGAGCGCCCACTTTATTCCGATCCAGGAGAGCATCTCGGCCAAAAAAATGGCCGATATCTACATCAGGAAAATAGTAGCGCGGCACGGGGTGCCAGTGTCAGTGATATCAGACCGAGATGTGCGGTTCACTTCCAGGTTTTGGAAGAAGTTTCATGACGAGTTGGGTACTCGTTTGCATTTTAGCACCGCCTTTCACCCGCAGAAGGAAGGTCAGAGCGAGCGAACCATCCAGACTTTGGAGGATATGTTGCGGACATGCATGTTTGATTTCGGTGGTAGCTGGGATACCTATCTTCCCTTGGCTGAGTTCTCATACAACAAAAGCTACCACGCGAGCATTGACCGTCCCCCATTCAAGATGTTGTACGGTCGGAGGTGCAGGACCCCGATATGCTGGGGTGAAGTTGGCCAGAGGGTCATGGGGAGCACCGAGGTGGTGCTCAAGACGACCGAGAGGATCCAGCAGGTTCGGAGCAGGCTTCAGACTGCTCAGAGTCAGCAGAAAAGTTACGCCGACAAGCGTCGATCTGACTTGGAGTTCCAGGTCGGGGATATGGTTCTCCTGAAGGTGTCGCCTTGGAAAGGCGTCATTCGATTCAGGAAGCGGGGCAAGTTGGCCCAAGATTCATCGGACCATTCAGGGTTGTAGCCCGGGTGGGCAAGGTAGCATATAGGCTGGATCTGCCAGTCGAGCTCAGCCAGATCCAGAGCACCTTCCATGTCTCTCTGCTGCGGAAGAGTCTCGTGGATGATTCAGCGGTGGTGCCATTAGAGGTTATTCAGGTTGATGACAGCCTGGATTACATTGAGCGCCCAGTTGCGATCCTCGACCGGAAGTCAAAGGATTTGAGGAACAAGAAGGTGGAATTAGTGAAGGTGCAATGGCAGCACCGAAAGGGTTCAGAATGGACTTGGGAGCCGGTGGAAGAAATGATGGAGCATTACCCCGAGCTGTTTCGGGATCGAGCAGCAGACTTCGAGGACGAAGTCTAAAATAAGTGGGGGAGATTTGTAGCACCTGATTCCTGGTATGTGGAAATTTGTATAAGTGTTTGCATTTTTAGCCTTGTACTCGGCGAGTTGTAGGCCCGACTCGCCGAGTAGAGACGAGACCCGGGACACGTTTTAAGTTGGCGACTCGGCGAGTCACCGCTGTTGGATGAAACCCTAAGTTTCAGGGGTTTTCACCCTATTTAAACCCTCATTTCCGCCTCAATCTCGCCCCCATTCACCCTCAGAGCCCTATATCTCGTCCAAGCTTTGTTTCCTTGTGAGTTTGAAGCTTTTGGTGTGTCCTCTTGAAGTTTTGGAGTGGGAAGAAGAGTAGATCAAGAAGAAGAAGAGGAGGTCAAGCATCTTTGAGCTATCTCAGTGTGTTCCCTAAGGTATAACTCGTTTTCCCCCTTGTTTTCATGCTTATTGTCCCTTATAGCTCCATTAAAGTCCTTCTTGAACCATTTCCAAGCTTGTGTACGTTTGAGGGTTCGTAATAAGCTGATTAACCTTTAGATCTAGGCATGGTTGAGCTCCAAGAGCTCAGATCTACTGTCTTTTTGGAACCATATTACATGAAAGCCCTAGATCTACCATTTTGGTGCATTTTGGACCCTAAAACCCTCATGATTGCCTATTTACACGTAAAGTTGGAAACTTGACATGTAAATCAAACCCCAGGATCACGGATCTATGTATCGCATGAGCTGGATTCGAGCAGATTTGACCATATAGTAATTGCATGGTAACGACTCGGCGAGTCAAGACGTGAGTCCCCGAGTTTTCCACCTTTTCATTATGGCGAGTAGTGTAGTGAGTCCGGGGTGGACTCGGTGAGTTGGAAGCCGAACTCATCCATGAAGGAACTCGTTGAGTCAATGCCCTGACTCGGCGAGTTCAAGACAATCTTCTTAGATCAAGAAAAGACTCGACGAGTTGTTCATACAACTCGGCGAGTCACTACATAAAGTGTTCATCGGATGAAGATGAACTCGGCGAGTTGTTCATACAACTCGGCGAGTAGGATGAAGGACTTGGACATCAGTTTAGAAGGAGAACTCGTCGAGTCAACGCCTAACTCGACGAGTAGAGACGGGATACAGGTCAGGCGATTGGATAGAGACTCGGCGAGTTGGAGAGCCAACTCGGCGAGTCGGGTCAACTGAAAGTTGACTCTGACCTTGGCTTATGAATTGGTCAGGGGTAAAATGGTCATTTTACCCCAAGGGACAGTTAGCAGTGATTGATTGAGTGTTTTGTGGGAATTATAGTCGAAGGATTTCCGGAGCAGCAGCAGCAGACAGTTAATTCCTTCACAGATCAGCAGCTACATCGAGGTGAGTTACCGTATATTAGCGGTGGGTCTACGGCCACAATGCCGGCCCACTAGTAGGAGTTGTATGTAGATGATTGTCTCTGTGATATTCATCTAGGAATTACTACTACCTGTGTTGTGTTTATGTGCTAGTAATAGTAGGGGGAGATAGTCCCCAAGATATCCATTCGATAGGGCCGAGGGGGTAGTCATACCCAGCCATGTTAGATAGATTCTGATATTGTGATACATGTTATGTGGTAGTAGTAGAGGGGAGAAATAGTTCCCCTGTATCCGGTCGAGAGGACCGAAGGGGAGGCCAGCACCTAGATATGCTAGGCAGTATCTGGTCGAGAGGACCAAAGGGGAGGCCAACACCCAGATATGCTAGGCAGCATCTGGTCGAGAGGACCGAAGGGGAGGCCAGCACCCAAATATGCTAGGCAGTGTCCGGTCGAGAGGACCGAAGGGGTAGGTCGGGCACCCAGATATGCCTGACAATTTATGTATGTTATGTGATTATATGGTATGTGGTACAGTGGGGGAACTCACTAAGCTTTGTGCTTATAGTTTTCAGTTTTGGTTTCAGGTATCTCTTCAGCTAAGGGAAAGGAGCCGGCGCGGTAGATCTCACACACACTCTTGTTTTCCGCACTATGGATTTTATGGGATGTACTCTAAAATATACTATGTTATTACCGGTTTTCAAACATGGAGTATTATTATGAATGTTTTGTAATGATGTTTTTACGTATTAACCTAATTTAAAAATGAAATTTTTTTTGTCGGTATTTTTGGGATGTTACATAGGGCCCACACCTAAAATCCAGCCAAAGCCTCACACTACGAGGCTTGGCTAAAGGACGAACGACATGCTCAGATGCTTTGGGTCATCAAAAATCATCAAAAAAAATAACAACCATCCCCAAAAGGGTGACACTAACCTCTGGGAAGAATTCAAGCCAAAGATGTCGAACATAAACCATCAAGCACAAGGACAACACAATACAATAGTGTAACAAACCAAAAGAAGGAGAATTTAACATACACATAATAAATTCTCTACATGGAGAACCCCCCGGGATTTGCACAAAGACCACGCAAGGCTAAAGAAAAGCAGCGAAAAATTGTTTAAGTACCAAACAAACATAAACATTGTCTTGAATTATTCAAAGAAGATATAAAAGCAATCACTTACTAGGGGAAGAACCAGCATGAGAAGAGCCACCTTCGACCTGACTATCCTTGGCTTCAGAGTTGTCACACAACTGGCGAACGTCTGCCATGTCAAGCTCGCCCATGCGGAGGTAAGAGGCAAAGTCTATCTCCATAAATGCTTTCACAACAGTGTGCATCGCCTGAGTATGCTCCGTGGTAGCAATTGCCTCCCCAGGGGAAAACTTCCTAGTAATGACTTGTTCCCGGACCTCATGCATGCCATCTTCATCCGCTTCACTCCCATCGCAAACTCAGAACTTTCAACCACCTTGTCCACCACATGAATAATTCCTTTCTGACGCAGCCACCCTAGATCATCCTCCACGCTCTTCCTCCTAACCACCTATTCCCCCAACCTCCTGTTAGCATGATCCACCTGGTCCTCAAACACTTTCTTCTCTTCCACCAACACCTTGATACGCTGGGAGAAACGTTTCATTTACCCGTCCAAAGCAACGACCTTGTCCTTTGAAGATGTCTTCTTCCCTGCCAGGAGATCATAGCGCTCCTCAAACGAAATCTTCTCCCTTTTAAAACTAGCAACTTGGCTCTCAAATCGTCTCGCTTAACCCTGATCTGAATGAGCTCTCCAGAAGTGGAATCGCCTTGACGAAGGCGTGTTGCAGTCACAACCATATATGAACCAACCTGGGCAGCCGCATATAAGATATTGTTAGAAAGATGAGCATTCGAGAGAAGCTCTAAGGCCTCAATGGTGGCGGGGGGAAAAGCATGACAACCCCAATCATATGCCACTATATATTGGGAAAGGTGAGACTCTTGAGTTCTCGAGCAGCCGGATATTTACATGGCTGGCGCTGCCGGAGGAACAAGAACAGAGCCCCAACAAGGTCTCCCCTATCCAAAAGTAGAACTAGCGAGCTAGGATCGCCTTCATGACTAGATTTCTGGTCCACACCAAAAACGCTTTCGGCAGCAGTATCTACCGGTTCTTCCTTAGGGTGACGGGCCAGTTCTGTCGCCCCTTCTTTCATTCCCTCCGACTGTTTCGATGTGTCATCATCGGGGATATACATAACTACTGTGTCTTACCCAAGAAGGAAATCCATGTTCTTTCTCTTCAAAAGACGATGCCCCGATGAGCTGGCCTTGACAGACTCCACCTGCGGCGAGTCCAACCAGGAAAGCCGCCGTTTAGAAGCCGCATGGGTCCTATGCTGGACTAACCCAGTCGACTCCTCCTCCCTCTTGGTATCAGAAAGCAGGTGGTCTTTACGAGAAACACCGCCAACAGGTGCATCAACCAGCACCTGGCCAATAGGAGAATCGAACCCAAATGGAGAAACGATAGGAGGAATGTGGAGAGCCAAAGCACGGTCAAGACTGACTAGCGGAGGAAGCGTTTCAACCAAGGGCACCTCTCGGTATTTTAGGGTGCCTTGAAAATGGCCCCTCGATACCATCTCGAAGGGAAGAATCCTCTCATGACCTGCAAGTGAGGAAAAGTCTAAACACATTTCACACAACATATAAGTGAGAGTATATCAAAGTAGGGGTGCGGGGGGGGGGGGGGGGGGGAAGGAGAAGTGATTATTGTCTTTCTCGATGTAGAACTGGGCCATCATCCCTTGGGTCCTCTAGGTAGCGCTCATCCCAACCACAGCAAGCATGTGGTCCTCCCAATCCTCACTGTTAATGCAGATGGTTTTCAACGCCTGTGCCATGGTGGCACTCGCACCCCACAGTTCAGGAGCCCGATCAGAGAATATGGTCAAGTGACGATAACTAAAACCGAAAAAATTACGGTTCACCGAAAGCTACCGATCCTTCTAGTTCTTCTTCGGAGCTTTCTGATTGATGATAAAGGCATAAACACCCATCCTCTAGGAAAAAGTATGGGCACTGAACTAAGTGGAGGAATTGAAGAAAGCCTTGAAAGCCTAGAAATGTGTCAAAACTCCGAGGACCCGACAAGTAAGTTCGAATCCGGCGATCTTGTTGATGGCTTTCGGAGTCAGGTCGTCCATACGGAGTCTATATTGACGTATAATCTCGTCAAAGAAATCTGTCGTCGTCAACCTCAGCCCCGCCTCGAAGATCGGAATGGGAATTCCAATCTTCCCCTTCTTCGAACAAGAAATGATGGACCCCTTTTAAGTGTATTCTATGCCATGCTCGAGAAGAAACCCAAACCGCTCTTGCAGACTCGAAAACTCACTTGGGGAAGGAGTGATTCTAGTGTTAGAAGAAGCCATTGCTTGACAAGAAAGAAAGAGAAGAAGGAAATGAAAAGAGGAAATGGTAGACGTGAGGGAAACCTAGAAAAAGGGAACCAACTCAAAAAAGGAAGTTTTAAATGCAAGTGGGAAGCCCAAGCGGTTATGATGATGAAAACAATTTGCACAGACGCCTCTGTCGCATCAATTGCTGCCAGAAAACCGTCCCCACCGAACGCGTGTCCAGATCTAAGCTAGAACTACTTAGCTACCCTAAGCCAACGCTGACGTCTACTAGCCTAGGGGAATTGTTGACGTATTCCACTGGGAATCTGTCAAAGATAATGGAACCGCTAGTTCGACAAACGAATCGGCCAATGAGCAACGCGTGACTAACGTCGGGCCTATGCCCTCGCCTTCGAGACCCCGTATCTGTTCCTTGTTGCCCAAGCGCCAAGGCTAACGTTGAAGGCAAAACAGTACCTAGAGTTCCCAGAGCGACAGGTGTAATGCTTTGGACACCGCTTCTGGCTGAATTTGCGTTAATAGTGAACAACCACCCATGGAACATGATCCTCCAATCAAAAGCCATCAGCCCCTGCCAAACCTGAAAAGGTAATAAATACTATCGAGGATCTATTCCCCCTAACCACAGGTATAAAAGGCACCCTTCTCCTCCAAGAGAAGGGGCTAAAATCTAAAACCCTTTAACACTTTATGTACTCTTTAAACCCACTCTCTCTTAGACTCTCACTGACTTGATTGTCGAAGCCTCTTTCTGGGACAACCTCCCAGACGATGACTGTCGTTCCTATTTTCTTTGTTGTGATTCTCAGGCTCTTCATTTCCACCCCTTGGAAAGATGGAGTTAAGTTGGCGACATGTCACAACATATATATATATATATATATATATATATATATAATTTACTTACATTGGCTCCATTATACCCATCTCAGCCACTTTACTATACCTAACCCCACCACCATTAACATAATCCACCGTCATAACCGTCCATCGTCTTCAGTTTCAGGAAATCAAAAACAATGTTAGACTTCATAATCCATTTCCACACACTTACACGCTAACTTTTGAACAAAATGATCTTTAGACCCATGAATTTATAACCATGTTCATCATCTGAAAAAAAAAAATAACACACAAAATACAATAAAAAACTAAAACTCACACATTAGAGTTAGATCACACACATATTCAGAAACAAAGCACATACACACACATACAGAGTAGTTAAAACATAAATCAGAATATTACATATCCAAACACATTGGAAAAATAGCACCAACCTAAAAATTAAATACATACATGGAGAGTGTGGACTCAAGGAATAGGGTTACCATCTTCGATGACCTTCTTTCTTGTGAGGTTTGCCCCCATTAGTTGTAGCTTATCTCTATGTCTCCATCGGTTCTTGAAGAAACAAACGGATTACAACTTTCCGACAACATCGTTAGCTGGAGATGATCGTAACGAGGTGACAGTGGAGAAAGGAGGTCACTAGTGATGTTTGAAGAAATGATGGAGACGAAAGAGGCCTTTATGGTGGTTTTGGGGGTTGATTCTGATGGAGGGGCTACAAAGGTTCCCGCCTCCTTTTTCATGAGAATCAACGACGGTGGTTCTTCCTTTCAACCTTACAAAACAACCAATGATAAAATCTAGTTGGTGCCTCTGGGAAAACTAAATCTAGGGCTCAACACTACATGGTTACATCATTGATCTATATAGAAAGACAGGGAATATAGAATGCTGGAGTTGATAGTGAAGAGCGGCAGTGGTGATCGGAGATAGCAAAGAGCGTTGATCGGTGGGTGGTTTTGTACCAGAGTTTGGAGACTTGGTGAACATCTTGATCTTTAAGAAGGAATGGTGTTAACAAATGAGGGGCCATTTATTAATTAATTTAAATTAAAATATAATAAATAAAAATCAATAAAATATTTAGTCAGGGTCAAAATAGTAATTTTAGATCAAATTTGTAACAAAACGAAACCATGGGGACCAACCATGCAAAATTTAAAACAACAAAGACCATTAGTGTAATGCTTTCTAAAGATATCCTTAATGTGTCACTTTGTGAAAACCATAAGGACCATTTATGAAAATTTATTCAACTTTTTAAATATAAACGAAAATTTTAATTTGTGAGGGCCACATTTGAACCACGTCAAAATTACTTTTCTCACCTAACCACCATATATGGGTGCCACCATAAGGCTGGAGGGAGTGGTGCCACCGAAACCGCACTCCCTCCCCCGCCATATAAGCGCCATGTCATTTTTTACCACTCAAGTGTGGTTTCATGCCACACTTTTCATTTTTTTTTTTTTTTGTTTTTTTGTTTTTTTGATATTTTAATTTAATAAAACTTTTTTTTTAACTATTTTAATTTAATATAACTTCAATTTTAATAAAAAAAACATAATTTTTCATTATTTGAAAATTAAAAAAAAAACAGTACATTGCGTTATTTAAAAAAAAAAAAAAAAAAAAAAAAAACCACACACATGACATTTAATTTTTTTTTTTGAGAGAGTGGTGATTTAAAAGAAAATTTGGGAGATGAAGGAGATTGTATTGTGAAAAAAATTTAAGTTGATATATATATATATATATATATAGAGAGAGAGAGAGAGAGAGAGAGAGAGAGGAAAGAAAAAGCAGCAAAAAAAGAAAAAAAGTTTAAATGCTCATCGGCTACACCTCAACCAATCAAAATGCACGGTATTGGAGGACCGCACTGCGGCCAAGACCGCACCAGACCGTGGTCTGGGGGCGGTGTTCGCGTCTTATGTGGCACGAAGTGGGTTCTTGGACGGCACCCATACCCAACAGCCTAAGGTCGCAATTTGGTACTATCGGGTGCCACTTTCATAAATTCATGATAAAAACAGCATTGGTATTATTTTGATTTAACGTACGTTTCCTCCTGATTGGTTATCTTTTGCTTATAAAAACCCTTCAGGTAAAAACAAGTCATAAACCAAACCACTCAATTCAAACAAACCCTACAACCGCTATGTCGACTCTTCTCGAGAGCTGCCGTGTATCTCCGCCGCCTACAACCGTCAAAGAGAGATCTCTCCCGCTTACTTTCTTCGACATGATATGGCTAATCTTCTTCCCCATCCACCAGGTTTTCTTTTACGAGTTCCCTCACTCTAGAGAACATTTCTTGGAAACAGTTGTTCCAAACCTTAAACACTCATTATCCATCACTCTTCAGCACTTCCTCCCATTTGCAGGAAACTTAATCGTGTTTCTTAATCCATGTGTTGAAAAAGAAGTTAAAAAACCCGAAATTCGTTACATAGAGGGCGACTCTGTTGCTATTAGTTTTGCCGAGTGTAGTCTTGATTTCAACGATCTTACAGGGAACCATCCTCGTAACTGTGACATGTTTTATCAACTCGTGCCTACTTTGGGACATGTGACAAAAGCATCGAACTATGTTTCAATCCCACTTTTTTCAGTTCAAGTTACACTTTTTCCCAACGCAGGGATCTCGATTGGTTTCTCTAACCACCACTCTCTTTGTGATGCTAGCACAAGGTCTAATTTCCTAAAGGCGTGGACATCCATAGCTAGACATGGTACAGATGAGTTATACTTAGCTAGTGGATCTTTACCTTTTTATGATAGAGTGATCGAATACCCAAGCTCCTTAGATGAAATATACATGAGTCAACCAGGGCTTGAAGTTATTGATACTGAATACCAGCCTCATCAACTTGTTAGCCAAACGGATAAAGTTCGAGCCACCATTGTCTTGACACAAGCTCACATCAATCGCTTAAAGAAAAGCTTATCAACTCAACTACCAACACTTGAATACATATCATCTTTTTCGGTGGCATGTGCTTTTGTATGGAGTTGCTTAGCGAAATCACGTGTTGATCATATGGGTGAGAAGAAAAAGGACGATGATCTAGAAAGGCTTTTATGTGCTGTCGATTGGAGGTCACGTATGGACCCACCAGTTCCTCAAACTTACTTCGGTAATTGTGTCGGACCATGTTTTACATCAACAACAAGCACACTGTTAAAAAGCGACAGAGGGTTTTACATTGCTGCTGAATTACTTGGAAAGGGTTTACGTGAAACGATAAAGAATAAGGATGGAATGTTAAAAGATGCGGAGACATGGCTTGAAAGAGCATTCGATCCGGTGCAAACAACTGGGGTGTCGGGAACACCGAAGACCAAGATCTACGATGTGGATTTTGGATGGGGGAAGCCGAAAAAACATGAGACCATATCGATAGATTACAATGGTTCGATTTCTATTAATGCTTGCAAAGATTCGCCAGTTGATATTGAAATTGGTTTGTCTCTTCCTGCTAAACAGATGGATGCGTTTCTTTCCATATCTAAGGACGCTTTAGAGAGCTCATTTTTTTGAGCAGGAATGTTGGGTAATCTTGATGGGTTTGAATAGGTAATTTGGGTCCAATGTGTAGACCCGAGTCTGTGGAAAATAAGAGGCTTATGGCTTCAGTTTAGCAAGGACTACGTTGTTAGCTAGTTTTAGCATTTTCTTAGGATAAAATAGTGTGTATTTTCTATTTTCATAGAGTATGAGTAATACATAGAAAATTGTGCCACCTTGAGATCTTTTGTTTTTGCTTTTATTGCGTATATGTATATGTATGTGTGTTTGAACGTGTGCAAGGTAATGTTCCTACAAAGACAAGTGCTTTGTTAAAACATTATCAGTACGTCTTTGGATCTATCATCATCTTGAATATATATTTTTTTTATCTTTCTTAAAGTAAATTTCTTGGGGCAATCATATGCAAATTTAATAGGTTATCTTTAAATTTGAAAAATTTGCATGACAAAAAGTAAAACTGTCTTCATTCGTGTTCAATTCTTTGGTCCAGACTCTTCAATTAAACTTACCTACTTTAGATGATATTTTTCTGAGCTTCTTGAAAGTGATTGATCAAGACTCGCGAATAAGTGTGTAACGAATTATAAAATGATAACTTTGGAGAAAAAGTTTTATCCCAAACATTAAAAGGTTGAATTATGAAAACTTGAAGAGTTCACTGGACGACATCAATCACATTATATAAGAGATAAGGAGCTCTTCGAAAGGCGTGGAAAACTATGACAGGTGGGAAATTTTACACTTGAATATCTTTATCTTATCCAAAGCATCAAACATGCCACTTATATCCAACAAAATAACTAAAAATAACTAAAGTGATGATTTTGGCTCATATTTTTTTTTTGGAAATGGTATATTAGCCCCCTCTAATGATCAATACTCCTCTTTTAATATGTCCATATTCGTTTTCCTTTTAACTTTTTTAATTATATAAAAGGTTTATGTTGAAAATGAAAGAGTTTGATCTGAACTTAATTATTTTATTACTATATTATTAATTATCTTGTTAGAAAAATACATGTTTTTTACATAATATATCATTATAAACCTAAACAGTGATACATCATTATTTAATTTTTTTTAGTATTAAAAAAATATATGTTTTTCACATAATATCAGTATAAAGACAAACAGTGACATCATTGGTTAATTTCGATTAAATATTCAAACATGTTTAAAAAAATAAAATTAGACGGTTTCACCATTCATCTAGAAGACATTGACAAGCATCTTGATTCTTCATAGAATTTAACCCAAATTTATGTGCTACTACTGTACGATTTCCTTAATTTCGATTTTCAAAAGTGTATATAGGAGGTTAATTTTAGTTATTTATTGCCCATTATAAGTTACCAAAATTTGGTCATACATGCAGAATTCAATTTCACCTTGTATATATGGTTCAATGAAATCGTTTAAAAGCATTTTAATTAAATATAACTTCTACATTCGAGTTTTAAACATTTTCGTGTCGCTATTACTTATTTGCTGCATCACCTTTTCGTGGTGGTGCTCACTGCTAGAAAAACGAGGTATCAACGACACACGTTAAAGAGCTGGAAATGAAGGCCAATTGTGGGGGATGCATGATGAGGAAATAAAATATTTGATTAAAGGCATTTTTAGCCACACTCTCATAACATTAGTCTTGCCATTTTATGAGCAACCCAAAAAATATTTCTCATGGATGTTTGTAAATTTACAAACTCTTCCTCGCATCTAACCCACGACAAAACAAAACAAAAAAAAAAAAAAAACCTACAAATTAAAGAACCACATGCAATGTGAAAAGAGGGCATGTGAGGAAAAAACATATTCCCAAGTAAATTATGGATAGGGCTTTTATAAGCTTTTATATAGCGATTTGATTTTATATCTATGATTAATTAGTAGTATCAATTATTATATATTATTATTGCAACTAATAATTATTATATATTAGGAAAATCTTTATAAATGATATCCGTTTCCAAAAAAATGGAGTTTAGTCTTTAACTTTTTAGGTTATCAAGAATGGTCCATGTGGTTTAAATACTTTTAATGAATGTTCCACCAAATTAGAGTCGTTAACTACCCTCACAAGCTCTACACGTGAGAGTATTTTTGACATTTCATTTGATCTTCCTTCTATATAAGGTTGCAATGACATTACTTTCTAAACCATCTTCTTTTGTAACGTCCCAAAAATTGATAGTAATTTAAAAAAAAACAATAAACCATACAAACGAGTTGTTCTAAAACCGATGAAAGTGAATATATTATTTAAACATCAGAGTAAATATCATAATTGCTAATGCGGAAAACTCTTGGGGATGCTATGTAGTCACGCCGGTCCCTATCCTTTCGTACCGAAAGTACCTGAAACCATAAACATAAAACCGTAAGCACAAAGTTTAATGATTTACCCAAAATATAGCCTACCATACATACAATAGCGATTGTTATGTGTCATCCATAGTCTTATAATTGCCATTACGCCATGAGACGTATCATGGTCTTTACTTGCCAGGCCGGGAGCCAAAACCTTGGCTCTTACCAATAAGTGTCACTATGTCAGAGCCACCTCTTGGTCTTCCATACAAGTATCACAAAGACAAATAGCATACTACATATAATTGTCAGGGTCCAAACCCTGATCTTGCATATATTTTGTCGGGAGCGGTATCCAAGTCTTTCATACAAATGTCAGGGGCCACCCCTGGTCTTCCTATATAACATAAACTAATGGGCCGACATTGGTGCTTTCGACCCCCGAGTATGGTGAGGAGACTCACTTGAATCACAACGCCGACTTATACCTCAGGCAACGTCGCACGGACCACAACCGACAATTCTCACTGCCAAAAGATAGGTGTTAAACACCTCCTAACCATCCACACAAGGCAAACCCTAAGTCTACCTTCTAAAAATAAAATTTGACCAAAAGTCAATAGTCAAAGTCAAATTCAACATCCGATAATGCCAATTATTCAACCTCACATCGTGATGAGCCCTTGGTCACGTTGTGAGAGCTCACTCGGTCACATTCCAACTTATCTCGACTCAACTTAGCCAACTCGAACATGAGGAGTCATTGGATCTGACCTCATGATCTGAGCAGCCTTCACTTACGTCGTGAGCCCCAAGAAGCTTAAAAGAAACGGGGTCATTCAATCCTCATGTTGTGAGACCCTATGTCTCACGTTGTAAGCACAATCTAAAGCCAAAAATCCAACAATTTAAGTCCTTAATACATTAATCCTTTTACTCTAACTTTCCAGAAGATCTTACAACTCCATAACAAACTTAAAGTCGATGCTTTATGGGCATCTATGTCTAATACATGTCTAGATCTCATTTGGATCAAAATTTAAGAAAAAGTCATCCAAAATTTATGCAAGAATTTAAAACCCAACCATTCACTAGATTTGAACTCCATGACACTCTAAAGACCCTTATAACCCATAAAGTTGCCAACTTTATGGTTTCCATTCATTCAAACTTGCTCAATCAAGGAGAAAAGTGGGACAAAACTTAGATCTAGCAACAAAAAACAATAAAGGTGCAAGGTTTGACACTTACAAGGGTCTAGAAACATTCTGAGGTAATGAAGATGGTGATTCCTTACAAGCCTCTTCAGAATTTCACCTTCTTCTTCTTCAACCCAATAAATGCTCTAAAATGGCCTAGCATCAAGCAAGGGATAAAGGCTAGGCTTTTCTGAGGTGAAAGAGGGTTTGGAGGCTGATAGTGAACCCTAAAATGGGTTTAGAGGGACTTAAATTTAAAGGAAACCCTAAAAGATCATGGGTTTGGGCTGCATCAGTTCTCATGTCGTGAGCCTCTATGCCTCATGTCGTGAGACTAGTCCTAAACAAAATTTTTCATACTAGCCCATCTCATATCGTGACCATTCAAAGGTCACGTCGTGAGGCTCCATTTATTATAAAATTCGGCCTTTTGATTCCTTGAAACCCTAGATCGACCAATCCCAGAAAACGGGTGTTACAACTCTCCCTCACTTAATTAGATTTCGTCCTCAAAATCACTCTTTACTACTTACCAGACAGGCCAGACAACCTGGAAAATCCTTCCACAACCCAGATACAGATTGAGAAGTCGACTCATGTAGACGACTGTCTTCCAATACTACAATCAAAACCCAATTCTTAGTAGAACTCACATAACCTATCGAATAATGAATCCTTGACTCACTAACTTTAACCAATAAAAAATAACCATCGCTACTCTTCCTGAACTCCGGAAATCCAATACCTTTTATGAATCTACGACAGACAAACCACTCTAAAATACAACCAATATGGCCCCATTTCACAACCTAACCCGAATGAGATCATTACGATCCTGAATTATCCTGCTGATACTAGAGAAAAGAACCCTGAGCATTTTCCAATGCTTATAACCTTATGCTCGAAAACAAAGGTGATCTGCAATGTGCGTCTCAATCATTGGTGCCCCAAACAATTCATAATTACATCCTACTAACCAGACATTCGCATTTTCAATCTACCCAAGATCTGTTGAGCTCTGAGCTGGTCTACCAATTATCTGAAACATCGGATTCCCGACCAGTCGTTGAAACTAACATCCTCTTAAATGAGCGTACCACAAGACTTTATCCAAGACTCTTTTGGAAAAAGCTAATCTAACCTGATTCTACCTAGAGGAAACTACGAGCCTAATGTTAACTCCTCAACATCCTTGTAACTGCTCATGGACCAGGTGGATGCTATGGGCCACCTCACAGTCTTACAACACCACTACACTATCTGCCAATCTAGTGAGTGCTACGACTACCCTGCAGTCTTACAACACTTCTATCTCTACCTGCCAACATAGTGAATGTTACGGCCACCCTATAGTCTTACAAAACTTATATCGCTACCTGCCAATCTAGTGAGTGCTATGGCCACCCCGCAGTCTTATAACACTTCCACCGCTACCTGCCAATCTAATGAATGCTACATCTACCCAGCAGTCTTACAACACTTCCACTGCTAATTGCCAATCTAATTAATGTTACGACCACCCCATAGTCTTACAACAATTACACTGCTACCTGCCAATAAAAAAATCATGGGTCAAATCCTGATGGGTCATGCTTTGAGTCCCAAATCCTTTATCAGACAAGAACAGGAAGAGAGGATCTAACACAACCCTCAACCTCAACCTAATCACATACTCGCCATGCGCCACCACTAATATGCAAGGTAACCTAAATTCCCATTCCTTGTGCAATCCCTTAGACCAAATGGTTCTCCTCTACTTGGATTTAGCTACGCTTTTCCATCAATAGATTCGATAGATATCCAATCCATCACTCAACGTTACTACCAAAAGCTTTTGACAACCTGGGCTTACAAGAACTAGCATTCTATCACTAGCCAATCCTAGTGAACACACACCTTCCAAAATTGAATGAATACTTCCTGAAATCTCAACGCGCTTAATATTCCCAAGCACTTTCCACTGAATCCAATACAAAACCTCAGCGAATTATTGGATGACGAAGAACAACATCTCAAATATCGAAATGGGTACCCAACTAATTAAATGACCTACTTGCACTAGAGAAATTCCTATACGAACGTGCAACTGACCAACCTTTGAATGTAGGAGCTTGACAACTACTGATCTTACACTCATGATCAAACCAATTCCTCATTGCATTGCATCTCCGAAAGACCCCTACAAATACTGCCTTTAAACTCGGCATGCCTAACTTGCGGATTCCTTGAATTCCTTGTTGATACCACCAAAGATCGAACTGGATGTTGGTATTCTCCCACTTGAAGCTTGTTCGGATGGTGGTCAATTCCTCCGACATCGAAATCCAAAACCGGCTCAGCTGAATATCCTCTATGCACGACTCTCAGTATGCAAAATTACATATGAAGGTTCTTAAAATAAAATGTCTAAACCATCATGAGGAAAATTCTAATTTCTAAGTCGAGACTTTGATAAACCACACATACCATCTCACATTCAACATACAATCGTAAGCACGATAATAATAAGAGCATGAAGGAAGTAATACAACACATACCTGCGGCGTTAATTGGTGGAAATCAGATCTCCTCGGCCTATGACTGTAATGCTCGACTCCTCACCATAGGAACATTCACTCACTGTCAGTAATCCTTAATGTGGCTGTAGTAGGTGCCATCACTACTCCTTTCATCAAATCTGGACAATCGCTCTTCTTGTGGACCACTTGGTTGCAGTGGAAACATAACAAACTCGTTCTGTGGGGACAATCCCTACTGATATGAGCAATCTTTCCACACTTGTAGCAACCCATACCCTTAGATCAACAAACCCTGTCGTGCTGCTTCCCGTACGTGTTGCACTGAGCTCAAACCTGGTAGTCTCTCACTTGCTAATCAGAAATCTTGGGTCTCTTTATTGGACCCCCAACTGTCTGCACTTGTTCTGGCTTCCTCTTCCCGATGCGATCCAAATTAATCTCTTGCTTTCGGACTCTAGCTGTCATGTCCTCCAAAGTCTGACAAGAAGTAAGTCTAACAAACTCCCTAATATTGTCTCACATCATATCATGGTACCGAGTCTTCTTCATCTCCTCGTCTGTGACATACTATGGAACAAATAGATCCCTCTCCCTAA
This sequence comes from Lactuca sativa, assembly GCF_002870075.4. Lineage (NCBI taxonomy): Eukaryota > Viridiplantae > Streptophyta > Magnoliopsida > Asterales > Asteraceae > Lactuca > Lactuca sativa. Next base: position 223,054,170 of record NC_056630.2, read on the forward strand.
GTTTGGCGGTGATCTCTGCCATAGTCTCAGTTGTCTGGAGTAGTTCCTGAAAATCTCTCGCTAACTGTTTCACCTCGATAGCTGGTGCAAACTTCGCCCAAAACTGGGTCACAAACTTATCCCAAGTCATCACCTCAATGGCCTCCCCCAATCAAAATCTACATCATCCCACCAATCCCGCGATCTGTCTTTCAGAAGAGAAAAAGAAAATCTATCCTTCGACCCCTCGGGGCAGAAGATCGTCCAGAAAGTGTTCACCATATCTGCTAACCACCTCCTACTAGCAATGGGGTCATTCTATCTAAATAACTCAGGAGCTCCATAAGCACAGAAATCGCGGAAGGAAAGAGTATGAGCCCCCACAATAGCTAAAATCTAGGTGCGGAACGTGCCTAGACGCTCATCCAAAATCTCCATAATCCCCTTTGTAACCAAACCGAAGATCACATGAGTCTACTCCAAAATACCACAGGTGATCTCTGACGAGATGAACTCCTGTATCTACTCATCAATCGGCTCAATACAGGCACCTAAGCCCGAACCAGAATCTGAACCTCCTCCACACGTACTCATCACCATGATAAAAAGCAATCATACAAATTATTAGAACATACCCAAAGAATCCTTATTCCAGAGGCTTCCTATTCTCTCTTCTATCCTCTGTTTGAGTATAGATCTTGTGCTATCAATAGTACATACCCTATACTACCTTTCACACACTATCCTTAAGTCATGTGTTATTCATTACTAGGGTTAAGAGTGAGGCAAAATGTAGCCGCCACGGTGTGAGGTTTCTTATGTAGTGTTAGATTCTTTAGTCTATGCTTAAAGTGTAATTCATTCCTTATGTTTTCAATAAATCGAGTGATCATTCGACATAATCTTCATATTTGTGTTTGTTCTTATTTTCCGCATCTTGTTCATCAAATCTCAATTAGGGTTTTAATCCCAACAAGTGGTATCAGAGCGGGTCTTTGAAGATCAAATTGGTTTTTGAAGTATCGGTTCTTGATTTGATGATTTTCTGTACAAGTTATTGAAGATTTATGGTGTTTTGGCGTCTTGGAATCAAGATTATTGTTCAAGCTACTGTTCATTATGTATTCTCCTGTTCATCTGGGTATTTTTTCTTAATCCGATTCATATTTTGTCCGTATTTTCTGATTGGATCTGATCGATTGTTTGATCCAAAATTGATCTATAATATCTTTTTTGATCCGGCCAAAAGTTTTTTTCTCATTACTGTTCAATGATTCATTTGTTCTAGCCCAAACTTCTTTCTGTTTAAACTCCTTCGTTTCGGTCTAAGTTATTCTTGTCCTTTAATGACAAAATTACCTTCGAACCTGAGTTTTGCATTTGTGTTTCAATCAATCGATTCTTGCTTGATATTCAATTGTTTATTGAGATTCACTGGTTTCCTTCAATTTGTGAATGGATTCATGTTTGATGATCAGATCTGAAAGTCGATTTTTACTTCTTGGATATTCAATTGTTCTCGTTTGCAAATGTAATCTCATGTATCTTGTGTATGCTTAAAGTCGAACCACCTGGAAAATATTTTCCATTCTAAATTGTTGCAATGATAAACATGTCAATTTGATGATTCGTGGTTTTTGTGATTCATGGTTCTTGTGAATGACGACATGAGTCTGGACGGTGAAGAACATGTGACGCATTGTCATGAATAGATGTAGTTCGTATTGATCTTTGATTGAATGTGATGTTTTATCTGGAAATCGACCTGCTTGATCTAGAAATCGTGTTGGGAAAATTGATTTTACTGCTTGGCGTTAATTGATGTCGGTGGTCAAAGCTAAAAGTCAAAATTGGAGAAAAATTGAATCATTTACGAATATAATCGGAAACAAAGGCAATATCGGAACGAACATAACCATTGCAATCAGACGTCTATCGGAATTCGAACAATCATTCAGAATCAAAGATAATCAGAACAATATAAAAGAATGTTTCGAAATTGTGATGGCTCGTTTGGTATAGAATCAGAACGGTGTGGTTGAAGTTCTGAATAGAAACCATATTCGCAATTGATGGTTGATTTCATAATTGAAAAGCATGTCTCGGAATCGAAGTTCTATTTACGGGTCGTGAGGTTGTGTTCGTCAATCAGACGCTAAATGAGGAAGATGACTTCGATTTTACACATTTGGCCCTTGTAACTTCACCAACATGGCAATTTTAATTTGATTTCAATAATTTGTTACAAATCAAAGGGAAAATGATGCAGAGTTACTATTTAAGTCCCTGACTTTCAGCAATGTGACAGTTTCAGCCCATTATTCGAAAAATTTGCAAATTTAAGGGCTGGTGAACAGTTTTGGATTTTTTAACGCACATATTTTTTCGTGAACAGAAAAATAAAGATTCCATCAAGTCTTGGCGGTTCGGAAAGTCATTTTTCGTGATTACGTCAAATTTTCACGACCTTTTCGGATTTTATACTTCATTATATATATATATATATATATATATATATATATATATATATATATATATATATATATATATATATATATATATATATATATATATATATATATCATTTTGTCGCAGGGGAGCATAGTATTTTTTTTTATCCATTCAAGATCATTATCATGACCATTTGAAGGCTTTATAATCATGTTTTTGATTATAAATTGGGGGAGAATTTAAAATGGCCATTCGAAATTGGATTTGTGACTTTCCAAATTTGAAGATTTTTAATAAAACTTGTGGTAGAATTATGAAGGTAGCTTTTACAGTGGAAGTTCTTCATCGAGCTCTGCTAAAGCTTTTACAGAGAAATATCATTTACAATAGAAGTTCTTCATCGAGCTCAGCTAAGGACTTGTTATATCTCCGACTTCTAGTATTTTCTCGATCAAGTGGCGTTACGAATCTTAAAATTTGGGTTGTTACATGATAATTTTTGGTGGCTTATATCATTAGCCTATTTGAAGATCATTGTGACTTGGAGGGGGAGTTCTTCAAAGCCAAGAAGTGATTTGGTTTCTTTGTTCTGAAATGGGTTTTTATGGCGATTTTGGTTTTCATGAAGATTTTTTTGGGATTACATTCGAAAATGAAGTTTAAAGACATTACTTCAGTGCTTGGTTTATATATCCTAGAGCCCGTGTTTGAAGACTATTGAAGAATCAAGATTTGTGGATTGCTTCATATATTCCTCGTTGCAGATCTTTTTATTTGCTAGATGCTTGTTTTGGAAATTAAAGCATTGTCATCCATTCCATACTTTGAGGGGGAGATTGTAGGGTTTCAAAGTACTCCATGGATGATGACAATGGGCCCCCTTGATGAAGTGTAGGTTAAAAGCCCACGACTTGTCTTTTCCCTATAAATAGTCATGTGTTATTCATTATTAGGGTTAAGAATGAGGCAAAATGTAGCCGCCACAGTGTGAGGTTTCTTATGTAGTGTTAGATTCTTTAGTCTATGCTTAAAGTGTAATTCATTCCTCATGTTTTCAATAAATCGAGTGATCATTAGACATAATCTTCATATTTGTGTTTGTTCTTATTTTCCGCATCTTGTTCATCAAATCTCAATTAGGGTTTTAATCCCAACACCTCTAAGTCAACTTTTCAAACTGGAATTCCATGTACTCGCTAATAAGCGCAACCAAACCTACTAAGACAATTCCTAGGCTTTCTTAGGTTCCCCACTGTCACACCCCCAAACCAAAACGGTGGAAACATTCGGGGGTGGATGACGTCATTTACAGTATCATAACAATTGAATAATAGTAATTAAAGCACAACAACCATCATATTGATAATGTATAGTTTTTACATTTTTGTTCAAATCATTGTATACTTGATACCAAAAGTATATAGCAAAAACTAAAAGACGTGACACTATGATGCTCCGTCTTCTCAAAACCTGTGTGGATACATGTCCACTGATTCCCTGAGAATACAAGTGGTTTTGAAAAGAGTGTAAAAAATTAAGTTGGTGAGTTCATAAGCATTTTTGTGTTAGAAAGACTATCTTTGTTCTTTGAAAATGTTCGCGTGTTCTTCCAGAAAATCCAATATTTTCTTCGGTAAATGAATTGTAGTCTTAGAACCTTAAGACCAAAATGTGTAAGTGTTGTTGCACTCTGAAATACTATAATGTAGTTTTAATTCACATAAAACCATAAAAGGAATGTTTCTAGAAATGTAAGTTTCTCTGTACTGGAAAATTGTATACTGTAATTGTACTTGTATGAAACCCTTTGAATGTATGTGCCTGTAACTACCAACTGTACTGTTTAGTATTGTATTGTAGTTTTATTTTTATATAAAACTACATGAAGTTATGTATGTATTCATACACTAAACGTATAGTTAATACGAAATTGTGAGTTATTATAACCATGCTTGATGTCCTAAGATGGTCTGATACGACGTTGTTCAGGCATCAGAAATGGTATGACATTTGTCACCCCAGACCTGCCGGTCTAACTGTAGCTAACAGTTTAGGTGCGAGATTGTCAGTCCTGTATAGATCTATACGTAAGTGTCACGCTCTCTCTACAGGAGACTCTAGTTATAATTCAGGAATTTTGTTGGTACTTGGATAAGTAAGCTATATTGACGTTTACGTGTAGAATAATGAAAAGCCATTTTGTACTAAATAAATTGTATGTATGTCTCCTTTCATAGTGTAATCGTAGTATAAATAATTATACTTTTATATAATTATTTTTGTATTGCATCCCTGACTAGTAAATGATATATATGTTCCATAAACTATACCTGTTATAGTTTAAAGTGTATGTTCTGTTGAAATGAAAACCTTTGTATTTTTAACAACTTTGTATGTTTATATTCGTAAATCTGAGATAAAGATATTTCGTGAAATTTAATATTTTTGTACGAACGGTAATAAAATATGTGTGAAAATATACTTTTTGTTGAATGTGTTACAAAAGGGTTAAAGTTTTAATGAAATAAATTATATATATATATATATATATATATATATATATATATATATATATATATATATATAATTAAGATTAAAAAGACATTCGAACAAATAATTCTACGCTAAGCTCACAACCGAACAAGGAACAGAAGTTAAGGCGAAATCACTAGTCCTAAGCCCATAGAATCTTAATTATATATATATATATATATATATATATATATATATATATATATATATATATATATATATATATATATATATATATATATATATAGGTAAAAACGACAATTGAAATAATTTAAATAGTTTTAATATTAACACAAGATTTCTTGTGTTTTACTTGTATCCCCCCCCCCCCTAAAACATGGAAAAATTGTGAAAAATGTAGTGCTATGAACTCAGCTCGGGTGTGTTGTTGGCTAGATAACGGTGTCCGTGGCGATGTTCTTCGCGTTTGAATGTTCTTGGCTATATAATTGTATCCTAATTTTGTTTAAAACACGTAATACATGTGTAAATTAGATAACTAATAGTTAAAGTGTTTTTATAATACTAGTTTATGCAAGAACACTTACTATAAATCTTTGGAATGAACTTAGTATCTTGGGAAATTAGATGAATGTTCTTGAGAGGTTTGAAGATGTTCTTGGGGATATTATGAAGATTTGAAGATAATATGGGTAATGATACGAAAATATGAAGGCTCTTTTATGAGTTTTGAGAGAAATTTGAGAAGTTTTCGAAGTGAAATGTGAGAAATGAGGAAGAGACTTCGGTTATATGTATATATATATATATATATATATATATATATATATATATATATATATATATATATATATATATATATATATATATATATATATATATATATATATATATATATATATATATATATATATGGTAGGGAAGTCTATTCACTAGAGGTTTTGCAGTCTAGGGGTTTTCGGTCCAAAAGGTGGGGACCTCGCATGTTGATTTCAGTCTCGAATAGATTTCGGTCTAGGCTTGATTTCGGTCCTAATTGTTTTCCAAATAAGATTTCGGTTTCGTTGGGATTTTGACTCCAAAAACCGAAAACACTAAAAATAGGGTATAATTCAATATTTATTGAATTTAAATCTTTAACTATTTAATTATTAGACTTATAATTTTGATGTGTTTGACTTTTGTTGACCCGAAATAACCGATTGTTAGATTATCACCCCCCTCCCCCCCCCCTCCCCCCCCCCCCCCCCCCCCGTTAGAGGAAATTTCGTCATTAAATTATTTCTAAAGTGGTACTCATGTACTAGAGAAGAGATGCAGGTACTTTTGTTTCATCTGATCTTCCCATTCCCAAGTGAATTCAGGTCCCCGCTTGGCATTCCAGCGAACCTTCACCATCGGTATACGACTTTGTTTGGTCCGGTTGATTTCCATGTCCATGATTTCCACAACTTCCTCTACGAAGTGTAGACTCTCGTTTATCTTGATTTCTCGAGTGGGATTACAAGAGTTTCGTCGGACATAAACATCTTTAGATTGGATACGTGAAAAGTGGGATGTATGTTATTGAGTTCATGCAGTAGTTTGAGTTTGTAAGCCACCGAGCCAATTCTAGTAAGAATCTCGAATGGACCGATGTAACTTGGATTTAGTTTTCTACGTTTGCCAAAACGTATCATTCCTTTCCAGGGTGAGACCTTTAATAGGATGCAGTCCCCAACCTGAAACTCCAAGGGCTTTCGTTGTTTGTCCGCATAACTCTTTTTTCGGTCCCTAGATGCTTTTAGTCGTTCCCGAATTTGGACGATCTTCTCTGTTGTTTCTCGAATGATCTCGGGACTGGTGATAGTGCTGGTAGGAACTTGTTTCTTTTCTAGTTACGTATCACCCAATTCAGCCCAGCACAGAGGGGATCTGCACTTACGGCCATAGAGGGCTTCAAATGGAGCAACTTTGATGCTAGTGTGATAGTTGTTATTCTACAAGAATTCGATGAGTGGTAAATGGGTATCTCAAGCTTTACCAAAATCTATCACACAAGCTCTCAACATGTCTTCTAGTGTATCAATGGTTCTCTCGCTTTGCCCATCAATTTGGGGATTGTACGTTGTACTCATGTCGAATTTGGTTCCCAAGGACTTTTTTAGTGATTGCCAAAACTGCAAGGTAAATCTACTATCTCTATCGGAAATAATGGATATTGGCATGCCATGCAATCATAATATCTCTTTAATGTATGTCCTGGTTAACTTCTCCATCTTTTCAATATCTTTTATTGGCAGGAAGTGTGCGGATTTGGTTAATCTGTTAACGATTACCCAAATGATGTCATGACCACCCGTTGTCTTGGGCAACTTGGTTATGATATCCATAGTTATTCACTCCGACTTCCATTTGGGTATTTCTGGTTGGTGTAGTAAACCCAAAGGCTTCGGGTATTCTACCTTGACTTTGGTGCAAGTCAGGCACTTTCCCACATAGGTAGTAATTTCTTCTTTCATGTTTGGCCACCAATAAAGTTTCTTGAGGTCCAAGTACATCTTATCTCTATCGGGATGAGCGGAGTATCGAGTCTTGTGTGCTTCGTTCATGACAACATCTCTGTACCCACCAAACTTCGGTGTCCAGATTTGATTCATGAGGTAACGAACTTCGTCACCCTTAACTTCCAGGTTTTTATCCGTTCCTCTTAAGGCTTCACCTGCCACATTCTAGGGTTTCAAGGCTTCCAGCTGAGACTCTTTGATCTACGTGGACAGGTGTGAATGGATGGTCATAGTTAAAGACTTTACTACGCGGGTAGAGTATTCTTTTTGACTAAGGGAATCTGCTACTACATTGGCTTTGCCTGGATGATAGAGAATCTCGCATTCGTAATGATTGAATAGTTCTACCCATCGTCGTTACCTCATGTTGCGTTCTTTTTGATCGAAGATGTGATGGAGGCTCTTTTGATCCGTGAAGACTGCTCACTTCGTACCAAAAAGGTAACGCTTCTACATCTTCCGAGCAAAAATTACTACTCCCAGTTCAAGGTTGTGCGTGGTATAGTTGACCTCGTGGTTCTTAAGCTGTCTCGAGGCATAGGAAATGACCTTTCCTCGTTGTGTAAGAACGTAGCCTAGCCCTTGCTTGGACGCATTGCAGTAAACTACAAAATCTTCTATCCCTTCTGAGAGGGACAAGATCAGGGAGCTGTACAGGGCTCGATTTATTGTTTGGAAAGCAGTTTCTTGTTTCTCCTCCCAGTTAAAGCTAGGTTACACCCTTCTGAGTCAAAGTGGTGAGTGGCTTTGTTATCTTAGAGAAGTTTTGAATGAACCTTCTGTAGTAGCCAGCGAGGCCTAGAAATTGACGAATTTCTGTTGGCGTTCTTGGTGCTGACCAGTTCTCAATTGCTTTGATTTTGGAAGGATCTACATGTATCCCTTCTTCGCTAACCATGTGACTAAGGAAATCCACTTTCCGAATCCAAAACTCGCACTTTGAGAATTTCGCATATAACTTCTCCACCCATAATGTTTCCAAGACTTGTCGTGAGTGCTGGTTGTGTTCTTCTTTATTTCGGGAGTAGACTAATATGTCGTCGATGAAAGCTATTACGAATTTGTCTAAGTAAGGTCGACAAACATGGTTCATCAGGTCCATGAACACTGTGGGTGCATTTGTTAATTCAAACGGCATTACTACGAATTCATAGTGATCATAGCGAATTCTGAATGCGGTCTAAGGAATATCTTCATCCTGGACTCGTAGCTAATGGTATCTGGATCTTAGGTCGATCATTGAGAATAAACTTGGTCCTTGAAGTTGATCGAATAGATTGTCAATTCGAGGTAAAGGGTATCCGTTTTTTATAGTGAGTTTGTTTAGTTCCTGGTAATCTATGCACATGCAAAAAGATCTATCCTTCTTTTTCACGAACAAGACCGGTGCTCCCCAAGGTGAGAAGCTTGGTCTGATAAATCCTTTGCTTAGTAGTTCATTTACTTGGCTGGATAGTTCCTGCATTTTTGTCGGTGCTAAACGGTATGGGGATTTGGCTATGGGGGTAGCTCCGGGAATCAAGTCGATTTGAACTTGACTTGGCGTTTAGGTGGGACTCCTGGGAGATCTTCGGGAAATATGTCGGGGAAGTTACAAAATTCACGGATATCCTTGATGTTTTTTACATCTTGTTTCTTATCCACCACATTAGCTACGTAGGCACAATATACTTTGCGAAGATACTTTTGAGCCTTGACACAGGATATGATTTGAAGGTTCGTGTTGGGTTTGTCGCCATAAATGACAAGGGTTTCGCTACATGGCAGATAAAGGCGAATGGCTTTTTCATAACACGGGATATTGGCAAGGCGAGGACTTAACCAATCCATGCCAATGATGACGTCGAAACTTTTTATTGTGACCGACATTAGGTCGATTTGGAAAGAGTAGTTGTTTAGAGTGAGGGTACATCCTATATATATATATATATATATATATATATATATATATATATATATATATATATATATATATATATATATATATATATATATATATATATATATCGTTAGTGCTACTTGGCAGATTAAGGCGAATGACTTTTTCGTAACACAGGATATCAGCATGGTGAGGACTTACCAATCCATACCAATGATGATGTCGAAACTTTTTAGTGTGACCGACATCAAGTTGATTTGGAAAGAGTAGTTGTTTAGAGTAAGGGTTATATCGTTAGTGCTCTCTGCCTTTCCTTTTTCCATTTCTACGGTGAATGTGTCTTTTAGTGATTGGGGATTTTGTTTAAGTAATTGTTTAAAGTTGTAGCTCACGAAACTTTTCTCTGCACCACTAACGAAAAGAATGCATGCATATGAATTGTTGAGGAGAAACGTACCAGTAACCACCGTAGGATCTGCTATTGCTTCTTCGTGACCTATTGCCAATACTCTTCCCACGCTGCCAGTATTCCTTGCTTTTGGGCAATCTCTCTTGAAGTGTCCGGTTTCACCACACCCGTAACAAGCCTAGCTTACTCCAATGTCCAATGCCAGGGACCTGGGTATTTGGCGGTGTGCCCCTTCCTGTTGCAGTGATAGTCCCTAGATGTATCGCTCTACCTTTTTACTTTCCGGGGTGACCATCTCGGGACATAGTACTGCTAGCTCACTAAATATGGCAGTGTAGGTTGCTGTAGGTCTAAATTTATGCTTTATACTCTGCTTTTCTAGGCATTTATAGTTTTCGGTCTACGGCCGAAAACAACCTTGGGTTTTCTGTTGGTTGGACCGAAATCACATGTAATTTCGGTCAAGCTATTGTGTTTCGATTTTGGGTTTGTAGTTCATTAGTGTTTGTAACATCCCCCTCTGGCACGTATCACAATATTGTCTGCTTTGGGCCACTCGGCACGAGGACTTCCCAGGGGGTCACCCATCTTGGTACTACTCCCGCCCAAGCACGCTTAACTGCAGAGTTCTTATGGGATCTGTTGCCCTCACGGCTTTAAAACGCGTGGTGTTAAGGAAGGTATCCACACCCTTATAAGGAATGCTTAGTTCTCCTTCCCAGCCGATGTGGGATCAGATCTAACCCACTTTCACCCCCCATTATAGGGTTCGACGTCCCCGTGCCAAAGGGGGATGTTACAAATGGTATCAGAGCTAGGGCACGGGTCGATGTGTTCGACGGGGACGTCGAACCCTATAATGGGGGGTGAAAGTGGGTTAGATCTGATCCCACATCGGCTGGGAAGGAGAACTAAGCATTCCTTATAAGGGGTGTGGATACCTTCCCTATCACAATGCGTTTTAAAGCCGTGAGGGCAGTAGATCCCATAAGAACTCTGTAGTTAAGCGTGCTCGGGCGGGAGTAGTACCAGGATGGGTGACCCCTTGGGAAGTCCTCGTGCCGAGTGGCCCAAAGCGGACAATATTGTGATACGTGCCAGAGGGGGATGTTACAAATGGTATCAGAGCCAGGGCACGGGTCGAAGTGTTCGACGGGGACGTCGAACCCTATAATGGGGGGGGGGGGGTGAAAGTGGGTTAGATCTGATCCCACATCGGCTGGGAAGGAGAACTAAGCATTTCTTATAAGGGTGTGGATACCTTTCTTAACACAACGCGTTTTAAAGCCGTGAGGGCAGCAGATCCCATAAGAACTCTGCAGTTAAGCGTGCTCGGGCGGGAGTAGTACCAGGATGGGTGACCCCCCTGGGAAGTCCTCGTGCCGAGTGGCCCAAAGCGGACAATATTGTGATACGTGACAGAGGGAGATGTTACAAATGGTATCAGAGCCAGGGGATGGGTCGATGTGTTCGACGGGGACGTCGAACCCTATAATGGGGTGTGAAAGTGGGTTAGATCTGATCCCACATCGGCTGGGAAGGAGAACTAAGCATTCCTTATAAGGGGTGTGGATACCTTCCCTATCACAACGCGTTTTAAAGCCGTGAGGACATCAGATCCCATAAGACCCCCTGGGAAATCCTCGTGCCGAGTGGCCCAAAGCGGACAATATTGTGATACGTGCCAGAGGGGGATGTTACAGTGTTCCCTATGTATAGAAGTGTGGGAGGGAACATTTAGGAGGTTGGTTGGCCAATTTCTTAGAAAAGGGTGTCTAAGCAGTAGAAAACGTGAAAGGGGCTGCCATTGTAATACTTGGTGTTCTAGAGAGAGAAAGTAGAGAGAACGTATGTATGTGTGTGAATCTTGTGTACTGGATCATCATTCAATATTATTGTGTGCATTGAAGATTCAACTTGTTGTTGTTGTTGTTGTTCTTCTTCTTCTTATTCTTCTTCTCTATTCTATCTTGCATCATCAACTTGATTGTGATACCACACCATCAAGTGGATCTGATTGATACATCAAAGCGAATTTGGGACTTACAAGTGGTATCAGAGTTTGGATCGTATCAATCAATTTGGCAAGATATTGAATGTTGTTGGACTTTTTCTTGAAGGTTTTGGCGTTTTTGATTTTTTTTGAATGAAATATTGGATCTTTGTTCTTCGTGTTCTTCATAAATTTGACTTTTTGATCGAGTTTTGCAATAAAAAGTTGAAAAAAACGTGTTTTTGGCCGTAACTTGCGAGAACCCAGCGACTAATCTCAGATAGGATCTTGGGTTTCCAAGGTTCGGCAGAGAATGAGATTGCGGTCATTGTTTGCGGTCAACGTTCTCGGTGGAGCGTGGTGCGAGGGTTTGCGGTGCGACTGATTTCACTTTGGAAGATTTCAACTTCATTTTCGGTCCTCATATACGGTCCTCATATTCGGTCGGAGATTTCGGTGTGAGTCTTCTCTGTTAGGATGAGAAGCCTTGCAATTTCGGCCTAAAAATAAATTTTTCGAATTTTCAAGTTTCGTTTTCGGTCTAAAGTTTTGACATTCGACTTTTGACTTCCAAATTTGGATTTTGACTTTCATTTTTGGTCTTTGACTTTCAAAGTTGACTTTTGACTCTCAAGATTAATCTTTGACTTTCTCGTTTAACTTTCAAGTTTTAACGTTTGATCTTCAAATTTGACATTTATATTTGACTTTTAAGTTTGAATTTTACGGTTGACTTTCGAGGTTTCAAGTCAAAGGGAATTTTTGGTAAAAAAACGAGTTCCTCAAACACCAAGGTCAATGAAGCTTCATGTTCTCAGTCTTATGAAGCTAAAATTAAACTTTGTCGTGATCAACATGATTTGCTAAAAATGGAAATTGAGGACCTTAAATATGAAGGATATACACTAAGGAAGGCCCAAAAACACTTAAAAGAACAACTAGAGGCCAAAACCAAGGATTTTTTAAAACTTCAAGAAGAATATAGTAATAAATGTGAAACTATAACTATGTTAAGAGACAGCTTGAATGACGAGCTTGACGCATTGAAAAATAAATTTGGAAATGCATATTTTAACTTCAAAAAGTTTGATGTGTTAAGTAAGAAAGCTGAGACTTTGATTGAGAATCAATTATAATTTAAAGATAATCAAAATAAGGGTCTAGGGTATCACAGTGTTCCACCTCCCTTCAATGACAACTTTACCACACCCCTTGAAACTAATGAGGAAGAGACACCTACTCAGTTTGGTCCACCCCCTGTACCAGCTTCAGTTAAAACTAAACAATCAAGTCCAGTTGAGAATATTGAGATGAAGGATATTAATTCTTGTACTTCATGTGCAGGAAAGCAGTAGAAGATGAGAACAAGGAGAACATAAATAATTCAAGTTTTGTTGATTATGTTGATTGCTAAACCAATGTCTCCATGAACTTTGAATCTTGTGCTACTAATTCAATTACTTCTAATAAACCTGTTGTTGATAAATACATGCCAGCAAAACAAGCAAAACAGACTGCTTGTTGCAAGTGTGCATGTGGGAACAATCAGAGACAAGGCATGGCATGCTACGAGGGACAGGTAGAAACAACTTCTAAGTGAAGAAATAGACTTGCTTCCACTGCAGAGCATCTGGACACATTGCCAGAAATTGTCCAAATTGTGTGTATGTTCCCTAGTATGCACAAGGATGGCAGAATATACCAAGAGGGAGATTTTCCAAAAGAAAGCCTTCGAAGTCACACTCGAGAAATGGTGACTGGAATGCCAAAAAGAGCGAGAATCCAAGTCCAAAATTCAAGAAGGGAATGTATACCAAGAAGCGAAATTCAAGAGATGGTCCCGTTAAACAAAGATCAGTTAATTCAAAGTCATCTTAGTGATCGACTTCAAGTTCAAAAACAAGTGATAAGGCATCCATCCGATCAAACAAGAAATGGGTTAAACCCAACTATAGATGGGTACCGAAGGTTCATACTCCCAAATCCTCTACTCATTCTAACGTTTCTTCATCTTCTGTGTCTGACAAACAAGATATGTCATGGGAGAGCGGACCTTTCGTAGACAATAACGGTCAAACAAGTTTCAAAATGGATTGGGTTCCAAAGACCTACTGATATTGCACTCAGTATTGGAGCAATTATGGAGGAATATCACCAGACTTTGGTTAGTTGATAGTGGCTATTCCAGGCACATGATAGGAGACATCTCCAACTGTACATCACTTAGAACTTTAAGTGAGGGTACGTGTCCTTTGTGGGAAAGGAAGAAAGGAAAGAATCACAAATGGGGATTATACTTAATGGTGTGAAGAATTTTTGAGTTTTCTTACTTCGTTCCAAAATTGAAACATAGCTAAGGTTGAATTCGTTGCTGCAACTGCTCTGAGATGCAGTTTAAATTCTTTTGATACTCCTGAGTTTTATTCGAATGATTCGTTTCAAAGGCAAATTTTCATTTTTGTTTGGTTTAAATTTGCATATTTATTTTCTTTTTTCCCCATGAACAAATTTATGGGGAGAATAAAAAAATCAAACAAAAATCATAAAATTTCAAAAATCCAAAAAATTTATTTATTTCTATTTTTATTTCTTTTCAAAAAAAAATTCAAAAATCCAAAAATATTGTTTTTTAAGCATCATTTTTATTTCTTAGTTATTTCTATTTTTGTGCTAAGTTTAGTTTAATTTTGTTTTTATCTCTAAATTTCATTTTTCTTGAAAAGTGAATTCAGAAGAAGATGAGACTCAATGAGACTATATCAGAACTTTTCGAGCAAGGAGAAGAAACTTGAAACAAGGAATTGACGGAGAATTCAAATGTGAGTGATAGACTCTTCCATATTGAGACATATCCAGCCTTAATAGGAGTCTTCGCATCAAATTTTAATGATCAAAGGTCATTTTCACCATGAGTAATGTGAAACACCTAACCATTTTTCACCCATCTCTAAAATTTTCTCCACTAAATCATTTCCACGTACCGGTACCCCTTAAGGTTCGAGTATAAAATAACTCGGTTGACGATTACCAAAAATTATGTGTTTATGAACTTAGAGGTGATTGTCACCATGAATCTAAGTGAAACCCAAAATCCGAATCCATTTATTTCTGAATTGGTGGTGAACATTTTAATGTTCTAGATATCCGAATCCATTTATTTCTGAATTGGTGGTGAGCATTTGAATCGTTCTTTCGCTCTGACATTCAGTTTGCGGATGGTAAGTTGTAATCACACACAACTTCGTACCCAGTTCCTCTTGTAGACTCCTCCAAAACCTCGACGTGAACGACTATCATGATATGATACAATCGTTAGAGGAACAACGTGAAATCTCATAATTTCCTTCACATAAGCATTTTGAAGCTTATCCATAGACCACCTTTCGTTGGCAGCTATGAAGCGTGCACTCTTTGTGAAACGAACCACGACCACCCAAATCATTTCGTGTCAGTTCTTCGTCCTGGGCAATTTAGTCACAAAATCCATGGTGATGTCTTCCCATTTACCCATGGGTACAGGTAAAGGTTCTAAACTCTCGTATGGTTTCTGATGTTGTGCCTTAACTCTCGCACATGTTACACACTCGGCCACATACTTCGCAACATCGAGCTTCATCGTCGGCCACCAGTAGTAGGGGTCTAGGTCCCTATACATTTTAGTGCTACCGGGATGAATCGAGTACATGGTATTGTGAGCTTCTTCCATCAGAAGATCTCTTACTCCTCCCGTCTTAGGTACCAAAATTCGATCTTGGAATACCTTCAGTCCTTGATGGTTTGTACCGAATACCAACGTCTTTCCCAAACATTCTTCTTTTCGGTCATTCTTTTCTGAAGATTCTTCTTGAGCTTTCTTGATACTTTCCACAATTTTTGAGACAACTTCAATTCTCAACGCTCTTAGCCTTGTCCTTTCAAGATTGACTTTCCGACTGATAGCATCAGCAACAACATTTGCTTTACCGGGGTGGTAAAGTATCTCATAGTCATAGTCCTTGAGTAATTCTAGCCAGCATGGTTGCCTCATGTTCAATTCTTTTTGATTAAAGAGATACTGGAGACTCTTATGATCAGTGAAAAGCTTGCGCTTCATGCCATAGAGGTAATGCCTCCATATCTTTAAGGAGAATACTACCGCTGCCAACTCCAGATCATGAGTGGGGTAGTTCTTTTCGTGCTCTTTCAATTGTTGAGAGGCATATGCTATCACCTTTTCTTTTTGGGTCAGAACACAACCCAACCCGACTCCAGATACATCACTGTAGACTGCGAAGTCTTCGAATCTATTGGGTAGAGAAAGGATCGGTGCTTCAGTTAACTTCTTCTTTAGCTTCTCGATTGCCTCATCGTGTTTCTCACTCCATGAATATTTAGCTCCTTTGTGGGTCAACGCTGTCAATGGAGCACCTATCGAAGAAAAGCCTTGGATAAATCGTCTGTAATATCCAGCTAATCCAAGAAAGCTTCAAATCTCTGTGGGACTCTTTGGACGTTCCCACTTCATTACAACTTCAATGTTTGCTGGGTCAACCATTATTCCCTCCTGGTTAACCACATGACCCAAGAATTGGACTTCTTGGATCCAAAAAACACACTTGGAGAATTTAGCGTAAATCTTATCCTTCTTTAACACTTCTAACACTTCTCGTAGATGCTTGCCATGCTCCTCCTGGCTTCTTGAGTAAATCAGAATGTCGTCGATGAACACTATAACGGATTTATTGAGGAATGGTTTACAAACCCTGTTCATCAAATCCATGAACGCTGCTGTAGCATTGGTTAGTCCAAATGACATAAACAAGAACTCATAGTGTCCATATCTAGTTCTGAATGTAGTCTTCTCAATATCATGTTCTCTCACCTTCAGCTGATGATATCCTGACCTAAGATCGATCTTTGAGAGGTAGCTCGAACCTTGCTGCTGATCGAGTAGGTCATCAGTCCTCGGCAATGGATACTTGTTCTTCACCATTTCCCTGTTCAGCTCTCGGTAGTCTATACATATTCTCATGCTTCCGTCCTTCTTCTTCATGAATAACACTGGAGCTCCCCAAGGTGTTGAACTAGGTTGAATGAAACCATTTTCCAATAGCTCCTGAAGTTGCATCATAAGCTCCTTCATCTCCAATAGAACCGATGGGAATGGATTAGCTTAGCGTCATAAGCTCCTTCATCGGTAAGGTGCCTTTGCTATCGGTGTTGTACCTGGTAACAAGTCTATTCTGAACTCTACTTGTGTATCAGGTGGTAATCCGGGAAGATCTTCGGGAAAGACTTCTGGATAATCACATATGACCGTTATGTTCCGCACCTCCTTATTTTCCTTTTTAGCATTGATAACAAACGCCAAATATGATGCACATCCCTTGGACAAACATTTTTTGGCTTTCATCATGGAGATGATTCTAGAATTCACTCTGCGTTTTTCCCCATACACCATAAATGAATCTTTTCTGAGTGGGTTCACCCTTACTATCTTCTTCCTGCAAAGAATCTCAGCATCGTTGACGCTAAGCTAATCCATTCCCAAAACGATGTCGAAACCATTTAACTCTATGGGTAATAGCTCCTCATGGAATTCGTTTCCGTTTAGGTCGATGACGATGTTACTAATACGATTACTAACAGGTACGAATTTGCCACTAGCAACTTATACAATCAGGTCATTATCAAGTTTTTCTACATGCAATACTAATTTCCCACCAAATTTATGCCACACAAAGGAATAGTTGGCTCCGAAATCAAATAGTATATCGGCAGACAATCCATTTGCAAGAAAGGTACCTGAAGCGACGTCTGCTGCCTCCTTTACAGCATCAAGCGTCATCTGGAAGGCTCTTGCCTTCGGCTTTGGTGGAATGTTGGGTCTTCCTGCCTCCTTCTTCTTCGTGTAGTCCCTCGAAATATGCTCCTCCTCGTTGCACTCGTAACAGACCTTCTTAATAGACGTGCATTCGTTGGCATAGTGCTCAAGATTTCCACATTTGAAACAAGTGACTCCTCCATCACATTTCCCCTGGTGCTTCTTCTTGCACTTGTCGCACCATTTTGCTTCGGCTCCTCCTCCTCTCAGACCAGACATCGAGAATTTACTCTTCTTACCGGACCTCGAGGATCGATCAAATTTCCTTTTCTCTCCCACCTCCTCTCTCTCCAGATCCTTCTCTCGTATCTGGGTCTCCACATTCTTAGCAACCCAGATGGCAGCTTTCAGAGTGGTTGATCGCTTGACCATTGGACCGAAGTCCGCTGGTAATCCGAGGGAAAACATGTTAACCTTGGAGAGTTCAGTTGGGACGAGGTGAGGAACACGCTTCATATTCTCTG
Organism: Lactuca sativa; assembly: GCF_002870075.4. NCBI lineage: Eukaryota > Viridiplantae > Streptophyta > Magnoliopsida > Asterales > Asteraceae > Lactuca > Lactuca sativa. The sequence continues at coordinate 223,072,247 of NC_056630.2, forward strand.
TAAACTTGCAGCATATTCAGTAACACTCATTCTTCCCTTCTTCAAATTCTGGATTTCATTGTTGATCTCCAGAAGATCCTGCTCAGAGCAGTACTGCATCTTTAACTACACCAGAAAATCCTCCCACGACATCTTGCTCGCTTCTCCTTTGGGCGTTGAATCAGCTAGTAGCTTCCACCAGCTTAGTACTCCAGATTTCAATAGAGGAACCGCGAGAGTGGTCTTCTACCTGTTGCTACACTCGCAACTCTCAAACATCGTCTCCATCTCAGAGATCCAGTTCATGACTTCCACCGGCGTCAGGCTTCCGGATAGACTCGGTGGTTTGGATGCCATGAAATCCTTGTATTTGCATCCACGTCAGTCATTTCCTCCATCCTGGTGGTTTCGCGTAACTATTGGTGGGTTGGATGGACCAACAGTCCCACTATAGTTTCCTCCTTCTGACTGCCCATCATTCAGCTCAGGCTGTTCAATTGGTACCATAAGTTCTTCTCGGTTCTGTTGAAGTAAACGCCTTGTTTCCTCCATTTGGCGATCCAACATCATTTGGATCATCTCTTGCACTCCGGCGTTCGTCATTGGCTTAGATGCCACTTCTACGACAACATGTATTTGCTGTTTCACTGTAGGTTGAGGGGGTTGGTACCTATTTCCATTTGGGTTTACGTTTCCGCTACGGGTCCTTTCCATCTTGATCTATACACCGAATAAGGTGAATTTAGATCTTTATTTAGGATTGACGTCTAAATCATCCTTATCAATCCGAAACGTTTACATGTTAGTTCTAATATCATATTCGTACGTTTAGAATCCTAAACAAATAAGGTTTCCAGATCCGGTCGGCAACAGACCATAGATCCGAACAAATAACAACATATAAGGCATAAATCATTTAGCACATAAAGCATATTAGGCATACTTTCCTAAATAAGCTAGTGCTCACATCTCACAATCATCGCTTAGTATTCTAAGTTTAGGACTAGAAATCCTACAAATTCCTAGTTCGCTTAAACTAATGTTCTGATGCCAACTGTGACATCCCCATTTTCACGGCCAGAAAAGACCGATTTTTTTTATGCTTGTTTGAAGATCAGAGTAACATTTTTAATAAAAGTGTTGCAAAATTTGTCCCAAAACAAAATACGATAAAGATTTATCAAAAGCATTTCCAAAGAAATGTATTTGATTAAAAGACTCGGGATGTCATGCTCGATACAGATCAAAAGCATAAACAGTACAATATAAGCCTTAGTACATTATTTCATATCTACCGTCCTATATCCGTAATCCCTGATTCAAAACATCACATCAATGCTCGAGCACCACTACCTGTAATATATGAAACTGAGTGGGTCAGGCTTGGGAGCCTGGTGAGCACATAAGGTTTTCAACCCACAATAAATAAGTTTATTAATTTCATCAATCAACAATAACCCGATTACCCGTTACCGTTATCCTGACTTTACATCCCTAAACACCTATCATAAGGGACCTAGCCTATGGATCATCATCGGGATGGACACTACTTCTAAGGGGGTTCCTCAGCAATAAATGTCCTAAAGGCAACCATGAGGGGGGGGGGGTGTAGTAAACCGGTGAACACATTATTCACAAACACCTACAGGTTGCAAGCCTGCTAGTGTTCCACTGGACTGTCTAGATGAGTCCGTGGTTGTCATCCATACTCCGCTAGATGACAGAATCAACAACAACAACATCGAGGCCTCTCATCATTTTATCACACATCGTCTATTACATCTACCCATGTTTTACCCCAACATTTTTGTAGATATAAAATACATATACAGTTTAAATCATTTATAACATGTATAAAATCATTCATCCAACATAGATAGCAAGTATACAGATAATATGCACACATAACACGTAATTTATATAAAATAATTCATATCTATCTGTAAGCTGAAAGTAACTATGCACTCACCTGATTAGGTGGTGACTCGGTACTCGGACAGCACTTCGTTATCTCAAAACAATTTTCCCTCGACAAAACCTAGTATCAATACTACTACGGTTTAGTCTAATGGTAACCGCGACTAATTAATAGTCTAGCTATTATTATTATTATTATTATATAAGCGTTAAACAACACTCTATATGACTCATAATAATAGCCCAAATAATTATTTTAAGGACCTAATAACATTACTATAATTATTTAAAAGCTATATTAAAAATTTCATAGGCATAGCTCACTTATAGCGGATTTTAAAGAAAACCGGGCTTCGCTTGGATCGGCATTTCAGAACCGAAAGACCCTTTTTCTCGGGACTCCGGGAGCCTCGGGGCTTCCTTCGGGTGCTAGGGGGTTCCCTAGGGTTTAGGGGCTTAAGATAGGCTAGAAAGAGAAAGAAACTAGAGAGAGAAGTGACTTTGTTTTGATTTACTCGGCAACCCTCGAAACGTATTTATAGGCGCGAGCCTTTGGTCATACGCTGGGCGTACAACGGCACTACGTGGAGTGTAGTTCGGATAGGGTTGCCGGCTCGCACCAGATGGCTCGCACATCAGACTCGGAAGGGATAAGACCAATTACGCCGGGTGTACCCAGCTTCGGATGCGGGGCGTAATGCGAGGCGACGTTCTATCCATCTGAAGCAAAGCTGTGGGCAATAAGCAAATGACTCAGATGCGGTAACGTCATCACCTTTCTTGCAGATTCACAATTTTGCTTCCCGAATTCTAAAATTCATAACTTTCGCATACGAGCTCCGTTTTCGAAGTTCTTTATATCCACGCGTAGGTGGGAACATACTCTACAACTTTCGTTTAGACTCTATCGGCTAATTTTTTAATTATTTTAAAATTATATTTTTAACAGGTCGGGACAGGATTGGTCCGTTAAAAATCATAACTTCTTCTTCCGACGTCCGTTTTCGTGTGTCTTTTTATCGTTACGCTACTATTAACGAGATCTTCGATTCGTGTTTAGTTTGTGTCGGCTAAAAAGCACTCGATCTAATATTCAAACTTCGGGCTGTACACTACTAAGCCGAAACTTCGAAAAATCATAACTACCTCATACAAAGTTAGATTTGGGTGTTCTTTTTATGGATACTCTCTGTTTAACGTATTCTACGACTTTCATTTAGATCGCTAAGGCTAAAACTCGCTCTATCGTAAATTCACTACTTACGCTCCCTGGTATCGTGCCAGTTTCGTCGCGAAACTTCGACGGGTCATAACTTTTTCGTTATAACTCGAATTTCGGCGTTCTTTATATCCCCGGAATCCTTGTTTCGACCACTACAACTTTATGTAAAGATATCGGGTTTATATCACACTTTAATTTTGACGGTTATTTCTATTCTTTATTAATTATACCTTTATAATTAAGTATAAAGCACATAAATTCACATAATACTCAAATAATTCATTTTTATTGCTTCAAAAGAGTTACAATAGTTGACCTACACTATTACATCTTCATAAAAGCTTAGCCCTGAAACACAGGCGTTACACTATGTATAACTACTAGGTTCTAAACCCTAGTCTTGCATATAATTTGTCGGGATCCATATTCTAGTCTTTCATACAAATGCCAGGGGCCACCCACTAGTCTTCCTATATAACATAACCTAATGGGCTGACATTATTGCCTTCGACCCTTAAGTACGGTGATAAGACTCACCTGAATCACAATACTGACTAAAATTTGACAAAATATCGCATTGACCACAACCGAAAGCTCTCATCGCCAAAAGATGGGTGGCAAACACCTCCTAACAATCCACAAAAGGCAAACCCTAAGTCCACCTTCTCAAAATAAAATTTGACCAAAATTCAACCCATGCCAAAAGCCAATGGTTAAAGTCAAGGTCAACAACCCATAATGTCACATATTCAACATTACGTCATGACCAACCCTTGGTTAGTTGTTGAGAGGTCAGTCGATCCGATTTGAACTCATCTCGACTCAACTCTGCCAACTTAGACACGAAAAGTCATTGGAGCTGACCTCACGATTTGAGCAACCTTCTTTTACATCGTGAGCCCCAGGAATCTTAAAAGAAATTGGGTCATTCAATCATCACATCATGAGGCCCTATGTCTCACGTCGTGAGCACAATCTGTAGCCAAAAATCCAATAATTTAAGTCCTTAATCCATTAAGCCTTTTACTCTAACTTTCTAGAAAATCTTATAACTCCACAACACACTTAAAGTCCATGCTTTATGAGCATGTATTTGTAATACATGTCTAGATCTCATTGAGGGACAAAATTTAAGAAAACGTCATCCAAATTTCATGTAAGGATCTAAAACCCAACCATTCACTAGATTTGAACTCCATGACACTCTAAAGAATCTTATAACCAATAAAGTTTCCAACTTTATGGTTTCCATTCATTCAAACTTGCTCAATCAAGAAGAAAAATGGGACAAAACTTAGATCAAGCCACAAAAAATAATAAGTGGATGCTTTGATACTTACAATGGTCCAGAAACAATGTTAGGTGACGATGATGATTCCTTGTAAGCCTCTTCAAAATTTCCCCTTCTTCTTCTTCAAACCAAGAAATTCTCCAAAATGACCAAGAATCAAGCAAGGGATGGAGGTTAAGGTTTTCTGAGGTGAAAGAGGGTTTGGAGACTGATAATGAACCCTAAAATGGGTTTAGAGGGACTTAAATGCGAAGGAAACCATAAACGATCATGGCCTTAGGATGCATCACTTCTCATGTCATGAGCCTCTATGCCTTACGTCATGAGACTAGTACTGAACAATACTTTCACATTAGTATATCTTATGTTATGACCACTCAAAGGTCACATCGTGAGGCTCCATTTCTTCCAAAACGTTAACCTTTTGAATTGTTGAAACGCCAAACTGGCCCATCACAGAAAACGGGTGTTACATCATCCTTCACATCTTGAATTCTTCTCCCACTATGCTGAACTCAAGAAAATGGTGGTTTACAGTTTTGGAGCTCAAGTAATGAAGGTGACTTCATGGACCGATCGTAATCTATGTAGACATTTTTGGAGTTGTTCTAGATATGATGGGAGATATGGGTTCCTTGGGTGTGTTTACCTTTGAATGTGCCTTAGGGAAGTAGTGGTTATTTCGGGTTTACTTAGAGTTCTGAATAGAATCCAAGATATGGAAGGACTCCTACATTTTGCAGTGTTAAAGATGAAGCTACTCCTACTTGTTTCATGGGTATTGTTTTGTTTCGTATTATTACACACATTAAATTTTAAAATAGTTTTAATGTTGGTAGTTTGATTTCATGTCAAACCATGTAAGAACTAAAAACATGTAGTATTTGATGGGTTTTGAGCATTCTAACACTCCTATGGTGTAGATGAAACCCTACAAACCTTGGATCTATGTTTAACTAAGATACATGAAAATAATTATTTTTCCAAGGTTCTTATCCAATCTAGCATCGCATGGGGAACTTGAATCAAATAAAGCTAGTAGAATTACTTACCTTGTAGTTGTAGTTGATTGCTTGGAGTTTTAGAGCCTAGCACCAATAACATGGATGCCTCAAATGGAAATCACAAGTCACCACAAACTTTGGAGCCTTGAGAGAATAGTAATCACGTTCTTGAAATCGGCCCTCTTGTTATACTCACCACAACTAGTGTGATTTCAAGAACCAAAGCCTCCTTTATATAGTGTGGTGGATTAGGGTTACATCCATGTAAACCCTAATACCAATGTCTTTTCATTTCCATGAGATCCATGGGTTAAAGATCCATGGAGTATCCATGGACATTCCATGCAAGCGTAGCCCATTCTAAATAAGCATTAGCCCACACTACATAAATACAAGAGCCCATATTTAATTAGTCATAGTTTTGATCTCTAAATTAATTCTAGATTAATTCTAGATCAATACTAATTAAATAATATGATTTTATATTAATATATTTGAGCTTATAATATATTAATAAATCATAACTTATACTATTCTCAAAAGATTATCCATAAATTTTTCGGGTGAAGTGCAACCCGAATGGACCATGCCGGGTCGGGTCAAGTACATACCAAATATAGCTATGGACTTAGACACTATATCCAACAGTCTCCCACTTGGATTAGTCGAATAACTATAGTTGCAAGTATGACTTCAGGAACCGATCAACAATCATAGCTCTTTAAACTCTGTTGAACTATGAAGCGCCATTTTAGATAAGTGATCATAAAATCCTCTGTTTTAGATATCAGCCGGATAAATACATGGAACATGGTTTTGCTTATTGTCCAACATTTGTTTCCCGATTTCCGATTTATTTGACGTAGATCTTAACTGAACACATCAATTTAGTTCTGACCGGGCCCGGTACATAGGTTAAAAAAAATCATCGAGGGGCCCAGATATTGCTTCTAATGCTAGCAGGAATAGATAAACTTCGACTCGTATGTTTTCTCTACTACTTGTTGAGTTACACACAAAAGCACGGCTTATAACATCAAGTTACCAATGCGTTTTCGTACAATCAATGCATAACCAACTCATAGGCAACAAATCATATCTCTAGGTTTGAAGACTTATATGATATTACCGTCTCACGATCACACGAGATAAAGTCCATGAAGTGATACAAGTTAGCGTGGGTTGAATCTAATACTCAGAACTTATGAGCACTCATGAGTGTTGTAGCCTCGCTTTGTCTAACAACTTAGACCTCTACAAGCCAACCCATGACAGTCTTGATTCATATCTACTTCCAACATATGACCGACTGTGGAGAGTTTGAATAATATGATATAAACCATAACATAATTATTCTGGAAGTCAAAACATGCAACAGAAATAATAGTAAACAATTGACAAGAGATAGCAACACTTTACTCATAAATGACAGCTTTTATTTATCATCAAATGTCAATTGCATTTTACAAATTTCAAGATTATCTAACTACTAAAACTAATATCATCCTTCAACCCTATGTTCCAAGCATGCTGGAGATGCTTAACCCGAGTCAGTCCCTTTGTGAGGGGATCTGCTGGGTTCTCGTTCGATGATACCCTCTTTGCCACGAGTATTCCTTCTTCTATTCGATGTCTGATGAAGTTATATTTTCTGTCAATGTGTCTGGATCTCCCATGATCTCTTGGTTCTTTGGCTAAGGTAACCGCACTACTGTTGTCACAGAAAATTTCTTTTGGCTCCTTTATAGCTGGTACAACTCCAGGGTCTCCGATGAAGTTCTTTATCTATATAGCCTCCTTTGCTGCCTCGCTTGCTGCTATATATAATAGATTCACAAGTGGAATCAGCCATTGTGTGCTGCTTCGAACTTTTCCATGTAATTTCCCCTTCGTTTAGGGTAAAGACCCAGCCCGACTGAGAGCGGAAATTATCCCTGTCAGTCTGAAAGCTAGCATCACTATACCCTACAACTCTCAAGTCATCACTCCCACCAAGGGAAAGGACCCGGTCCTTACTCCTTCGGAGGTACTTGAGAATATTCTTTACCGCTGTCCAGTGAGCCATGCCAAGATTCCCCTGATATCTACTGACCATGCTCAAAGCAAAGGCAATATCAGGGCGAGTACAAGTCATAGCATACATGATCAAGCCTACAGCAGAAGCGTATGGTACTCAACTCATCTCAGCTATCTCAGCCTCTATGCTCGGACTCTGAGTTTTACTCAGTCTGGCATTACACTGGATAGGTAACTCACCTTTCTTGGAGTTATGCATGTTGAATCTTTTCTACACTTTGTCCAGATAGGTGCTTTGACTAAGTCCAATTAGTCTTTTACTCCTGTTTCTCAAAATCCTTATCCCTAGGATATAGGCAGCTTCACCAAGGTCCTTTATAGCAAAACACTTCCCAAGCCAGGACTTTACTTCCTGTAGGGTTGGGATGTCAATTCCTATGAGTAGTATGTCATCCACATACAGTACCAAAAAGCTGACTATACTCCCACTAGCCTTGACATAGACACAAGATTCATCTTCACTCCTTGAAAAGCCAAATTCTTTGACGTTCTCATTGAAGAAAAGATTCCATCTGCGAGGTGCCTTTTTCAATCCATAAATCGATTTCTCAAGCTTACACACTCTATTAGGGTACTCTGTACTGACAAAACCCTATGGTTGAACCATGTGAACATATTCAGCCAACATTCCATTAAGGAAAGCGTTTTTGACATCCATTTGCCATGTTTCATAGTCATGAAATGCAGTAATGGCTAACAGAACCCTAATAGACTTAATGTTGGCCACTGGTGAAAAGGTCTCATCATAATCAACTCTCGGAGTTTGAGAATAACCCTTTGCAACCAGTCGTGCCTTATAACTGTGTACATTACCATCCATGTCGGTCTTCTTCTTGAAGATCCATTTGCACCCAACTATTTTATGATCAGGTACATTGTCAACCAAGTTCCAAACTTGATTGTCATACATGGACTGTATCTCACTATCCATAGCCTCTTTCCATTTAGCAGCCTCAGGGCCAACTATGGCTTACGTGTAGCTGTTAGGCTCATCTAGATTTACTAGTGTGTTATCACTGATAAGTGTCTCACCTTCTGCAGTAATATGAAAACCATAATAATGCTCAGGTGCATTCCTAACTCTGGTGGAGCGCCTCAGAGGTATATATTCTTTAGTCGGCTTAACAGGAGTTTCCTCCTTAGGTTGAGGGCTAGGGTTTGAGGTTCCTTCACCACTTAACTCTTGGATTTCCTCAAGGTCAATTTGCCTCCCACTGTCTCCTTGGCTCATGAACTCTCTCTCTCTCTCTCTCGAAAGAATCCTCTTCTTGCTATAAGGACCACATTATCACTGGGTTTGTAGAAGATGTAGCCAAAGGATTTCTGTGGGTAGCCAATGAAAATACACCTGTCGCTTCGGGGTTTGAGCTTATCGTGAGTCTCGCATCTCACGCAAGCCTCGCAACCCCAAATCTTGATGTGGTCTAGATTGGGAACTTTTCCAGTCCACATCTTGTGAGGTGTTTTGGCAACCTTCTTTGTAGGGACTAGATTAAGGATATGGGTGGCAGTCTCTAAGGCATACCCCCAAAATGAGATTGGTAGCGAAGCTCGACTCATCATGGAACGAACCATGTCCAACAAGGTCCGATTGCGCCTCTCAGCTACGCCATTCAACTGTGGTGTCCTAGGAGGTGTCAATTGTGAGACAATCCCACATTCCTTAAGATAGTCAAGGAACTCAGTACTAAGATACTCACCACCACGATCGGATCGAAGCATCTTAATGTTCCTGCCCAACTAATTCTCCACTTCTTGCTTAAACTCTTTGAATTTCTCAAAGGTTTCTTACTTATGCTTGATTAAGTACACATATCCATATCTACTAAAATCATCAGTAAAAGTCACATAGAAGCGATTAGCATCTCTTGTGGCGGTTCTGAAGGGTCCACACACATCCGTGTGTATTAGATCCAACAAACCTTCACCCCTAGCACAAGTGCCGATAAAAGGTGACTTTTTCATTTTACCAAGCAAACAAGATTCACAACTATCATCTGACTTTAGGTCAAATGACTCCAAGACTCCATCCTTGGGAGTTAGCCTATGTGTTTCTTGCTTACATGTGCAAGACGACTATGCTATAAAGATACTTTATCTAAGCTAGTGGAAGAGTCAATACACAATACATTATTTCCTAGATTATCTACAATAGATACAGTTTCATACACACCATCACTTTAACGCCTGTGTTTCCGGGCTTGCCATTTTTAGCAATGTAATAGTCTAGGTTAACCTTTGTAACCCATTTTGAAATAATAAGAATGTATTATTTGAGTATTATGTGTTTTGTGCTTAATTGCTTAATTATGTGGTATGATTAATTAAGAATAAAAATAAGCGTCAAAATTTAAGTGTAAAATGAACTTAATATCTTTGAATAATGTTGTAGTAGTTGAAACGAGGTTTCCGAATATATATAGAACGCCCAAATCTGACTTCGTATGATGAAGTTATGATTTATCGAAGTTTCGACTTAGCGGTATGCAGCCTGAAATACTCGATTTGTGATCGAGCGGTTTTTAGCCGAAACAATCTAAACGAGGATCGAAGGTCTCGTTGTTGGTATTGAAGCGATAAAAATTTAGGCGAGAACGGACGTCAAACGAAGAAGTTATGAATTTATAACGAAAGTTTCTGTCCCGGCCTATTAATAATTAATAATAAAAATAAAGTTAAAATTAGCCGACGGAGTCTAAACGAAAGTTGTAGAGCATAGTCTCACCTTCGTGTGGATATAAAGAACGTCGAAAACGGAGTTCGTATGAAGAAGATATGAATTTACGAAGTTTGATAAATAAATTGTATTTATTTTTAATTGAAAATCCGGCATTATCCGAAGAGGAGTCAGCAATCCGATCCGAAGTACGCCCCGCGTACTCCGAAGGTGTCGACACTCGCAGCAAGTGGCTTCAGATGACGCATTCCATGACAACTTCGAACCAGTACGCCCCGCGTACTCCGAGGCTTCAGCCTCCTATAAATAGGATGCGAGGGCATCGTTTTGCATCGTTTTGCGTGCCAGAAATACCCCGAAGCCCCGGTATTATTCTCGAGCCCCGAGGCAAGTCCCGAGATCCCGAAGATCCCAAGACGTGCGGTTCCCGAGTCGAAGCTCTACCCGCGAGAAGTTCGATTTTTGTGGAGATCTTCTAGATCTGCTGTGGATTACTACTTCTGCAAGTCGTAGTGCGGTCCGATCATCTTCTGATCAAGTGAGTGTATACTACCTTTCATAAACATGATAATAATACAAGTACGGTTTGAGTGTATCAAGTAAATTGTGGTTTATATGTGTGAGGGTGTAGTTACTTTCTTCTAACGAGTAACTATGAAGAATTTTATACGATATACTTGTTATGTGTATATTTTGTGATTGTATGCATGAATGGATATTCACTTTATTCTATCTCATAGATTTGAATTGTTTTCTATGGAATACGTGTTATGTGGTATGCCTCATCTGTTATGTGGAATATATATTGAATGAAAATGATATACAGGTTTTAAACTATGTATGAAGATATATATTTTTATCTACTAATATGTTGGGTAGAACATGGGTAGATAGTTGGTGTGTAATAAACAGATGAGAGGCCTCGATGTTGTTGTTGTTGTTGATCTAGTTATTCAACGGATTATGGATAACGACCACAGACTCTTTCTAGACAGTCCAGTGGAACGCTAGCAGGTTCATAACCTGTAGGTGTTGTGAACGATGTGTTCACCGGTGTACTCTATCCCCATCATGGTTGCCTTTAGGATATCTATTGTTGAGGAAACCCCTTAGCAGTGATGTCCGTCCCGATGAAAATCCTAGATTAGGTCCCTTGAGATAGATGTTGTTTTAGGGACGTAAAGTGAGGATAACGGGAATGGGTAATCGGGATAGTGATTGGTCGGTGAAATTAAATATAACTTATTGTGGGTTGAAAACCCTATATGCTCACCAGGCTCCCAAGCCTGACCCACTCAGTTTTATTTGTATTACAGGAAGTGGCACAAGGGCGTAAGATGGATGGATCATCTTGTTGTTTTGTTTACAAGTCTGTATATGTATATATTTGTTGAATGACTTGTAATGTTTATCGTTTATGCTTTATGGTCTGTATCGGAACATGACATCCCGAGTTTTGATTATATAATGAAAATGCATCTCTTGATGAAATGCTTTGATAAATATTATTTTATCATGTTTTGTTTTGGGAACAAATTCCGCAACTCTTTCAAATCAAAAGGATTTACTCTGAAATTATTTAAAAGCATAAATGAAAATCGGTCTTTTCTGGCCGAGATTTTGGGGATGTCACAATCACAAGGTAATGCTTTAAAATAAACAACATTATTAAAGAAAACATCAATACTACCATTATTATTATCAAAATAAAGGTGAAACCTTGTTTATACAACACATGAAAGGAAATAAAATTTCTTGCCATTTTTGGCGAATAATAACATTTATTCAAATCTAATGTAAACCCACTATTTAGCACTAAGGAATAAACTCCTATCTTGGTGACAGGTGAAGCTTTCTGTTTCCCATGATCAGGTTTATCTTTCCCTGCTCCACATTCTCACTTCTTCTTAGTCCCTGCAAATCACAACCTATGTGAATACCACAACCTATATCAAGGACCCAAGACTTAGAATGAGGTGAGTTATTAGACAATATAATGTATATACCTGCATGGTTGGGTTTTACTTTCCCATCATTCAAATCTTGCTGGTACTTTGGGCAGTTTCTCTTCCACTGTGATTTTTCATGGCAATAGAAGCATTCAGCCTCATTAGGGTTAGCAGAAGGAGTGACAAAACCTTTCTTGGTTTTTCTTGAAGAGGAGCCTTCAAGGGTCTTACCCTTGGTACCCTTAGAAGGATTCTTTATCTTCTTCCCTTTGCCATGTCCGATTGCCAAGACATTGGCCGCAGTTGGAGTAGGAGTAGGAGTAGTAACAACCGACTTACCCTTTAGACCACTTTCGGCGGTCTTCAAGAGTCCTTGAAGTTTGTTGAGGGTGACTTCTTCCTTGTTCATGTGATATGTCATGCGGAATTGATCATAACACGATCGTAAGGAGTACAAAATGAAGTCTAGTGCTAACTCCTTGGGGAAGTTCACATTCAGCTTCAGTAAACGGTCCACATACATTTGCATTTTCTATATGTGGCCCGTGATGGGTTCACCATCCTTCATTCGGGTTGTTATCATGGAGGAGATTATTTCATATCGCTCTTGACGAGCACTTTGATGGTAGCGGTCCATCAAGTCCTGGTGCATCTCAAAAGGATAATAGTCCTCATAGGACTTTTGGAGCTCGGCTGTCATGGTGGCCATCATGATGCATGCCACTTTTGTAGAATCTCTTTCATGTACCTCATATTTAGCAAGCTCTTCAGGAGTAGCAGTTAGCTCGGGTACCTTTAGCTCGTATTCGAGAAATTTTTTTTTCTTCTCGTACCGAGTGACCATCCTGATGTTTCTGATCCAATCAGTAAAGTTGGACCCATCAAAGATGACTCTCCCACAAAGATTCATGAGAGAGAAGGAGTTAGTAGGGTTTGATCCAAAAGCATTGTTATTGGAAGACATCTGCAAATAAGAGGGAATAGATTAGATCAGATATAGGGATAGTCCTTAATAAAATGCCCAAATGTAATATTAAGGCTAGGACCCAACACAATATTTTATAACTTAGAAGAGGGATGCCGTAATCTAAGCTATAAGATATTTGAAGGTAGGTGAATGACGATTCACCAATTTCCACCATGAAAAACGAAATACTTAATTAGGTTTTAATTGGTTTAGAAACTCCTAGATTCTTTGAGATTCATTGAACTTTCTTCAATGGCATGTTTCAATCTCGAGTGTGCCCTTCAAGTTTTGTGACTGGGATGACGAGGATCACAAAACAAGGTGTGAAGTAACCAATTCAAATTACTTGGTACCCTTAATGTATTACCCCTCAATCGATGTGCTGGTTAACCACACACGCTCCATCGATACTATGATAAACATTAAGTCACCCTTTACCTACCTTGTTAAATTCAAGTTAGTGTGCCCGTTAACCACACACGCTCCACTAATGACTTAAACAAAGTGTAAAGTGTAATTTCATGGATTAGCACCTTATTCACATTTTCCTAAAATAACTAAGATTGGAATTCAATAAGGTTTAGTTACTTTAGTATTATCATTATACTTTTAATGAGAATTTATAAGTCCTTGTCCTACTCGTTCGGCTAACAACCCACCACCAATCAAAGAAGCGGTGGGTGAGAGTGGACACCCATTAAGTTGCCATATTATAGGCAACAACCTTATACCCCCCTTATAGACCAGCTTCGTGAATGAGGCGTAATAGCGGTAAGACGACTTGATCTTATACATATATATTATTAACTTATAGTATTATAAAGTATAAGGGTTGAATTTTAACTTTTAAAAGTCTAAGGGTTGGAACTAAAGTTTTAATCATGACTTTACTTGTTCCAAAAATTGACGGCAAGTTTTGTAAACTTTCAAAACTTTTCATTTCTTATAACTTAAGAATTTAATTGAGTATTAAAAATGAAGACTCTTCATTTTTTCTAACTCTTGTGTTCTTGTAATGGATTTTATTAAAGTGTGACCTTTGGATATCCATAACTTGAGGACAAGTTATGGACTCCATTAAAACACATAATGATCAAGAATTAAACTACCAAGTAGGTTACAAACAATTCCTATGATCATCTAATCTTCATAAGTTCGAGAACATGAATATGAACATTCCAAGAATCATAAATTACTCATAAAACTTGTAATTTTTGATAATAGCCATTGTAAATGGATTAGCATAAACATTACACCATCTAAAACAAGTTTTATAACACCAAAATAGTTTAGGGTAATGTTTCTAGTCCTTTTCCAGCAGCAAAACTCAAAAAATTGGACACTGCAGCCTTTACTCGTCGAGTGCATGAACAGACTCGACGAGTAGCATGCATTTCTTCATGGACTCGTCGAGTCCCCCCATGGACTCGGTGAGTTCATACGAGCATTGAACAAAAAATTCGATTTTCAAGCTATTTGCATCAAGTATCAAGTAAACAAGCCTAGGCTCTAATACCACTGATGGGTTTTGAGCATTCTAAGACTCCTATGGTGTACATGAAACCCTAGAAACCTTGGATCTATGTTTGACTAAGATACATGTAAATAATTAATTTTCCAAGGTTCTTATCCTATCTAGCATGGAATGGGGAACTTGAATCAAATAAAGCTAGTAGAATTACTTTCCTTGTAGTTGTAGTTGATTGCTTGGAGTTTTAAAGCCTAGCACCAATAGTGTGGTTGCCTCAAATGGAAATCACAAATCACCACAAACTTTGGAACCTTGAGAGAATAGTAATCACCTTCTTGAAATCGGCCCTCTTATTATACTCACCACAACTAGTGTGATTTCAAGAACCAAAGCCTCCTTTATATAGTGTGGTGGATTAGGTTTACATCCAAGAAAACCCTAATACCCATGTCTTTTCATTTCCATGAGATCCATGGGTTAAAGTTCCATGGAGTATCCATGGACTTTCCATGCAAGCCTAGCCCATTCCAAATAAGCATTAGCCCACACTATATAAATACAAGAGACCATATTTAATTAGTCATACTTTTGATCTCTAAATTAATTCTAGATTAATTATAGATCAATAATAATTAAATAATATGATTTTATATTAATATATTAGAACTTCAAATATATTAATAAATCATAACTTATATTATTCTCAAAAGATTATCCATAAGTTTTTCGGGTGAAGTGCAACCCAAATGGACCATGCCGGGTCGGGTCAAGTACATACCAAATATAGTTATGGACTTAAACACTATATCCAACAGTATTTAAGCTGGTTGGGAAGTAAAATCTTTTTTAGGTACATTTTGTAATCTTGAAAGTATCTCATGTTCATCGTCATCCATTGAAATTTACTTATATCGACATCTACATCATAATAAGGGTTTGAATCATCTACATTGAACTCATTATAATCATTTTCCTCACCATCCTCACCAGTTCCATATTAAGTTTCATTAGTACCCTCCCGTTCCTCACCATCCTCACATGTTTGATATCTAAAGAAACTGTCTTCATCTTTTTCCCTTTGTCCTTGAACATGATACTCTACATCAAATTCATCCAAAACTAAATAATCTTCTAGCTTGTCATTTGATCACCTTTATCCATTTTTGCTATATTATGCACACCTCCAACTTAAGCCTCAATTTCAACGTTAACTACCTAACTTTCTTTGGTAGCATTTGACATGATATATGATATAATACACTTATCATACACTATGGTTTCATCAACATCAGTTACTTGTGGTTGTATTACTAAAAGTCCCTCACGTACATGTTCATTCAAACCTAGTTTCCTATTACAAGAACTTGTGGCTGTTTTTCTTGGTTTTCTTTTTCTATGCTCCAATGAAATTGTTTCAGTTTTCAACTCCTCAATCACAACCTAGGATGGGTACTTATAATACATAAAAAGCCTTTTTTCCATAGTCTCAATATATATACTGATTTCTCTATATCTAGGGACATATGTGGCTATTTTTTGAACATCACTCTCATTCCCTAAGGGCATTAAGCTATAATCTAATGGGAAAACCATGATACAATAATGGTAGTACACTATCTACTCATTTTGGTATCCTAACTCTTTAACCATGTCATCAAGGTCGTGGACTAAAAAAGGTATATCAATGAAGTTAACAAATGAGACAGTGTCATATACATATTTTCTACCTGAGAACATGGTGAACAATCCACTATAATGTATCTTAAATGTGAAGTAGTTGGGAAATCCTGTTTTAATCACAAATAAGAAAGGGTAAACATATTGTGTGTCTTTAATCAACGCATTATAAGTATAAAATACATTCTTTGATGTAAAAGTGTGCTGTATTAAGCATCTAAGTCAATATATTTTTGGTTTTTTCACAAACATTTCAAACACAGAGTACTATTATCCATCATTTAGTTGAAACCTTAAGATGCTTGAAGTGGCTGTATTAATCGAACATTGGGAGGACAAAGGAAAATGTGCCTTTCTTGGGAGAAGGACAGGGTTGATAGGATGGAGAGGAAGACGTGAGTAAGCTGACCAAAATGACCAGTAGCATTAAATGAGGGAGATCAAGTGAAATAACAAAAATACCCTTATGTATAGAACATGTGACGACAGTTAATGACTCCAATTTGACGAAGTCACCCAAAAGGACCACCCATTAATTTTTTTTAAATGCTAGGGACCATTCTTGGTTACCTAAAAAGTTATGGAGTTCAATTGATTTTTTTGAAACCACATGGACAATTTATGAAGATTTTACATATTTCAATAATAACTAATCAACTACAGTAAACTACAAAAATTCAAATCTAAAATTGCAGGGACCAAAATGATCAATTGAAAGTTTCACACCTTTATAGGAATAATGGATTTATAGGGTAATGAACTATAACTATTATACATATTTAGTCATTTTGTGTACATAATTTACCCTTAAAGTCACATGGGATGTTCATAACCTATCATTATGACCAACAATATCTAGTCTAACTTATTTTCAACGGCACAATAGTTTATGGTGAGTCTTTGGTCATCTTCTCTAGCATTTTGACGACCATTCGATGAATTTTCATTTCCAATCCTCTCCTCCAATGAGTGACTACAAATTAAAAGTTTCATCGATTTGAAAACCCGTATTTTTGGTGTTTTTAAGGGTATCTCCATCCCACCCCCAAACTCCATTTTTCCCCCATTTCTTCCCTCATTCTTCTCCAACCCTACCCCATTTCCACCTCCATTTTTGGAGATATGAAAAGTATTCCCCCATATATGGGGGAATACTATTCATATCTCCGAAAATGGAGGTGAAGTTTGGTTGTCAATTTTAGTCCCTCTAAATTTTATGTTATTTATTTCTAGTTTATTTTATTTATTAATTATAATTTAAATGCAATATTTAATATTTATAATATCATGTTATATACCAATTTATATTAATTAATCATAAATATAAAGTTTAATTTGTAGAGGGTGTATTTGACAATATATATAAGTTATAAAAATGGAATATTCTAGGAATATACTTTTTGGGGTAAAAAATGGGTTAGAAAATGGACTTTAGTTGGAGATGAAACACTATTTACTCCATTTATGGGGGGAAAATGGAGATGGTTTGGAGATGGTCTAAAAACCTTAATCACCCAACTACTCCAACACCTCTTTTGAGAGGTGCATCTTCAAGTCCTAATGTAGGATCGAGTTTCTTTTGTTCGAAGTTTGAAATTACATGACTATCTATCGTAATGATATGAGACATAGTGATTACAAATTATTGGTTTTTAAATAGTTTGATTAAAGTCGCTTTGCAATGTGTGTTTTATGAAATATATCAAGAAGAAGAGGACACGATTGATTGAACATAACTCTTTGTTGAAGCTGAATATATGTTTGGACGTATAATTTTCAATGAAACTATAACATTAAGAACCCTAAGGTACTAAATTCATTCATTACTGCATTCTTAGGGTCCTTACGACGTGAGATCTTGGGGGTCACATCGTGAGTGGCTGTTGACCCGTTGACCTGCATTTTCTGAGTCTTGCGAAGTGAGACATAAGGTCTCATGACGTGAGAGCGGCTTAATGATCTCAAACCCTAATTTTTGGGTATTTAAGGGAAATGGGAGGCTTGGGTTATCCATCCTCAGCCTCTCTAACCCTTTAAGCCTCTAAAAACCCTAGATTTCGTGTCACCTTGAGTTATTTGATATTTTGTTTGTGGAAAGGAAGGAAAAAAAGAGAAGAATATACATCTTGGGAAGGAAGTTGCTTGGGATCATCATCATCATCAACTCTCATCTTTTTTGGACCATTGTAAGTATTAAGACTCAAGATTTATTGCATTTCATGGCTAGATCTAGGTTGGTTGGCCCATTTTCTCATGCTTTGGCTTGATTAGAGTGGAGTTGATCCATAAAGTTAGCAACTTTATGGATTCAAATGGTCTTTTGAGTCTTATATCATTCAGAGTGGACCGGGCCTTCAGTCCACCTGGTCCACTCTCACTCCGAGTCTACAGTGTGACTGGTCCGCCCGCACCGAGCCTTCAGTCCACCTGGTCCACTCTCCGAGTCTACAGTATGACTGGTCCGCCCGCACTGGGCCTTTAGTCTATCTGGTCCACTCTCACTCCGAGCCTCGGCACGTCTGGTCCTCCCTCTTGGGGCCTTCAGCCTATCCGGACCGCTCGCCGGGCCGTCGGTCTAACTCGTCCGCCCTGGGTATGTTGGCCTACAGCACAAAGTAGGACCCACCTCAATCCAACCTGAGTTCAACAACCATGTGCACATAAACATATAATCATATAACAATTCATATCTAATCAAACTGATCGAGCAAATCACATATTGTAACAACCTCCTAACAAGGATACCGACCTAACTAGTCATTAACATAGCACCATCCTATATACCAGGATACCGACCTTAACCAGGTCTTTAACATACACCATCTTGATAACTAGGATATAGACATAGCAAGCAATAACATATCGAACAGATACCCGGATCTTAATCCGATAAAAGGCCAACCTTGGTGCCTTAGACCCTGTTGATATAGTGAGGATAACTCACCTACAACTGCTGACTGAAGAATAAGATCACTCTGCTCCGACCACCAACACGAACTCCAACACTGAACATTACCAAATGACTAAAACTAATAAATAACAATAATTACCAAAATATCCCTGGAAGTCAACTGGTCAACCCTTAGTCAAGGTCAAAGTCCTCAGTCAAAGTTAACCTTCCTGTGTGACTCTACTCGTTGAGTCACCCCGTCGACTCACCAAGTCCCTATACTCAGAAACTCCCAATCCACGACTCAACTCGCTGAGTCGCCCCAAGACTCGCCGAGTCCAACAAACTCTGAGTCCCTTCATGCTCAACTCACCGAGTCATCCTTCGACTCACCGATTCACAACTCAACTAGAAAAGGTTAGGACTCCACGACCAGACTCGCCGAGTCCAAGGCAATCTTCAACAGACTTGCCGAGTTGTTCTTCCAACTCGTCGAGTTTCTACCTATCTTCATCCAACTCGCCGAGTCCACCCATACGACTCACTGAGTATCTCCAGTTCTTAACCAATGTAGTAGCTTTACGAGCCATGCAGGGGTTCCAATCCATAGATCTACTCCTCTTCAGACCCTCCATCATGTAAAGTGGCAACCTTTACGTGAATCCCAAGAGATCTAAGCCTAAAACACTCTAGGGCTAGGGTTTGGGACAAAGGAACTTCACCAAAAACACATGGGCATAGACTTTATGGCTTCTTGGATCATTACCAGCCTAGATTCGAGGTAGCATCCTCAGATCTAACTCCAAAATCGAGATGGACCTTATTTATGCCCCAAAACCCCACAAATGATAGATCTAGGTGCACAAAAGCTTCTAGAATAGATTATTACCTCCACTACAAGATTCCACCGGATTAGATCTCGGATTTAAGTCCCTCCCTTGCTGTAATCCCCTTGCTCTTCAAGTTCTCTTTCAAGATCCCCCTTCCAAAGCTTTAATCTCTCTATCAATGGTGATCCACTCGATTTCTAGGGTTTGTAGGCTCTCATGGGTGGTAAGGAGGCTGAAGAAGGGATGTTATGTTCTTTATATAGGGCACAACCCCCGGATTAGGGCTTTTCTCATCCCAGCACCAACTCGTCGAGTCTAACTGCCGACTCGCCGAGTCGGTCACTTAACACGTGACCAGAACTATGAATCGACTTGCCGAGTACATCCATCGACTTTCCGAGTCGACCTTCCTTATTTACACTAAGAACCCTGAACTTGCACTTCTGAACTCGGGGTGTTACAATTCTTCCCCACTTACATTAGGCTTCGTCCTAGAAGCCTGCAGTAACACATCCCAGATGATACTCCTACAATAGAGCTCCTAGTCTCAACCGACCCAGGTTCCTCCAATCTCTGCTATCAAACCCCTATAAAGTCCAACTCTTTCTTACAGAGTCACGACAACTGCATCAAGCCGACGATCACTGACAACAACACTTACAACCAATGATCACCCGATGATACTTCCATCATTCTAAATCACATAATCACTTGTCTCTTACAAACTAGATATCACCCTGAACCACCGGGTCCTGACTCGGTACCAACTGCTATCCCTTTCCTCGCTTGTCACAACTTTATCGCATTTACTGCTGGCACTTATCCCGCTTCCTTTCCGAATCCAACTCTTTTCTTTCCGTGCTGACAGGATGACACATCGTTCAGCTCCTGAGCAACTCCCATGAGCTCTTCTCTGCAATCACATACACATGCTGAACCTAATCTAACATCCTTGGGCTAGAAAAACCCGACACACTGACGATACCTCCAAACATCCCCAGGATGAATTACAACTACATACATAACCTCCTGATCACAGCCATAGAAATCCGAGGCTCCATCCTTGCATCCCTTCTGAACTCCTCTGGTTCTATACCAACGAAAATTCATCCGCAACCTCAACAGACAACCAAACCGGATGTGCTTCCATACAACTAGTACAATCACAGTGCTCAACAACCGTAATTGAAATACTCTCAATCATCCATTCTCACTACTGCTTTCACTTCAGTGAACGAACACTCCCTCCCGGAGTTACATACCTTTCCCTTTCCTTATCCAAGGAAATCTACTTGCCAACCTTGCCACTTCAGACAAGTGCACGGTGCTCACACTATCCCTTGTAGAGTAGTCGATACTCCATGCATCGCACATGCTTTGAATCTGCTCGCAAGGACTCTCGGATCCATGCACTTCCTTCCACTAACATGATCAATACCCAGGGCCAGACCCACTGCTTGCTACTGCATAGCAGCATACTCAAATTACATTCTGCATACAGATCTATCAACACTTACAGAGTCTTCAGCATGACTGGACCGCCCTCTAGGGCCTTCAGCCTGTCTGGACCATTTTTCGAGCCTTCGGCCTGACTGGTACGCCCACCGGCCTTCAGTCTCCCCGGACCGCTCAAACTATCATACATCATTCCGAACTATTCCTCCTGGGAATCTCTCCCATAAATATTGTTCTAGCCCTCTAGGGGTTTCGAACTCTAACTTTATTCCATATACTCAGATCCCGGCCTAAACCTAGGCCTCACAACAACCAATCGCCCTTTGCCGAAATCATTGGTCTGTACTCCGCCCCATCAGTCTGTCACTTACTCAAACCAACCCACACTCTTGGCTGACTGAAACACTGCTAGATCCCAAACAGTTAATCAAACTCTAAAGCTTATCGACCCTCCTGAAAATTTTCCAATTCTCCCCCACATAGAGCACTGACTCCCAACCACCAGTGACCCAACTGTTGGGTTTTGAGCATTCTAACACTTCCTAAGTGTACATGCAACCCTAAATACCTTGGATCTATGTTTTCTCTATTATACATGCAAATAAGAACATCCAAGGTATTATCCTAATCTAGCATACAAAAACTATGAATGTAACAAGATAGAATACATACCTCTTGATGTAGCTTGATGTCTTCAAGCTTTAAGAGCTTAGCCCCAATAGTGTGGAAGCCTCAAGTGGAATCACAAATCACCAAGACACCTTGGAATACTTTAGAGAATATGATTACTTGGTTCTCTCTAGTGAAATTGGCTAGCCCTTCTTTAGTGTATTCACACTAGTGCCAATTTCACCAACCAAAGACATCTTTATATAGTATGGAGGATTAGGGTTAAACCCTAATACCCATGACCTTTCATTTCCTAGGATCCATGGGTTAAACACTCCATGGACTATCCATGAAAGCTTAGCCCAACCTAAATGAACTTGGCCCATTCCATATATATAAGAGTCCATATTTAATTAGTTCCTTTTGATCACTTAATTAATTATAAATTAATTCTTGATCAATACTAATTAAATAATATGATTCCATATTAATATATTAGAACTTATAATATATTAATATTAATCATAAACATACTATTCTCAAAAGATTATCCATATAAATTGTGTCGGTGAAGTGCAACCCAAATGGACCATGCCGGGTCGGGTCAAGTACATACCAAATATAGTTATGGACTTAGACATTAATCCAACAGTCTCCCACTTGGATAAGTCTAAAACTATTATTGCGTATGACTTCAAACCTAACTGGCAATCGTAGCTCTTAAAGCTGCTGTCGAACTCTGATCTTGTCAACGAACTTGTCCATTAGATAAGGGATCATATATTCCTCCATTCTAGATATCATATGGACTGAGACATGGATTATAATCATTCTCTCTGTCCATTTGTTGTTTCCCGATTTCCAATTTATGACGACTGACTAATTGAACGAATCAAATCAGTCCTGGCCCGGCCGAGCACTTCCATTTGTCATCATCAAATCATCGAGGGGCCCACAGATATCGCTTTTATCCCGAAGGTAAAAGGAACGGATAAACTTCGACTCATATGGCTTGTTCTACTACTTGTTGAATCATACACAAAAGCACGTTTTATAGCACCGAGTTACCGAATGCGGTTTCGTGCAATCAATGTACTACCAACTCATAGTAACAACTCATATCTCTAGGTTTGAAGAATATAAGATATTATCGTCTCATGATCACTCGTGATAAAATCCATGAAGTGATTCCAATGAGCGCGGGTTGAATCCAATACTCAGAACTTATGAGCACTCATGATTGCTGTAGCCTTGTCCAACACCTTAGACCTCTACAACCCATCATGACAGTCTTAATTCATATCTACTTCCAACATATGACCGACTGTGGATGGTTTGAATAACTTAGTCATTCCGGAAGAATAACCTAGTTTATTCGGGAAGTCAAAACATGCAAAGTGAAACACAATAATAATAGAATCCAATATGGTATCAACCCTTTGAACATAAATAAAACACCTTTTATTTATCACCATATGATTACACATTATTCATTGTATACTGTTTCAGCTATCAACTTTATTCTTGAATTTAAAACAATAGTTGTCCCATGCTCCAAGTATGTACACTATGTTTTCTTAAACACTAGTCATGCCACACACCAAGTATGCATACTATGTTTGTCTATGATCTTTACTTTGTGAACTAGATCAATTGAACATAACTTCAATGATTCTCTTTTCACACTCCCAAATCCTTACTGCAAATGCAAGAATTCCAAATTCATGCCATTTACTGAAATCTGTTAGATTCTAAACTTATATGCATTGATCCTCTTGTAACGATTATGCACAAAGTCAGAAAGACTTGCCAAAAATCATTACAGAGTATTCCAAAGGAGATCAACTCCTTGGAAACATCCTTCTTGCATTAAGTTTCCTAATCTTAAATAGATTGAAAATTCTAACTTTGAAACATTTCCAGATTCCATTTTGACTATCACTTCTGAACAAGAGTTGCCTCCTTA
The DNA here is from genome assembly GCF_002870075.4 of Lactuca sativa. Classification (NCBI taxonomy): domain Eukaryota; kingdom Viridiplantae; phylum Streptophyta; class Magnoliopsida; order Asterales; family Asteraceae; genus Lactuca; species Lactuca sativa. Next base: position 223,096,227 of record NC_056630.2, read on the forward strand.
CAGACTATGTCAATATGGTCCTTCCAGAATTATCACTATACTTCCAATTGTCCTTGAGCAACCAATCTTTGGTAAACCTTAGATTGTCCTCGACAATTGTTTAATCCTTTTAGTCATATCCAGTTCTAAACCTTTTCCCTTCTTAATGCCCCAGGCATTTGGAAAATTTTAGAACGGATGAATATAGCACATGTAATCGATCCTATATCCGAAGCATATGGGACACGATTCATGATGTCTTACATAAAGACTAAACCAGTCTTTTGCTATAATATTTCCATTTCAATTTGCCAAGTTCTCATAATTCAGATTATGAAAAGGGATGCCGTAATCATAATCGAATTTTAGAACGCAAATAATGGACCCATATACAAAATTTCCTTATGTTGAGCCATTCCAACATGAAATTCATATATATCCTTGACTAAATGATTAAAACCTCACGATCTAAGCTTATAGATTTGAGATGAAGCATAATTTCCTCTCCCTTAATTATAGCAAAACAACTTTTTCCCAATTGAAACTTTTGTTTTCTATAATTAACATTGCTAACTTGCAATACTTATCATAATTATCATGCTCCCACTAACATGATGATTATTAGCATAAAACTTATGCTCCCACTAGCTTTGACATGTACTCAGAAATCAGCTGGACAGTCTGAAATTTAGATTCATACACCCTTTCCGTAGATAGCTCACCTGTGTGTCTAAGCAATTTCAAGAACCATGAAAAGGGATACCGTAATCATGGTCTCAATTGCTTAGGCATTTGCCATTTCTCACAAGTCCATGTTTGTGTGCCGGTTAACCACACGCGCTCCACTAACGACTTTTGAAAATGCAAATAACACAATTGATATCTTCGTAAAATCTACTTAGTGAAAGCGTTTCCTCACCATCATTTTCATGAATCGGAGAGAAACCTTATGACACTTAGATTTATATGGTGTATGAGTTCTTATCCATGTGAATTGTCAAAATCATAGTCACAAGAAAAGGATAATGACAAATCCAAACTCATATGGACTGAACACAATCTTAATTTCTTGCCACCTGGCAGCTCAAGGGCCTGCCATTGCTTCCAAGTTGTTATGCAACAAACTGAGAACTCTAAGAACTCATATGCAAAGCCAACTTTAACTGGAATGGGCACAGATATGTCAACACGATAGGTTATAAACCTCAAGTCGTGTGCTAGTGAAGAACTTGAGGTTTTATTCTTGATTATTTCTTGAGACTTTCAAGACCTTTAAGACTCCCACTTTCCTCTTGACATATAAGACTCCCTTGTCAAACATCCAAGAGATAGTGCGGATTCTAATCAAGAAAAACACTTTACCCAATTGGCCTAAGTTGGTCTTTGTTTTATCCAAAACATCACAACTTACCAATTTCAAATGTACAAGAGTAGAAAACTTTTACTCTTACATTTGACAAGTGTTTTAAACCTTCTTTAAGACATGTCACTCAAATGACAATCTTGGAGTATGACTCTAAGACTTGTATTGGAATGAAGTATGACTCATCTTCTTGATTTAACCATTTCAACAATTCAAGTTCCTCTTCTTAGTCATAAGAATGCACTAAGATTTCCTTAGAGAACTAATTTTGATATGGTTTCTTAATCATTAAGATGATCTCAAAACTGATACTAAAGTACTCTCCCATCTTTTCAGATATGAGAAACTTTTATCCTTCTGCCTAATTTGATTCTTCTTATTCGCCCTGCCATACATTGGAACCTTTTCCAATGTCTCAGAGTTACACTTAAGCTTGTAAGTATAATCATATTTACTGAGCTTTAGTAAACTATGACGAATAGTCTTATCAATCTTTTGTGGTGGACTTAATCAGTGCACAAGAATGTGTACTCGATCCCTTAGTCCTTTACTTGACTCACACATCCATGTGAACAAGTAATTAGTCTTAATTTTCCAAAACTTGAAAGTTCTCATTCATCATGCTATACAACTTGCATGATTCCAAGTTCCGGTCCAATTGAAACTTGGGTGATGAGAATCTTTCCTTATTTGGTAAATTTAGACATTACCACAAATGAAAGAATCAATTTCATACTTCCACTCTTGCTACTAATGGAATCTTATAAGCAACAAAAATTTCCACAAATGCCATTGTAAGGATATTTTAAAATAAATAAAATCAAAAATTTCCTTTTATTTTAAACCTTTGCGGAAAAACTATCCTTACAATCCATATGAAAACTTGTTGTTATCTATTCCTAAGCAATATCTCATAACTCCTAAGAAGTAGCTCAAGAATCCGATTTTTCAAACTATGCGATAGAAATCCATCTATGCGATCAGATTCAGCATATTCTTCCTTTAAGTTTCTTCACATTCCTTTGATTCTTAAACCATCACCATGCGACCCGGTCACATCATGTATCAAGAATCTCAGAATAGAAACTTAACAGAGTTAGATAGTGGATTTTACCTGAAGTAGAGTCAAACTTATTGACTTTAACATCCTTAGGTAAATTTGGCAGCTTCGCAACCAATGCCCTTTCTTTGGCAATACAAACATATGGACCCTTTGATAATGGTACACAGGACTATCACAGACTTAGCTTTTCTCTTTACCATTTGGTCAACCGAGTTGACTATAGCCGATCCCTTTCCATTGGGAAGAGAATGCTTTACTGGATATCCAATGTCATCATTGTCAATGTCCATAAAGTTTTAGGAAGTTGATCTTAGCAAATAGATAAGATCATTAAGGGTCTTGTCATAGTCTGTTTCATAGGTGTCCCAAAGGAACTCACTATGTGACTTAGAAAGTGATTGAACCACCAACTTTCTCAAGACTTTGACACCCAACTCTCCCGGCTTGTCAATATGTGACTACATCTCCAAGATGTGTCCACACCTAGACCTTGCCTTGCCAATAGGGCCTGAGTGACCTTAAACTTTTCAAGAACTTGTGGGTTAGGGAGAATAATTTGAAGAGGTGAAGAAGTATGATATCCATGGGACATCATCTTCATTAGGAAACCTTGTTTCAAGAGATTTGGGAAGATCATAGGTGTCTAAACCAGACATCTTTTGGGAGATATTCAAGATAGTTGATTTTAAAGTCCTTAATATGACACCCAATATGAAAATATTAAGGCTAGGACCCAACAAACTATTTTATAACTTAGAAGAGGTATGCCGTAATCCAAGCTATAAAATATTTGAAGGTAGGTGAATGACGATTCACCAATTTCCACCAAGATAAACGAAATGTATTATTAGGTTTTAATTGGTTTTGAAACTCCTAGATCTTTGAGATTCATTGAACTTTTCAAAGGCATGTTTCAATCTCGAGTGTGCCCTTCAGGTTTTGTGACTGGGATGCCGAGGATCACAAAACAAGGTGTGAAGTAACCATGCAAATCACTTGGTACCCTTAATAAATTACCCCTCAATCGATGTGCCGGTTAACCACACACGCTCCATCGATACTATGATAAATATTAAGTCACCCTTTACCTACCTTGTTAAGTCCAAGTTAGTGTGCCGGTTAACCACACACGCTCCACTAACGACTTAGACAAAGTGTAAAGTGTAATTTCATGGATTAGCACCTTATTCACATTTTTCCTAAGTAACTAAGATTGGGTATTATTAAGAGTTTAGTTACTTAGTATTTTTCATTAATACTTTTAATGAAGGGAGAATTCTAGTCCTGTCAAACCCGTTCGGCTAACGACCCTCCACCAGTCAAGCAAGCGGTGGGTGAGAGTGGACACCCATTAAGTTGCCATTTTATAGGCAACAACCTTATACCCACCTTATAGACCGGCTTCGTGAATGAGGCGTACTAGCGGTAAGACTGACTTTACTCTTATACATATATATATTATTAACTTATAATATTATAAAGTATAAGGGTTGAATTTTAACTTTTAAAATTCTAAGGGCTAACTTGGAATTAAAGTATTCATAAGTGAAAACTTTACAAATTCCAAAACTTGAGGGCAAGTTTTGAAACTATTCAAAACTAATTAATTCCATAACTTATGTGTTTAAAGTAGTTTTAATCCAAAAACTCTTCAAGTTCCATAACTTGAGGACAAGTTATGGAAGACTTTAAACTAATAAAAGAATTAACTTTTCTTTATTTTATAACTTATGGAATTAATTAAGGTTACACCTTTTTTTTTATTTTATTTTATTAAATGAAGAGACTCTTGGTCCTCCATAACTTGAGGACAAGTTATGGAGTCATAAAACCATTTAATTAGAACTAGACTCTTCATTTTTGTAACCTTTGCCAATTTTTATGAGTTTTATGATTCTTAAATGTGACTTTTCATATAACTTGATGACAAGTTACAAAAACACATTTTAGAATCAATTCTTAGATTAATTTGGATTAAAACCAACTATCACATAATTTTATTCATTAATCTAAATTCACTCATAAAACAAGCTAACACAAAAAACTTTTGGTGATCCATAACTTATTCTTAAGTTATGGAATCCTTTAAAACATTAACACCAAATTTTTTGTAACTCCATAAAACTTTGAATCAATTTTTTTTTAAAACCTTTTCATATCCATAACTTATGGAGGTTTCAAAAAATAAAACTCTTTAGATCAAACTTTTAAAACTAATAAAATAATCATATTATTTTATCTTTTATTAAATTTGACCTAATTCAACTCATAAAGCAAATTATTCAAATTTTACAAATAATTAGTTTTTTCACAAGAACAAGTAATTATCTTAAAATTTGACGAACTTCATGTTTTTTTTTCTTTTTTTTTCCAACTTTGAAAATAAAATATTTGCATCAATATAACAGAAAACAACCCGTGGCTCTGATACCACTGTTGGGTTTTGAGCATTCTAACACTTCCTAAGTGTACATGCAACCCTAAATACCTTGGATCTATGTTTTCTCTATTATACATGCAAATAAGAACATCCAAGGTATTATCCTAATCTAGCATACAAAAACTATGAATGTAACAAGATAGAATACATACCTCTTGATGTAGCTTGATGTCTTCAAGCTTTAAGAGCTTAGCCCCAATAGTGTGGAAGCCTCAAGTGGAATCACAAATCACCAAGACACCTTGGAATACTTTAGAGAATATGATTACTTGGTTCTCTCTAGTGAAATTGGCTAGCCCTTCTTTAGTGTATTCACACTAGTGCCAATTTCACCAACCAAAGACATCTTTATATAGTATGGAGGATTAGGGTTAAACCCTAATACCCATGACCTTTCATTTCCTAGGATCCATGGGTTAAACACTCCATGGACTATCCATGAAAGCTTAGCCCAACCTAAATGAACTTGGCCCATTCCATATATATAAGAGTCCATATTTAATTAGTTCCTTTTGATCACTTAATTAATTATAAATTAATTCTTGATCAATACTAATTAAATAATATGATTCCATATTAATATATTAGAACTTATAATATATTAATATTAATCATAAACATACTATTCTCAAAAGATTATCCATATAAATTGTGTCGGTGAAGTGCAACCCAAATGGACCATGCCGGGTCGGGTCAAGTACATACCAAATATAGTTATGGACTTAGACATTAATCCAACACCAACCGACATCACTTAAACAACCCTACTCAACACATTCCCCTTATCCATGCACTAATTCCCTCTAAAACGAGCAACCTCCACAAAATCGCTCCTCCGGTATCGAACATCTCGAACTCTAAGGGAGTTCGACTCTCCTCTGAACACTTCTCAAATCGCAATTGCTATATCCGGCAACAAGACCACACAACCAAATTCTGACCATCAATCCCTTGGATGCTAACCATTTACAACTCCTTGCTACTATCGCTTTCAACCAACCCAAGAAACACGCAAAACGGCGGATAAAATACAACATCACCAGACAACAACAAAAAGAAAACATACCCGCATATGCACCGACTCTGCTCTAACCTCCTTTGCTGTGAGCTGAAAAGCACGCCCCTGAACCCCCGAAGGCTCCACTCCACCCTGGCCCCTGCCAGTAGTCCTCAAAGTGGCCGGTGCTGGAACCTGCACTGGCCTAGAAAGAAGCTGTGGACAGTTGGTCCTCATGTGACCAACCTGATGACATTGATAACAAATCCTCATATCTTGAACCGGGGCTGACTAACGGAAATCCCTCGCGTAATGCCCCTCTCTCCCGCACTTGCGGCATGCACCACCGGTCCTATAAACTCCGGTATGACCCTTCTCGCACTTCTCACAAGTGCGGCTGCTCTGACTGCCCAACCTGGAATCAACGGTCTTGGACCGTTTTGGCGCCGGCTACGACTGCACCGGGGCCTACCTCTGCTCTCTCAACTGTAGCTCAATCTCCAACTCACGCCGCCGAGCGGCCTCATGCAACTCCAGTAATTTCTCGCACCTCTGTGTAGAGACGAACTGTCTAATATCCCTCTTGAGCATACTCATATATCGAGACATATGAGGCTGCTCTGAAGCAAACTTAGGGAAAAACATCGCCCTTTCCGTGAACATCTTGGTGATCTCCATCACCGACAATGAATCCTGCTACAGCTCCAGGAACTCCTGAGCCAACCTCTCTCTCTCTCTCTCTCTCTCTCTCTCTCTCTTTCTCTTAACTTGCGGAACATAACGAGTACTGAACATCTCCCGGAACTGATCCCATGTAACCGCAGCCCGCTGCGCATCAGAATATGATCCCAAACTGAACCTCCACCAATCCTTTGCCCCGAGCCTTAAAAGGTTCAGAGTACACCTCACGCTTTGATCCGCAGGGCATGAACACGTGAAGAAACAAACCTCCACATCCGACAACCACCTTATAGCAATGATCGGATCCTGAACTCCATCAAAAGTAGGGGGATTCGTATTATCGAAGTCTCGATACTGAAAACCCCGACCGGCTCCTCCACCCATCGCTGGTACAGCTGCTACAGCTGCCGCGGCATCCGTCTCTGCAAGAGCCGCATAACGCTCATCAAAATACTCAACCATGGCGGTCTTGATCGACCCAAACATCTCCGACATCTCCGCCCTAAACATAGCAGCAATCTCATCATGCAGGATCTCACGAATCCTAGCATCCAACTCATCCGTACTCATCTGACCAATGACCTCAGGTGGCGCTGATCCACCCTGAACGTCCTCTCCTGATCCCGATCCTGACCCGTATCCACCCCCGACATGCCTCGTAACCACCATACTGGAAATACACAGCCAGAAAATCATATTCTTCCCCAATAACCCGGGAACCAACTCCCAACCCGACCCTAGGGATTGTGACTTCCTTGATACGCGTATGGGTCCTGTGCTTTCAGTAGTATGGGCCCATACTACCTTCCACACCTACCCATATTTATATCAAGTATCACCACAACACCCTAGTGATAAACATATACATGGAAACACTCAATCCTCATCTCTAGAGGAATTGCTAACTACCCCACATAACAGGGAACCCTAGGCTAGCAGGCATCATATAACCAGGCAATTCTATCAATCAATTCCTGAAGATCCCTAGCCTAGTACTAGCATGATGTTCTAACATATCACATAATCAAATAACTTGTATGGTATTTTGGGTTCTACTTACTGGCTCTAGCTGATCGTACCTCCGCATCCTCCTCTACTTATTTTTTGAAAACCATTTCAATTTCACTTTGAAAACTCTCCTTGATTTGAGACTGGATTCACATTAATGTTCATCCAATTCACTCAAACCAAGGCTCTGATACCATCTTGTAACACCGTGAAAATTTACAACCAATTTAAACTTTTCAAAAACAACCCATATTCATTAAGTTATTGCAAAAAGCTTTTTAGTTCATTTATTATCAGAGTATCCCAGAAACATTAATATAAAACTGAGGAGCGGTACGATCACGCCTTAGCCTTCCCACGGTTTCCTGAAGTACCTGAAATAATACACTGAAACTGTAAGCCCGAAATTTTAGTGAGTTACCCCCAAAATACCAACTACAATACCATACACATATCATATCATAAACAAAACATCCATGCATATTGAGTCTACAGTATGACTGGTCCAACTGCACCAGGCCTTCAGTCCACCCGGTCCACTCTCTCTCTGAGTCTACAGTGCGACTGGTCCGCCCGCACCGGGCCTCCAGTCCATTTGGTCCACTCTCACTCTGAGTCTACAGTGTGACTGGTCCACCCGCACCGGGCCTTCAGTCCACCTAGCCTACTCTCCGAGTTCTAAAGTATGACTGGTCCGCCCGCACCGGGCCTTCAGTCTATCTGGTCCACTCTCCAAGCCTTGGCACGTCTCGTCCGCCCTCTTAGGGCCTTCAGCTTATCCGGACCGCTCGCTGGGCCTTCAGTCTGCTCCAACCACCAACACGAACTTCACCACTGAACATTACCAAATGACCAAAACCAATAAATACCAATAATTACCAAAATATCCCTGGAAGTCAACTGGTCAACCCTTGGTCGAGGTCAAAGTCCTTAGTCAAAGTCAAACATCCTATTTAACTCAACTCGCCGAGTCGCCCCAAGACTCGACGAGTCCAACAAACTCTAAGTCCCTTCATGCTCAACTCACCGAGTCGTCCTTCGACTCACCGATTCATAGCTCAACCAGAAAAGGTTAGGACTCCACGACCAGACTCGTCGAGTCCAAGAACAGACTCGCCGAGTCCAAGGCAATCTTCAATAGACTCGTCGAGTTGTTCTTCCATCTCATCGAGTTTCTGCCTATCTTCATCCAGCTCGCCGAGTCCACCCATGCGACTCGCCGAGTATCTCCAGTTCTTAACCCATGCAGTGGCTTTTCGAGCCATGCAGGGGTTCCAATCCATAGATCTACTCCTCTTCAGACCCTCCATCACGTATAGTGGCAACCTTTACGTGAATCCCAAGAGATATAAGCCTAAAAGCTCCAGGGCTAGGGTTTGGGACAAAGGAACTTCACCAAAAACTCATGGGCATAGACTTTATGGCTTCTTGGATCATTACCAGCCTAGATCTGAGGTAGCATCCTCAGATCTAACTCCAAAATCGAGATGGACCTTATTTATGCCTTTAAACCCCACAAATGATAGATCTATGTGCACAACAGCTTCAAGAACAGATTATTACCTCCAATACAAGCTTCCACTGGATTAGATCTCGTATCTAAGTCCCTCCCTTGCTCTAATCCCCTTGCTCTTCAAGCTCTCTATCAAGATCCCCCTTCCAAAGCTTCAATCTCTCTATCAATGGTGATCCACTCAATTTCTAGGGTTTGTAGTCTCTCAAGGGTGGTAAAGAGGCTGAAGAAGGGAAGTTATGTTCTTTATATAGGGCACAACCCTCGGATTAGGGTTTTTCTCATCTCAGCACCAACTCGCTGAGTCCAACTGCCGACTCGCCGAGTCGGTCACTTAACACGTGACCAGAACCGCGACTCGACTCGCCGAGTTCATCCATCGACTCGTAGAGTCGACCTTCCTTATTTACACTAAGAACCCTGAACTTGCACTTCTGAGCTCGGGGTGTCACAGGTTGGTTGGACCGAAAACGTTGATTTCGGTCCTTTTGGTGTTTTTAGTTGTGAACATGTTTGTTGTTTGTGTTCCTTATAAATAGGAGTCTTAAATGAGCGGTTTCAGGTTAGATGTTTTCGGTCATACCTGTGTGTAAGATCCATTGTACTTGACGATTCCTTGAATATACAATCGTGTGCATTTGGATTGATCTCGCCTCTTCTCTTTCATGATTTATCATTTAGCTTGATCATATTGTTTGATCACTAGTTGGTTCATTGCTTGGAACTTACAGTTGGTATCAGAGCCAATCTAGTGTCAACCGTGATCAAGCTTGTTTTTGGCTGATTTTGATTGATTCAAGCTTTGGTCGGAAACTGTATTGAGCTTCTTATTACAAATTATTCGCTATTGCTATTGTTGTTGGTGCGTTTTTTGCTGTTCATTGAGGATTCAAGGCAAAAAGGATCGAAAATTTGTTGGAAATCGTTATTTTCTAAAAGATCTGGGCGTTTTCGGTGGAGCGTTCTTGTTCGTTTTCAGCCAAAATCCATTTTCGATTGTAATCAGTTTTCGGCCAAAATCTGTTTTCGGCTGCAGTCCATTTTCGGATGTAATCCATTTTCGGTGTGACTTTCTTGGATTATTTGACAAGTTTTATTTTTTAATCAATTAAAAAAAATTAAAAAAATTGGAACCTCAACACAATGCAATTCATCAAGAACTGGATTCAATCATGGGAACCACTATGAGAATTACGCGTCTATTATCAGCAGAAGTGTTTCCAGAATGGAAATACAGGATTAAGAAGTACATCAAAATGAAAGACTTTAAGATATGGAGAAGCATTCTTAGAGGACTAGTAGGAATTACCACTACTCTGGAAGATGGTACAATAACTGACAAAAGAGTGGAGAATTACACTTATGCTGACTTTGAGAAAATTGAGGAACAGGAAAAGGGACTTGTAACTTTGACCATGGCTTTATCCCATGACATTGCTCAAGGATTCCGGGAATATGATTCTTCCAAATCGCTTTGGGAAGCATTGATAGCGGTTTTGTTGGACTAGTGTCTAAGCCCGTAACTATATTTGGTATGTATTTGACCCAATTGTGCATGGTCCTTTTGGGTTGCCTTCACCAAAGCAACTTGATACGATGATTCAAGGAGAAAGAGAGGTTATTATGGTTTATTAATATATTATACGAATAATATATTAAAAGAAAAATCATATTATTGAATTAATATTAGTCATGAGTTAATTAAGAATTAATTTTGTGGCTAAAAGAGATTAATTAAACTTGGGGAACTGATATTGTAATTATAAGATAATTGAATTGTGGGCTATGGATTCCTAAAAGAAAGGGGATTGGACGAAATCTATGGGAAGCCCATATAGATTTCGTCCAAGGGCCTTCTAGAAGGGATTCATGGGTTTCTTAAGGCCTAAGCAGAGAATTAGGGTTTCACCTGAAACCCTAGCAACCCACACAAGTATATAAAGACCCATAAGGCCCCAAAAACATGGGGAAGTAATCCCTAAGGATTCTTAGACGTTTTTGGTGCTCCTTCTCTCTCTGTAAGATCATTCTCTTTCTTGTGGTGTTTTTAAACCATTATAGGATTGACATTTGTGACTCTAAGCTCCAAGACAAGAAAATTCAAGCCATTCTTGAAGAGGTAATCATCTACATCTGATTTTATATGATAACTTCGAAATATGTATGCTATATCTAGGGTTCATAAGTCTTGGATGAATTGCATGTATAATAGAGAAACCTAGATCCATGCTTTAGGGTTTACATGAGTACATAGGATGTTCTTTTGTATAAAAACCCATCAGTGGTATCAGATCCTTGATTGGTTTCTACTGTATTGATGCCTTGTATGTTTATTCATGCTTTAAAATTCATTTTTTGGCCCTCTAACTGACGAACTCGTGGAGTCCCAATGTGAACTCGACGAGTTGGATAAACTCGACGAGTCCACACTAGGAACTCGACGAGTTGGAATGTCAGAAAGAGGATGTCTTGGGATTTCTTGCTGTTTTGCTGAAGGATAATTACCAAAACTGGTTTTTGACTAATAAAATCTGATTTTTATTATTATTATGTGATTATCTATACCAAAACAAACGATAATTACCAATTAACTGAATAATAAATTCCTTATGTGATAAAATTTGGTTATTTGAATTATTTGGTGAACTATCTTGTGAATAAAAGGAATATGTCAAATTTAGATAATGATTAAATTAAATGTTTGATTTAAATTATTTGCTATTTGATCCTATGTGTTTTGAAAAGTTTCAAAACTTGCCCTCAAGTTTTGGAATTTAAAATTTTGATTAAAAGTTTAATTTTGAAATATTTAATTTTAAAACCCTAGTTTTTGATATGCTCAAATTATACCCTTATGGTTTTATTAAGTTAATTAAATGTATAATTAAAAGAGAATTAATAAATCCATAATGATCTGGTTCATATTTAATTGAATTAAAAGTATAATTTATTATATTAGACCACCTAGTATTTTAAAAGTGTAAAATTCACCCTTATACTATATATAAAATTAAAGGTCTAATATTATATATTTATGAGTAAAGAGTCAGTCTTACCGTTAGTAGGCCTCATTCACAGAGTTGGTCTCTAAGGGGTGGTTAAAGGAAGCGACATGTAAAACGACCGCCATTGGGTATCCACTCTTTCCCACCGCGCTCTTGACTAGTGGAGGGTCGTTAGCCGAATGGGTAGGATAAGACACAACTTTCCGTTATAAGTGTAATGAAATACAAAGTAACTAAACACTTTTATAAATTCCCAAATCTTAGTTACTTTAAGGAAAATGTGGAGTTGGTTCTATTCCATGAAATTACACTTTGTACCTTTGCTAAGATGCTAGTGGAGCGTGTGTGGTTAACCGACACACTAATTAGGCTCTAAGCAAAGGTGGAAAAGGGTGACTTGATGTTTGTCATAGATCGATGGACCATGTATGGTTAACTGACACGTCGATTAGGTGACTGTAACATTGGGGACACCATGTATTTTTGCGTGGTTATCCACAACTTGTTTGTGATCCTCGGCATCCCAGTCACAAATGAAGGGCACAATCGAGATTTAAACATGCCATTGAAAAGTTCAATGAATCTCAAAGGATCTAGTAGTTTCAATTCATTTAAAACTTAAATCCCCTTTTTCGTTTTTCATGGTGGAAATTGGTAAATTGTCATTTACCTATCTTCAAATGTTCTGCAATTTGGATTACGGCATCCCTCTTCCAAATTGTAAAATAATGTGTTGGGTCCTTGCCTTGATACTTCATTTGGGTGTTTTATTAAGGACTCAATCAACTAACTTGAATTTTCTCCCGTTTTGTAGATGTTAAAGTCTAACAACTATGGTCTTCCTGAATCCGTTGGAAAAAGTTTTCCACTTGAAGATGATGTTTCACAATTAGTTTGTGGAAATGGAAATCATTCTTCACTTCCTCCACTTCCTCTAATAGTTCTCCCTGACCCACAAGTTTGACGGCTTGAAAAGTTCAAGATCACTCAAGCCCTATTGGAAAAAAAGACATGAAGACAGGATGTTTGTGAGTGCACATGTCTTAGAGATGAAGTCATACATTGACAAGTTAAAAATGATGGGCACTGTTTTCCCAGGGAAGTTGGTTGTTGACTGCGTTCTTCAATCACTTCCCGAATCATATAGTAAGATCGTTAGAGAGTACTATATGATGGATCACAATGTGACCCTCATTGATTGACTTATTTGCTTATAGTTACTGAATCAGCAATGATTTGGTGCACTGGTCTAGCAAATGTGTCTGGTAAGTCAACCTCCCATGTTTCTATGAACATTGATGATGGCAACATTGGAAGTCTAGAAAAGTTTTCTCTACGTAAGAGAAAGGCTGAGTATGAGATTGTCCTGTGTACCGTTCTAGAAGAGTCCATATGTTACTACTGCCAAGAGAAGGGGCATTGGTTACGAAGCTATCACAATTATCTAAAGGATCATGAAGATGGGAGAGTCAAGCTGTATGAATCTGCTTCAGGTAAAATCCACTATCTAACTGTATTAAGTTCTATTTTTTATTCTTAATACATGATGTGATAAGATTGCATTTTGATGTTTTGTAGGATCGAAGAAAAGAGAGGAAGCTTAAAGGAAGAAGCGTGTTGAATCTGATCGTGAAGAAATGGATTTCGATCGCATGGATTTGAAGATCGGATTTTTGTGCTGCTACTTTAGAGTTAGGGTAGATTGCTAAGGAATGTAATAGCATAATTTTCATTAGAGTTACGTTGTAAGGACAAATTTTTGTGCAGTAAAATAAAATTTGATTTTGTCTTATTTATTTATCCTTGCAACAACATGTGTGAAAAGTGATTTTTATGTATTTCTATTATTAGCAATGTTAAAATGGATATGATTCTTAATTATGCTATTTATGGTAGTGTCTAGATTTTTCCAAATAAGGAAAGATTCTCATCGCCCAAATTTGTTTGGACATAAACTTGGAATCATACAACCGGTCTTGTGTGTTGAATGAGAGACTTTGTATTTCGAAAATTAAGGCTAATTCATTGACAAAGAGTCAAGTGAAGGAGTAGGAGATCGAATTCACAATTATGTGTATTAGTCAAGTCCACCACAAAGAACAAGGAAAGATATTCGTCATGTTTTACTAAAGGTTTAGTAAATATAGTTATGCTTATAAGATTAAGTGTAATTCTGAAACATTAGAAATGTTTCAATGTTTGGTAGAACGGATAAGAAGAATCAATTAGACAAAAAGATAAAAGTTTCTCCGATCTGAAAAGATGGGAGAGTACTTTACTATCAGATTTTATGATCATCTTATTGATTATGAAACCATATCACAATTGATCCTCTAAGTAAATCTTAGTGCACTAGTATGGCTAAGAAGAGGAATCGGAAATTGTTGAAATGGTTAAAATCAATAGGTGAATCATACTTCGTTCCAAAATCAAGTCTTAGAGTTATACTCCAAGATTGTGACTTGAGTGACACATCTTAAGAAGTTCTAACACTCTCATATGAGGTAAAGCAGAAAATTGTTTTTCTTACTCTTGCACGTTTGAAATTGGTAAATTGTGATGTATTGGATAAGACAAAGACCAACTAATACCAATTGTGTGTAGTGTTTGTCTTGATAAGAAACCACACTAACTATTGAATATCTTTTTGTCAAGAAATGTTTCTTGATAAGAGAATATTATATGTCAAGAGGTTAGTGGGAGTCCAAATGATCTTAAAAAGGTTCAAGAACTAATCAAGAGTAAACCTATTAGACACTAGCGCACGACTTGAGGCTTGTAACCTATCGTGTTGACAGATTTTTTTATTTCTATGCCATTCTCGTAAAATTACTTATGCATGTGAGTTCTATGAGTTCTCAATTGACTGCATAAGGGCAAGTACCTTGTTCAAAGAAAGTATATTGACTAGTATAGGTAAGCTGCTAAATAACTTTGAAGCAATGGTAGGACCCTTGATGGCAAGAAATTAAGAATGAACAAGTTCAGTCCATATGAGTT
This sequence comes from Lactuca sativa, assembly GCF_002870075.4. Lineage (NCBI taxonomy): Eukaryota > Viridiplantae > Streptophyta > Magnoliopsida > Asterales > Asteraceae > Lactuca > Lactuca sativa. The sequence goes on from NC_056630.2 coordinate 223,111,276, forward strand.
TGGATTTGTCACAAACCTTGTCTTATGATTATGGTTATGACAAATTCACATGGATAGGAACATGTACACCATAAAATATAAGTGTCATAAGGTTTCTCTCCTTCATGAAAATAATTGTGAGGAAACGCTTTCACTAGGAAGATTTTAGGAGTTAGTTGTTGTGTAAATTGCATTCTCAAATTCGATTATGATTACGACATCCCTCTTCATAGTTCGAATTGTGAGATTTGGCAATTAGTTTGAACATTTAAGATTTATTCCCATAAGTTCTATAATGGCTTAAACACGTAGATGAGCTTTCTAAGGAAAGGTGTATGAGTTTGAGAAGCTTGATAATGGTTTATCGAAACATCTCGTATTAGAAATATGAACTTTGAAAGTCAATAAGTATTAATTTCTAGAAGTCCAACAGTCTTCTGAATACGTGTCAAAGCCAGTGGGAGCATAAATGTTAAACTGGTATGGATATAATTATCATGTTAGTGGGAGCATAATTATTATTTTAAGTATTGCAATTTAGAAATATTAAGTATAGAAAATAAAGTTTCAATTCGCACAGTTGCAAAGGTTGAATAGTTGCTTTGCTATAATTAAGGGAGTGAATATCATACTTCGTTTCAAATCTAAAGGCTTAGATCAAGAAATTTTAATTAAATTTAGTCAAAAGACATATATGAATGTTATGTTGAAAAAGGTTAACATAGGGGCATTCTATATATATGGAAATATTATAGCAAGAAACTAGTAAAGTATCACGTTTTTTCATTATGAATTGTGTCCCATACGCTTCGGGTATAGGATCAATTGCATATGCTGTAATATTCGATCGTTTTAAAATTTTCCAAATGCCTAGGGCATTAAGAGGGAAAAGGGACTAGAACCGGTTTGACTAAAATAATTGAACTGTCAACGACAATCTAAGGTTCGCTATGGATTGGTCGCATGTGAGCAGTTGGAAGTATAGTTATGAATGGGCCATAATGAAATTATTATGATTAGATATGATTCTATTAATAATGAGTTATCATATGGAAAATATGGAAATGTTTCCATATTGGTAGTTGGATATTGAATCTGTGATTAGAAACTTTTATGCAAGAAGGATATTCGAAGGATTCTACTATGAATATGAGACTTCACATCTATGGAATTGTCTTGTAACAATCCCCAATAGAGAGCTTTGAAATTTCATTGGCAAAGTGTTGGTGACTTTTGTGCAGTATGATTACAAAAGGATAATTGCATAAAATGTTAGAATCTAGCATATTATAATAATGGCGAGAACTTTGTGTTCTTACACTAACGATGAGGATTAGTAGTTGTGAAATGAGTATCATTGAAAATGTTTTACAATTGATCTATTTCACAAAATATGGACCATAGGTAAACAGAATGTGTATGCTTGGTGCATGGGACAACCGCTTTTATAATACAATTAATAAGTTGATTATTCGAAACATTATACAATGAATAATGTGTAATCAATATGGTGACTAAATAAAAGGAGTTTTATTTATACTCAAAAGTTTGGGGTCATATTGGATTAGATTATTATTGTGTTTCACTTTGCATGTTTTGACTTCCCGAATAATAAGATTATTCGAACCATCAACAATCGCTCATACTATGGAAGTAGGTATGAAAGAAGACTGTCGTGAATTGGCTTGTAGATTGCTAAAGTGTATTAGACATGGCAAAATTCTGCTGCAACGTTGATGAGTACTTATGAATTAAGATTTGAGTATTGGATTAAACCCACACTCACTTGAATCACTTCATGGATTTTATCACAGTTGATTAGTGAGACGATAATATCTTATATTCTTGAAGCCGAGATGTGTGAGTTGTATTCTGCAAGTCGGTTGCACATTGATAATATGTAAACGCACCAGTAACTTGGTGTTATAAAACATATTGTTGTGTGTGATTTGATGAGTAGATACAAGCAAGCATTTGAGTCGAATTTTATCCGTTCCTTTTACCCAAAGCAGGATAAAAGCAATATATGTGGGCCCCTCGACGATTTGGTGATGACACCCTAAGCACTTGGCCAAGCCGAGACTAAGTTGATGTGTTCAATTGTAGTCTGTTGTCAGTCGTCATAAATCGGAAATTAGGAAACAACACATAGATTGAGAGATTGATTATAGTCTATGTCTCATGTTTATACGATATCTAGAATGGAGGAATGTATAAACCCTTATCTAAAGGACAGGTTACTAATAAGATCAGATTTCGAAAGCGTCTTCGAGACCTACGATTTCTAATCGGAGTGTACTTACACAATAGTTACTAGACTTATCCAAGTGGGAGACTGTTGGATTAGTGTCTAATCCCGTAACTATATTTGGTATGTACTTGACCCGATTATGCATGGTCCTTTTGGGTTACCTTCACCAAAGCAAATTGATAGGATGATTCAAGGAGAAAGAGAGGTTATTATGGTTTATTAGTATATTATATGAATAATATATTAAAAGAGAAATCATATTATTGAATTAATATTAGTCATGAATTAATTAAGAATTAATTTTGTGGCTAAAAGAGATTAATTAAACTTGGGGGACTAATATTGTGATTATAAGATAATTGCATTGTGGGCTATGGATTCCTAATAGAAAGGGGATTGGACGAAATCTATTGGAAGCCCATATGGATTTCGTCCAAGGGCCTTCTAGAATGGATTCATGGGTTGCTTAAGGCCTAAGCAGAGAATTAGGGTTTCACCTAAAACCCTAGCATCCCACACAAGTATATAAAGACCCCTAAGGCCCCAAAAATGTGGGGAAGTAATCCCTAAGGTTTCTTAGACGTTTTTGGTGCTCCTTCTCTCTCTCTCCAATATCATTCTCTTGCTTGTGGTGTTTGTAAACCATCAGAGGAGTGACATTTGTGACTCTAAGCTCCAAGACAAGAAGATTTAAGCCATTTTGAAGAGGTAATGATCTAGATCTGATTTTATATGATAATTTCAAAATATGTATGCTAGATCTAGGGTTCATAAGTCTTGGATGAATTGCATGTTTAATAGAGAAATATAGATCCAAGCTTTAGGGTTTGCATGAGCACATAGGATGTTCTTTTATACAAAACCCATCAGGCTTATGAAGGTAATGATGACATGAAACTGAGCAGACAGGACATGCTCTGTCAAAAGTTCAATATGTTCAATCATGTTCTCGGGGAGACTCTTGAGGCCCAACTACAGAGATTCATCACTCTTACTACTAAAATGAGTACTGCTGAATTTTTTGTACCACGCTCGGAGATAAACAACAAACTGTTGAACTCTCTTCCCAAGTCATGAGATATGAATGTTTTTATTATCAAGAAAACCAAGGATCTTAACAGGCTCACTCTTGTTGAAACTATAACTATCATCAAATCTTTTGATTTGGATGATAAGCAACGCGAAATAAACCACGTGAGTTCTTACTCCACAACAAATCTAGGAATTTCATCAAACAATGCTTTTTCATCATTCTCTGTTCCACAAACTCAAGCTTTCACTATTCCATAAACCCATGCTATTCCACCATCTATGTCTTATCAATATTCTGCCTCCTTCTCAAAAGTTGTTGCCATAACATATCAATAATCAGCTTGCTCAAAAGTGCCTGTCCTAATCTTAACTCCTAAGAAAGCTGAAGAAAACATGGCTCTAGCTTCTGGCCTCTTGAATTGTTACAATACTTTTCTAGCTGGAGATTTGCCTCCTTAAATCTCATTGGTAGAACTTGATAAAATTCACCTATAACATGTGGCAGAAATGGATATCACACAGCAAATTGCAATGGCTATATTCAGGGCTAAATAGTTTGCTAAGAAGATTGGGAAGAACAACTGGGGTATGAATGGGGAAAAGAAGGTTGGTTTTAACAGAGGCAAGATAAGGTGTTTTAATTGTTACGAGCCAATACATTTTCCTCGTGATTGTCCAAAGCCAGACATAAGAGAGAACCATGATAGGACGATGGTGCCAGTGAGGAATAATCGAGGAGCTCCTACCAACAGTGAAACTACAAACCTGGGAATGGTGGCTCAAACTTTTGACTGGGAAGATCAGATTTAGGCATTGAACATTTCACGGCCTGAGACTGCTTATCTGGCACAAATAAGTGAGCTTCCTGATCAAATTGTTGAAGAAGATGTAGAGGTGGAAATGATGTAGCTGCAGTTTGCTTTCATGGTATCCACCACTCTTGATACGAAAGAGGTCAATGAACTTTCTTGCTCTAAAAAATGCATGGATACTGTTAAAGTTCTTCATGATCAAGTTGATTTATTACATATAGAAAATGAGAACCTTAGGTACGAAGGGTATAACCTTAGGAAACGTCAAAAACCTCTAAAAGAACAACTAGAGGCCAAAACCAAGGACTTTAGATAGCTTCAGGAAGACTATAGCAACAAATGTGAGAACTATGACCATGTTAAGAGACAGCTTGCCAGCTTGACTGTCGATCTTGACACGTTAAAAAATAGATTTGAAAATACAGACTTTACTTTTAAAAAGTTTGATGTGTCAAGTAAGAAAGTTGTGTCCATGATTGAAAAATCAATTGAAATTTAAAGATAATCATCAAAAGGTTCTAGGGTATGACAGTGTTCCTCCTCCTTTTAATCATAACTACACATCCATCCCTATGACAAAAGAAGAAATAGATAGGGAATAACATATTCAGTATGGTAAACCTAATGTCTCTAAGGTGAATGATACTAATGTCTCTTCTTCAAATGCAAATTCATCCATAGTTCAAGGCAAGCAGACAGCTGGAGAAAGTGTTTTCCATTAAATTCTTATTTGCAAAATGATTATGTGAAAGATGTTTCATATTTAAACAATTATGCTTTTTTTTTGCTACTTTGAGAAATGATGTTGTAGTTTCTGATAATTTTGTTTTGAAAACTGATAATTCTATTGTTTCTGATAAATGTGTTGGTATGCTTGAGAAATCTAACTGTAATGAACTCGTTGCTAGAAAATAGAAGCCACCTAAGTCAGCCAAACAGATTAAACAATGCACATGTTCTTGTGGAAACAATAGATCGAACGGTACCAACTTCTATATGAAGAGACAAACATGTTTCCATTGTGGAACTCCTGGACATATCGCAAGAAATATCCGAACCGTGCATATGTTCCTTACAATGCACAAGGTAGGCAGAATGAGTTATGAGGAAGATCTCTTAAGAGAAAGTCCTTGAGATCTCATTCATTTGCAGTGATTGGAACATTAATAAATACATAAATCTGGCTGCCAAATAAACAAGGACAAACATGCTTTGAACAAAAACTCAACTAGCACTTTAACGAAACCGAATTTGGTTAAGCCAAGATTAGTTTCGTCAAAGTGATCGTATGGGTTTTCATCTAGTCATAGACAGATACCCAAACGATGAAAATCAAAGAAATTTTTTTCAAAAACACCTGTTAAATGTTTCTAAACCTAATTACAAATGGGTGCCCAAAAACTCAGTCCAAACACCTCAGATTCCGCTGCATGCGTCTGATAATCAATCTGACTTTAAAAGTGAAAAAGTTAATTTGATTGATAGAACAGGTAAACCCAGTGTTTCTATGGCTTGGGTTCCAAAATCTAACTAATCTCGTGCATCGTGTAGGAACAACTATGGTGGAATATCGTCAGACCTTGGTATGTCGAAAGTGGCTGTTCCATGCACATGAAATGAGACATTTACCAATTGCACAACATTTAAAAGCTTAATGGGGGTTATGTTTCCTTTGCGGGAGGAGATGGTGGAAACATCACTCAAAAGGGTACTGTAACTAATGGCGTGCTTAGCTTTGAGAATGTGAACTATGCTCCCGAGCTGAAACACGGTTTGCTGAGTGTATCTCAGATCTGTGATAAAGGCTATTCAACTCACTTTATAAACAAAGAATGTTTCATTCTGAAGCCCGAAAGCATCATTCCTGAAGAATGGATTTTGGAGAAATTGAAAAGGGAAGGAAATGCTTACGTCATTGATATGAACCACAAAATTCCCAAGCAAGTTATTTGTCTTTTCTCTAAGGTTTTTGAACAAAATTCTATGCTTTGGCATCGTCGACTTGGGAACGTAAATGCCAAGAACCTCAATCGTCTTGCGAAAAATGAAATCATGCGCGGTCTTCCAATGAAGGAATTCATTACTTTTGAGAAGTGTGTTGCACGTGCTTAAGGAAAACATCATCACAAAACACATAAGCCAAAATTGATCAACTCAATCAACAAGGTTCTTCGGTTGTTGCATATAGATTTGTTCGGTCTGGTCGATGTTCGCAACATAAATAAGAATTCTTATTGCTTGGTTGTCATTGATGATTACTCATGGTTTACATGAATCTTCTTATAATTCAACAAGAGTGGGATTATTGATCTGATCAAGAAATTCATTTTGATGATTGAGAATCAAACCAATGAAAAGGTGAAGGCACTTCGAACTAACAATGGCACGAAATTCAAAAATGCTATTCTGGATCAATTTTGCGTCTGTACAGTGTTGCTCGGACACCCCAACAAAATGGTGTTGTAGAGCGAGGAAATCGTACTTTGGTGGACGCAGCAGCGACGATGCTTTGTGATTCCAAGTTACCGATCTTCTTCGAGGTTGAAGCTATCAACACTGCCTATTATGTTCAGAACCAAGTTTTGATCAAGATATCATAGATGAAGACCCCATATGAAATTCTATATGGTCACAAGCCAACGGTGGCTCATTTTCAAATTTTTGGATGTCGTTACACCCCCCTTCACCTGGAGTCCAACCCCAAATTCAACTCAAAAGCCATTATTGCTACTTTGTGGGATATGTTGCACGAGCTGCTTGGCGAGTGTATAACAAGACCACTAAAAGGATTTTGGAGTCATTCAATGTGCGCTGTTCGGAAGAGAACGAGACCGATGCTCGAGTTGGACATGATTGGTTGTTTGATTATGCATCATTGTTTAAATCCTTTAATGTATTTTCCGATAATGTTTCAGGTTCCAGCTTAGGTACAAGTGTTGTTGTTGTAGATGAAGAGGAAGATGTTGTGTACAAACCACCCCTGGTGACTCCCGAGTCTCCTCAAGTGGATAAGTATACTCCTAGTGCTTCCTCTTCTTCACCAAGTCAAAGGATCTGTTCTAATGCTGAAGTCACTCCCCTTTCCCCTGAAGAAAGAGAAATTGTGATAAGAGATACTTCCGCTGCTACACAATCGTTCATGGAGCTTCTCTATCCTGAACCTATTTCAAATGAATATGTGGCAAGTACCTCTCACGGTCCTAAATCGCCTGAGGCAAGTGATTCAATAGAAGACAGATCCATCAACATCAACAACCTTCCTGACTCAATCAATGACATCAGCCATGAAATCCCCACCAGGGTTCAACAAGATCATCCGATCGACAATGTCATTGGTCTACTGGGTTAAAGTGTTAAAACAAGAAGTCAAAGTTGAGATGTCAATTCATGTCTCTACTCTTGCTTCATATCTCAGATTGAGCGCTAAAATGTGGACATGGATCTTAATGAACATAGCTGGGTGGACTCTATGCATGAGGAATTAAACCAATTTGATAAGTTGGGGTGTGGAAGATGGTTGAGCTACCTAAATTAAAAAATTATTTAGATACTCGTTGGGTTTTCCAGAATAAGCAAGACGATAGCGGGGTGATTATGCGAAGTAAGGCACGTTTGGTTGTTTTTGGTTTTCGGTAGATTGAGAGTCTTGACTACACTGAGGTGTATACTCCTATAGCTCACTTGGAAGCTATTTGTGACAACCCGATATTTCGAGACAATGTAATGTAAAACCAATCAAATTTAGGTCAAAATATAACTTTCCTAAAATCTTATTTGGGTTAAATAAAGTAGTAGGAATTGTATCAAGGTTTTCGTACATATAAAGAACCCTAAAATTCGAGTTATAACGAAGAAGTTATGACCAACCGAAGATTCTCGGCAAAACCGGCAACACCGATTAAACGAAAAATGCGAAGTTTCAATACAATAGTTTTTAGCCTTAAGTATCTAAATGAAAGTTATAGATAACCTCAAACCGTGAGCGTACATAAAAAGAACGTCCAAATCTGACTTCGTATGAGGAAGTTATGATTTTTCCAAGATTCGGGTATATCAGTAGACAGCTAAAAACTCGAAATAGAGCTCGAGATACTTTTGACCAAAACAACCTAAATGAGAATCGAAGGTCTCAACATTAGTAGCGCAACGGCGAAAAGTCTGACGAAAACGGACATCGAATGAAGAAGTTATGGATTTTATACGGACTTTTCGTGTCCCGGCCCGTTAAAAATAAATAACTAAAAATAAAGTCAAAATTTGCCGATGAAGTCTAAACGAGAGTTGTAGATAACATTTTCAGCTACGTGTGCATGTAAAGAACGTCGAAAACGGAGCTCGTATGCGAAAGTTACGGATTTTACAAGTTCGGGGTCCAAAATCTGAGGTTGTCAGGCCCCCACGACGTGGCACACCAGAAATGCCCCTATAAATAGAACTCTTGGGGTGCCGGGTTTAGGTGCTCCATTCTTCCATCTCTCGTGCTGAAACTCTGTGGTTAAGCTCCCGAAGCCCTCCCGAAGCCCCGGTTTTCACCTTCAAGTCCCGAAGGAAGGTTTTGTGTTCCCGAGATTCCCGAGACTCCCGAGAATCCCGAGATTTTCCCCCGCTTTCAACTCTTCCTGTCGAAGTTCTGCTCGATTCTTCTCTAGACTATTTCAAATCAACCACTTCAATCAAGTGAGTTCATACCCCTAATCAATATTTTAAATGATTTTAAATGCTTTAATGGGGGGGGGGGGGGGGATACAAGTAGAAACAAACATGTTATTGAATCATTGATATGTATTTTATAACTATGTTTGTCATTTAACGGATTTCACATGCTACAAAATGTGATGCATGAAATGGTTTTACATCTTCAAAACACATTGTTACCAAATGTTTTACCTTTGAAATGTTTATTAAAATGACATCAAGTCATTGTTAATTGTTGTTCAAAACCCATAAGAGGTCTTACAAAACCATTTTTACATTCCTGAACTAAACTATGCATATACACTTATATTCTTATATATGTATTGAGTTTATAGTTTACATCTTTCATTTAGTTTCCCACACCCTTGAGTAGTAAGAGTGTATAAACCTACATGATCATCCAGTTATATTACAGTAGATTATCATAGGGATAATATGAAGATATGAAACATTACTTCTATTACAAGGAATCACACAAGAGTCAGTTCATTCATGAGTCTATACTAGTACATTACCTGATACATGAGTACTTACAGATGTTTACCTGATACATGAATATGTTTACATATACTTACCTGTTACATGGACACACATACATGAATGGCACACAAGAACACTTTTACATAGGTGCATTATCTTGTATTCACTTACCTGGATACTTGTACTTAGGACTACGAGGATGATTTATTAGTACTTGCTGTGTAAATTGTCTTTCCTATCTCGGTTCAATGGGATAGCTAGGCGGGACTTACCATTCCGAACCCCACGGATTAGCACAAGTGGTCAATGACCATCTTCAGAGGTCTAAGGTTACTACTTATATTAGGAAGATCGATTTGGGACTAACCCTTCCACCCACCTGCTGCTGCTACAGAGGACAATTGGATAATCTTCGGATGTTCATTAGGTTATACATTTCACTTAATGTGATGCCGTGTTGGTCCTAGTACCCAGTGACAACACTTACAGTAGTACATTTTCCTGTTTACTTTATTTTGTGATACATTCACATAAACGATGAGTTAGACTAAGCACTTTTAGTACTAGTCAATACAAAGGAAAAACTATCATTTTACAAACAGAACATTCGGGTCTTGGTAGAAGACTACACTTCATACTTACAAAACATTCGGGTCTTGGTAGAAGACTACACTTCATACGTACAGAACATTCGGGTCTTGGTAGAAGACTACATTTCATACTTATAGAAAATAAGGGATTTTCTAGGGATTTCATACATACCTCAACATTTTCATTTAAAGGTTTACATGGCCTTCATAACAGATTTTCACAAACTAGGCAATGACAGTATTATACTTATGAATTCACCAGCTTTAAAGCTGATACTCGCTTTCAAAATAACTTGTATTCTCAGGTCATCAGTAGACAGGTACGGAGGCCAGGTTTTGAGAAGACGGAGCAGACAAGTCTCGTCTTTTATTTTGATTGTGATGGGATTAAAACAACTTTTAATCTATGAAGATCGATTAGATCTTGAACAAGTATAAATATAAGAAACAGCAAGAACGATAATAATAACAAACCAGAAAACAAAATTAAGAACACAACAGCTTGAATCAATCGTGTTGAATGATTAAATAAAATCCTTAGAAGAGCTCGATTAAGAACATCAACTGTAAAGGATTGGAAGATTACAAGAGAGCAATATCGTAGAACTCTGGAATGTAAAAACTGAAATCTTGAATCTTAACCTAATATGCATGCAAGCATTAACTTATATACAATACATAAAATACTCTCGGTTGGACAGGCCCAAACCGGAGAATACAAGGCTAATCTACGAGCCCAAAAGACGCAACATAAAACAGAACTTCAGCCCAACAATCTCCCCCTTTGCGTCAATTTGGAGCGAGACCTTCACTTCGTACTTGGGCCGGCGGCTGAAGCTGGTACCTTCTTCTTCACGGTACTAAACAGACACTTGGTTATGGAAAGGATGGTCTGTCTAAACCGGATGTACCAATTGATCATATCTTCAAAGTACTTGATGTCATCAGCCGAATTGTCCTTACACCGCTTGACGATTGATAGGACGTGTTCCAAGCAAGTTGTGGTGTAGAGGTGCTTGTCAGCTAAAGCGAACAGACATTTCTGTCCTTCGGCTCTGGTGAACATCACAGAGTTTCGCCTCGAATCTATCTTGCCCATTTTCATCGTGTTTAGATCACTGGCCGATCCCACAGGCTTGACTTTCGGTTTCTTCTTAAACACTGTGGCAACCTCCTGATCCATTAGGGCCACCTCCATGATATAGCATGCCAGCATCCTTTTGACATGGTCTAAGATGGGTCCATATTCGGCTTCGTTTGTCAGCAAGATGTTGTACAAGACTATCCAATCATGAGGGTTCAGATTGGGCAGATCCGCCAGAGAGATCATGTGAGCAGTTCTTGCAGATCCTCGGATAAGCTTGAACTTGACGTTTGTGAATCTCCCCACGGCAAACGGCTTCATCACCCGAACATTGACAATCTTCTGGGCGCTCCATGTAAGGTATTGAGGGCGAGCGGCCTCCAGGTAGAAGTCAATGAGCTCCCTGTCAAGCTCATCGTTCGGATGCGGGACTTCGAAAATGTTGGAGAAGGCGTGGAAGATGAACGCCTTTCGAGTCAACGGCATATCAAATTGCGAATCGACCGAGTTGTTGCAGTCGAACGATTTCACCGACTCGAGCCATAGTATGCTTGGAGTCTCTATGGCCTCTTTTATCAGACGATCCCTGGTCCAGGCAGGGAAGAGCAGCTTTCGGCTCTCAAGGAGATCGTTGGCTTCTTTTTGTTTACATTCGGCTTCTTCAGCTTCACGTGCCACACGACTGACATCGTCATCAATATTGCGACTGTTCTTTCTCTTTAACATGTCCGCAATAGTCTCCTTGTCTTCATCTTCATCTTCATTGTCATCTCCTCCCTCTGCTATGTTTTTGCCTTTGTTCTTCACACCCGAACCCGAGGCATGACCAGTTGGGGGTGGTTCAGTGTGAGTAGCTTTGGAGGTAGGAGGGGGTTTCGATCCTTTCTTCTCATCTCCCCCTTGTTTCGGAATGGACACGAAACTGGGTAGACCTTCAATTTTGCTTAAGAGGTCCATGGCCGGAGAGAGTTTCTCAGCGAGGGTACGCCTCACTGAGTGATTGAGGATGGGGTCTTGTGCTTCCAGGATGTTGGATAGAGCGGCGTGGACATCCGAAACACACGTCTTGATGACTTCCCTCTCGGATCGAAGAGCCTCCAATTGTTGTTCGGAGTTGGAAAGTTGGGTGCTCTTGACCTTGAGGGCAGTAGTCTTACTTGCCAGGACGTCCATCAGTGAATTTTCAGCCGCAAGATCCTCTTGTAGCTTTGCCAAGCGGGCATCGATGGAGGCACGGAGTGCCGAGTTGTCGTCGCTAAGGTTTTGTCTGAGGGTAGCGAACGAGGATAACTCCGTCTTTACAAACTGGGCCAATTGATTAACAACTGGTTCCAGAGTTGTTTTGGTGGCGTCGGCGCTTTCCTGCATAGACTGCAGCAGGATTGAAGCGTCATGGAATAGTTTATCGACTTTTTCGGTCGCCGCCTCACAAGCTCGGGTGGAGGCGTCTATCGCAGCAGTTGCTGAGGCCATGGAATCATGTTGAGCCTTGGAGAAGGCATCAACTATCTTTTGAAGTGCGGCTTCAGATAAAGAGGACTGCTGGGTGGAAGAGGAGGCGAGAAGTTGATCAACCTTCTCGTTAAGCTCGCGAAGATGCTTCTTTGTCACTGGAGCATCATCCTCCTCATCACTTTGAACTTGAAAGGGACTATAATAGACCGAATCATAGTTCATGTGATCACCACCAAGGTATTGATCATCGCCGTCGGAGGCGTCTTCTGGAGATTGAGGTAGTGGTGAAGCTGGGGGTGTTATTGGTTTAGTTGGTTCAGGTTGAGTGGGTGGGGGATTAGTTTCGGGTGGTGGTGGTGTATGGGTTTCGGTTTGTGGAGGTTCGGTTACGGGTGGGGTTTCGGTAACAGGTGGTGTTTCGGTTGATGTGGTGAATATGGGTGGTGGTATAGGGAATGAGGTTGGTGGTATAGTAGGGTTTATGGTGGGAATGGAAATAGGTATTGTTGGTGGAGGGGAAGGAACTGGGGATTGGTGAAGTTCCATCTTCGGGGTTGGAGACCGAGGGGGTGTGTTGCCTCTTTGTGGAGATTCGTCTCCTTGTGATCCCTCAGAGTCCGAACTCCCACCTTCGGATTCACTTGATGAGGAGGGAAGGACTAGCTTTCGCTTTTGTTGGGTCTTCCTCCTTTTCGGTTTTGGTGACGAAGCAGCCTTCGGTTGTTTGCGCTTCTTGGGAGAAGGTTTTGGGGCTTTGGATGGTTTCTTCCCCTTGTCGGCCTTCTTACCCCTGGCCACCGGTTTGTCGGCTTCATGGATTGATCGCAGCATGTCCGGTGTCAGTTCCCTTGGACCAGATGGCCCTAACTCCTTGATCGCCTTGATCATACTGCTGTCTGATGGCACACTTCCATACATCGACTCCGAGATAGAGCCAATAAAGGAGAATTTCGATGCATCGGATACGATGATCTTCTTGGTATGGAACGTACCAACAGAAGACATCGGTGCACCGTCAGCAGTTGGGACCTCAAACCTGTCCATGGCCCATCTTGTGATCAGGATCCAGAACCGGGCCAGCGACACTTCAGAGTGTCGAGAAGTGGAAGAAAGGCTCTGAATCAGCTGTTGCCAAAGGACAAACCCATAATCGAGGTTGATCCCGTTGTACACCCCATACATGATTGACAGGAAAAGACGACTGGCCCCGTCCGATCCTGAGCTCCTTTCAGACAGTCCCTTGAAGAGAACTGTAAATAACCCATTCCACAGGGGCGGTAGGCATGACTTCTTGAACCTTGCGACGAAGGTAAGAACTTCCGTGTAGCCCATGTTGTAGAACATGCTGTATAACATTCCAACGGGAATCGTCTCCGGGTTAACACGCGATGGGTCAGCAGCAAACCCAAGCATGGTGCAGAAGCGGGGACGAGAAATCGACGTTTTGTGTTCTGCCACTTCGAAAAATATCCTGTCGACGCCCTTGTCGTAGTAGGCCGTCGCATAGACCTGAGATAAAGCCACCATTGGCACCGTTTCAATTCTGGACAATGCCGGAGCAAGCTGGGAGTACTTGAGGCATTCGATAACCGGCGACATGTAGGGATCATAGGCTAGTGGGTTCAGATCAATGACAAGGCATTGTTGAGGTCTAATGGGAAGAATCTGAGAAGTAGCATGAACGGATGAAGATTCAGCCATTGTTACAGGTGTGGAGAAGAAGATGACCGGGAGAGAGTTTTGGGAGTAATTTTGCTTTGGGAATTATGGGGGCAGTAAAGAGGTAAAAGGTGGTGTTGATGGCTTTTTATAGTAGGTGATAGGAGAGAGAAAGATCGTTTCAAATTTCTTATTGAAATACGGAAGGGTTTTGGAGTGACTGATTGGTGACAGTTGGGACGTGCGATGATCACGTAGGAGAGAGAGTGTCAGATTCCTAGGATCACGCCGCCCAATAAGCGCCGTTTCAGAGAAAGGAACCGTTTCCATTTCCACACGCGCCATTAATGCCAGATGGATGACGCTTCAATACTGCACACGCGTCCAATAGTGTCAGAAAAAGCGCAGCCTCTTCAAATTCACGCGCCCTCCTTTTTACCGTCGTTTGAATATCTATCCTTTGAACTCCCGCCGCGTCAGCAACCTTTTGGACTTATCCCTTTTTAAACGCCATCTTTTGAATAAAACGCCCACGTGGATTATTGGTAACCACAACTTCATTATTAACCATCCATGAATTATCCAGCCTGTAAAATAATTAGTAACGGAATTTTTGAAAATCTAGGATTTTCGTGCAAAGAGTGTAAAAGATAAAGAAATAAAGCAACTCTTTTTGGGATTATCTGTGATGTCAATGATGACACGAAACTGATGATCCCGGGCACGAATCTCTTCCTTCAAGGTCAAGAGAGACCTCAAAGTGTTAGTGTGGAATCCCGTTGAATTATGATCAAACATTTATCAATAAATGTTGAAAGGCTTCTTTAAATAAGGCAAATTAAGGGTAGTTTCGCTTTGATTCAACAATTCAGTTCCTGATATAAGAATGAACGTGAACAAAGTACTTGTGAGACCAGTGTAGTCTGTTGAACAAGTAGGTTTAAGTTAATTTTGTAGTGGCTTGGATTAATATGAAATCTCAAATAAAGATTTAAAACTGGATCCCTTGGGAAGAAATGTCATGGTGTGTAACAATTTCATTGGAACCACGCAAAAAGAAAAAAATGAGATTTCATGAAGGTACATTCGTTAATTCATTGGTGAAAACTTGATCAAGTTAATTGGTCACCGTCAATTCGTTGGTGTTGAATTTTGGGTTTCACTCAGCTCGTAGTGACACGAAGCTAAGATCATAAACACAGATGTTGTGTAACCATAAACCTCAGTGGTAGTTGCTGAGAGTCTCAAGGGTTACAGTGATGATACGAATGTGATGGAGAAGAATAATGGGATGTAGAAAGAAGACATAGTACCTCTGCTGCCAACATAAGGACCAAGCAGGAGACTTTGAACTCATGTGAGAAAAGAGTGAGGTAGCTCACGATTAGAATAAATGAGTTAGCCTTATTGGGAAGACAAGGTTTGTGTATACCAGGTCATGAAGGCTATTATTCAAAATCTTATGAGGCTTGGGACACATACAGCAGCATGCTTCTAGGGACACTTAAGTAAGTCATTAAATATATCCCCATAAATGAATGAGCACAAAAAAAATTAAAATATTTTTGGAGTTTTTGAAATTGAGAGTCAAAAAAAAAAAAAAAAATAAGACATAAAAAAAAATTATAAAAGAGTTAAAAGAAAAAAAATACGATTAAAAAAAAACTTTGGAGAAAAATTGAAAAACCGAACCCGAACGTTCGGTTGATTTAGGTTGGAAAAAGTTGAAAAACCGAACCCGAGCGTTCGATTGCATTCGGTTCAGGAAAATTTTGAAAAACCGAACCCGAGCGTTCGGTTGGTTTTGGTTCAGGAAAATTTTGAAAAACCGAACCCGAACCTTCGGTTGGTTTCGGTTCAGTAAAATTTTGAAAAACCGAACCCGAACCTTCTGGAGGTTTCGGTTTTGGAAAAATTTTTAAGAAACCAAGGGGTTTAGATATGAAAAAAAAACTTTTTACATAAAGAAAAACAAATTTTGCACCAGAAATGTACAACAAGGAGAAACTACCTTTGAAGTAATGAGCGAGTGAAATGGTTGAATCGAACCCGAACGTTCGGTTGAATTCGCTTCTTACGTTTGAGATCGAGAGGTAGTGTGAGGTACTGACTCTGATTCCATCATACCTAGCCCTTGCAAAATTTTATTGAATGATGCTTCTGGAAGAGCTTTGGTGAAGACGTCAGCCAGTTGATCAGTGGTTCTTACGAAGTGAACTTCGACATTTCCATCTTCCACATGATCTTTGATGAAGTGATACCTCAGTGCTATGTGTTTGTTTTTAGAGTGTTGCACTGGGTTATGACAGATCCTAATTGCGCTTTCAGAGTCACAATATAGAGGGATCTTCTTCATATTGAGTCCATAGTCTCGAAGTTGACTCTGGATCCAAATCACTTGTGATGTGCAGGATGCAGCGGCAATGTATTCCGCTTCAGCAGTAGACAGCGACACACATGTTTGTTTCTTGGATTGCCAGCTGACCAACTTCCCATCAAGAAATTGACAGCCACCAGTTGTGCTTTGGCGGTCGAGTCCACATCCTCCAAGGTCAGCATCAGAATAGGCTTGAACAAAGAAGCCAGAGTTGGATGGATACCATAGACCTAAGGAGGCAATTCGCTTGAGATAGCGTAGGATGTTCTTCACTGCCAGCATGTGAGGTTCGCGTGGGTTAGCCTGAAATCGAGCACAATAACATACAGAAAATATGATATCAGGCCTGATAGCAGTTAGATACATCAGTGAGCCTATCATTTGACGATAGAGCATGATGTCGACAGCCGGTTTATCCAGTGAAGGGGTAAGTTTGGTGCCAAATGCCATTGGGACTTTAACTTTTGAGTCTCCCATCATTCCAAACTTTGCTAGGAGAGTCTTTGTGTAAGCTTCCTGATTGATAAAGATGCCTTCGGGTCCCTGTCTTATATTTAAACCAAGGAAAAAATTAATAGGACCCATTGAGCTCATTTCAAACTTAGTCTCCATCAACTTTCTGAATTCAGCTGTTAAGCTGGGATTCGTAGAGCCAAAGATGATGTCATCGACATAAATTTGAACTATCATAAGGTGGTTACCTTCCTTTTTGCGAAAGAAGGTTGGGTCAACCGAACCTTGTTTGAATTTGGACATCTTTAAAAATTTTGTAAGCGTTTCATACCAGGCTCTCGGAGCTTGTTTGAGGCCGTACACAGCTTTATCCAGAATGTAGCAATGATTTGGATACTTTTCGTTCACGAACCCAGGAGGTTGCTCCACATACACCGTTTCTTCAAGTTCTCCATTGAGAAATGCGCACTTGACGTCCATTTGGAAGACCTCAAAGTTTTTGTGAGCAACATAGGCCAGAAATATTCTAACCGATTCTAGCCTAGCTACTGGAGTGAACGTCTCTTCGTAATCTATCCCTTCCTCCTGACAGTATCCTTTGACAACCAGACGAGCCTTGTTCCTTATGACATTACCTTCCTTGTCCATTTTGTTTCTAAAAACCCATTTGAGACCAACAACTGAAGCATCCGGAGGAGTTGGAATGAGACGCCAAGCTTTGTTCCTTTCAAACTCGTTTAGTTCGTCTTGCATTGCTTGAACCCAATCAGAGTGATCGAGGGCAGTGTTCACTGTCTTCGGTTCAACTTTTGATACAAATGAGTTAAACATACAAAACTCAACCTTTGAGAATAAGGATGTCTGTTTTACCTTCAGTTGAGATCGGGTCAGAACCTTTTCAGATACATCACCAACTACTTGAGAGATAGGATGATCTCTGGTCCATTTTGTAAGAGGAGGGTAATTCGGATCGAAGGTTGGATCTAGTTCAGCGTTGATCATCTCTTCAGGTTCAGATTGGCAATCGAAATCAAGCGTCATATCATCATGCTCCCCCTCAATTGATGAGTCTTGAGAAACACGAGGTTCAGGGGTTTCTTGTGGTGCTGGATTTTCAGGCATTGAAGCACCTTCGTTTGGAGGGGCACCTTCGGTTGGAGAGTTACCTTCAGTTAATGAAGGACCTTCGGTTGAAGTAGTAGAGCTTGGCTCCCCCTGGACATGTGAGCTAGGCTCCCCCTCGACATGAGAACTTGGCTCCCCCTCGACTGAAGCATTGTTGGTTGGAGATTCATTAGTAGGCGATTCTTCTTCATGCATTCTTCTTGCAGCATCTTCGACAATCTATTTCATATGATCTATTTTGTTGTCGGCTGCACCTGCTTCGGAGAGAGAAGCTTTTTCAGGTTCGTCAAATAGTTCCAGAAAATTTTCGTACAGATTGGCGATTGAGACAGTGACTTGGCCAGTTTGAGGAAAGATTTCACTGGCAGTGTCATCTATGGCCTGTAGCTTCTTGACATAGTTATCGTCGAAGGTCACATAGTATGTCTCTTTAATTCTTCTTGATCGTTTGTTTAGGACCCTGTATGCCTTTGAAGTGAGTGAGTAACCCAGAAAGATTCCCTCGTCGGCTTTTACATCAAACTTGTTGCGGTGTTCTTTAGAATTAAAGATGAAACACCTTGAGCCAAAAACGTGGAAAAATTTCACATTGGGCTTCCTGTTGTTTAATATCTCATATGGTGTGAGCATGAATCGCTTGTTGAGATAGGACCTGTTTTGTGTATAACAAGCAGCAGAAATAGCGTCAACCCAAAAATAAAGAGGTAAGGAAGCGAAACTTAACATAATTCGGGCAACTTCACACAGAGATCGGTTTTGTCTTTCGACTATTCCGTTCTGCTGTGGTGTGTAGGGAGCTGAGAAATTATGGCTAATTCCCTTGTCTGCAAGAAACTCTTCAAACTCCTTGTTCTTGAATTCGAGACCATTGTCGCTCCTGATGTTGCGAACGACCTTCTTGAGCTGGACTTCAATTTTCTTGATGAACACCTTCAGCTTTTGAGTCGCTTCAGATTTGAGCTTTAGAAAGAACACCCATGTAAATCGAGAGAAGTCATCAACGATAACAAGAATGTACTTGCTACCACTGATGCTTTCAATAGATGAAGGACCACACAAATCGATATGAAGCAATTCGAGTGGTTCAACAACTTTTGTGTTAATTACGGATGGGTGACTTTGACGACTCTGCTTTCCCATTTCGCATGCAGCACATAAATGCTCTCTGTCAAACTTGAGCAATGGAAGACCCCTAACGTGACCTCCAGTGACAAGTCGGTTGATATCTTTGAAATTGAGATGAGAGAGTCTCCTGTGCCACAACCAGCTTTCGTCGGATTGAGCTTTTGATAGCAGACATATGGCTGGGTTTCCTTTGATGGGTTTCATGTTCAGGGGAAACATTTCACCCTTTCATTCTGACTTCAGAATCACTTTCTTTGTCTTTTTGTCTATGATTTCAGAACCTTCATCATCGAATGAAACTTTGAGACCTGTACCTCCAACAAGCTGAGATACACTGATGAGGTTGTGTTGAAGTCCTTCCAAATATGCCACCTTCCTTATGGTAAAATCACCATTCGTTATCATCCCATATCCCTTTATGGTGCCGAAAGAGTTATTTCCAAACTTAACGTTGCCACCATTTGCAAGAGATCTGTATTCCTTGAGCTCCTCTTTCCTCCCTGTCATGTGACGCGAGCAGCCACTGTCGATGTACCATTCTTCGTCAAACTGCTCGTCACTTATAACCTGCAAAAATTAAGCAGATTTAGGAACCCAAAGTTTCTTGGGTCCATGTGAGGTTTTCATGGGAACGGGAATAGTTAGAGAGATGTCAACAAGATATGTTCTTTTAATTAGAGTTGTTTCATCTTTCTTTTTAATGGTGAATACTTTTATTTTGTTAAGATTAGGTTGGTTTCCTATGGGCTCAGGCTTGGATTCATCGACCTTTCGCTTTCCCTTTTGTTCAGCTGATGGACGAGGTTTTTGAGAACCAACGGAATTAGCATTAGAGCAAGATGGAGATAAACGAGAAGAATTAGAAAGAGAGGATTTGGATTGGGAGGACTTCCTTGCTGATGACTCTAGGTGACCTTTTTGCTTTTGATCGTTGGTGGGGTTAACCTTTGAGTCTTGTTCTCGTCTGACTTCAAGCTGTTGTGTTCTTAATTTTGTTTTCTGGTTTGTTATTATTATCGTTCTTGTTGTTTCTTATATTTATACTTGTTCAAGATCTAATCGATCTTCATAGATTAAAAGTTGTTTTAATCCCATCAGATTGTATATTTTTGGTGTCTTATTACAATGAAAGAACACACATGTATTAAACTTTACTTATAACGCAATGGATGTTGTTGTTGCTTGTTTATTATATTACACTATTGTGATACTGTACATGACGTCCTCCACCCTTGAACGTTTCCGCCGTTCGTGGTTTTGGGGTGTGACACTATTCATATCTTCTTAGCTTATTCTTCCAACATGGGGTTCACTGTTTATCAAATGGACATCAAGACCACCTTCCTATATGGAGTCGTGAAAGAGGAGATCTATGTTGATCAACCCGAGGGTTAGTCAATTCATAATTTCCAAATCATGTCTACAAGTTAGATAAGGCTTTGTATGGGTTAAATCAGGCTCCCAGAGCTTGGTATGCTACCTTGACAAATAATCTGCTGGACAATGGCTTCTCAAGAGGTTGAATCGATCAAACGATGTTCCTAAAGCATGTAAATAAAGACTTGATTGTCGTCCAAATATATGTAGATGACATTATTTTTGGGTCAACGAGTCCTGAGCTGTGCAAAGAGTTTGAAACAGTCATGAAGAAAAGATTTGAAATGAGCTCGCTTGGTGAGATGACGATGTTTTTGGGATTACAAGTTCGTCAAGGTTCTTCTGGAATCTTGTTGCATCAAAACAAATATGGGGAGGATATTCTTACAAATTTTGGGTTCAAAGATTGCAAAACTGACTCTACTCCCATGGGTGAAAGACCTCTGCTAGGACCAGATCCCGAAGGAGATTTTGTAGATCAAATCGAATATCGATCAATGGTCATATCTCTTATGTACTTGACTGCAAGCAAACCTAACATCATATTCGCCGTCTATCAATGTTCTCGATATCAAGCTAATGTTAAACTATCTCATATGATTGTTGTTAAAAGGATTTTTAGATACCTCAAAGGTAGTCCTAAATTGGGGCTATGGTATCCTAAAAATTTTGAATTTGACCTATATGCTTTCGCTGACAGCAACTATGGAGACTGTGATTTTGACAGGAAATCCACATCTGGTGGATGCTAGTTTCTGGGGGAGAGTTTGGTGTCTTGGAAATGCAAGAAACAGCCGATGGTGTTCACTTGAACAACCGAGGCAGAGTATGTCGTTGCATCAGCATGCTGCTCTCAGGTCATCTGGATGCAACACCAACTGTTGGATTATGGTTTAAACTTTCTTGAAACCTCCATATTTTGTGATAATGATATTGCGATTCAAATTGCCAAAAATCCCGTTATGCATTCCAAAACCAAGCACATCGATATCAAAATTCATTATATCCGAGACTATTATGAGCGTAAGCTTATCCGTTTGGAGCAAATTGACACTGATAATAATGTGACAGACCTGTTTACCAAACTGTTCAGTAAAGTTCGATTTGATGTGCTTGTGAGTTTAATTAAAATGATTCGTTTTGAAGACTAATTTTTTAGTTAGTTTAAATTTGCGCATTTTATTTTCTTTTCTTTTATCCTATGCAGAAATTTAGGGGAGAAATCAAAACAGAAAAAAAATTAAAAAAAAAATCCAAAAAACATGTTCTTATGGTTTTTCTTTTGTAGGTGCTATTTGGGAAGTAATATCAAGATTGAGTGATAAGGAGCAGCTCAAAGAAGTGTAAGGGATTGAAACTGAAATGTCTAGACTCTGTGTTCAATGTGTTGGTAGGCACGCAGTGTTCAAAAGGACTAGACTTAGATTGAAAAATGAAAGGACTTGACAATATAGACTTAGATAGTTCTATTTGGACTAACAATACGACAGTTGGGTAGATTGAGCAGTGAGATAAATAAGGGAACCTACAGGATACACTAAAAGTCATATGTATATAGAATTCTGGCATAACGTTTCCTCGATGTATGGACATATGTCCTTAATCCTGGTACTGATAGGGAGACCGGGGGGTTCTGATAAAGTAGGTCTATAGGAAATTATTTTCTTGCTTTCTATTTGTCAGTCATATTTTTCCTCCTTTATGTGATTGGAACATATTCGACCTAGATTGCAACATATGCAACTCTATCTCTATGCATCTCCTTCTATATGCAATTTTTCTATCTGTTAGTCATCTGTTATCTCCTCTGCATGATTGGAAACAATCCGACCTGGAACACATCATATGCAACATTCTACCTCTCAATCCCTCTATTCTGGTGAGTCATATAGTGTTCCCTCTGCGTGATTGGAAGAGATCCGACCTGGGTATACACCATATGCATTTCTGAATATGACTTCTTTCTTAAAGGGTTTTCTACTCACCTAAAGTAAGGAGTTCTTAGGATGTTCTTGATTGTCGGGGTATGTCGGGAAGTGGGGAAAACGTTCTAGTGCATCTAAAATTGAACCATTTAAAAGCTTTTCTGTAGATCTCGCTGCTGAATTTAAGTGGACAACAATATCCTTTGTCACACCCCGCTAAAGCAGAAACACGAGGCGTGGCAGTATAAAGGGTTTCATAGCAAAAGTTAAAAGACAACACCAACCATAGTATTAAAAATCATTACAAATTTACAATGGGTTTGAACAACTTTTAAAAGAAATTACAATGTCAATTGAAATACGACACATGCGAATGCTCCTAAAAGTGAAGTGTCCCTAAGTGCCAGTGACTCGATGACTCCTGAAAAAACATGTAAAACGAGCGTCAACTATAAAATAGTTGGTGAGTTCACAAGTTAAAAATATTATTGGTTTCATGAATCAAAATCAAAATTTTGATATAAGTTTCCATAGATAAAAATATATTGCTAAAATGAGTAATTAAGTTTGTATAAACAAAGTTCATTGTCATCATGAGAAATAAAGTATGTTGCCCAAAAGAGATGTGACGTTCATATCCTCATGGGAAATAAAGTTTGTTACTCAAATGAGTAAACAAGTTTCATTGCTACAAGGAGCAAACAAGTTTGTTACTATAAGAAGCAACCAAATTTGTTGCTAAAAGAAGTAAATAAGTAATTAGTAACAAAAGTTCGTTGTTATAATGAGATACAAAGTTTATTGCTATAATAAGTAACGACTTTGTATATGTATGAGCAAACAGTGAGTTCTCAACCAAGCCTATAACTGTTTCCCTATCAAGATCTATGCTTATCGTTCCATAGATTATATGGTATGATGCACTCCAGCAATCGGGCGAATGAGGAGTTGTCAATTCCTAATAGCGCTATCCACAATGACCATTGGCTCAAAGAGTTAATGGTTGGAATAAAGTATAAATGAAGGGACTTAAGACGATAAGTTCTCATGTTGTGTGTTGCATAGATATACATAGAGAGATATAGCAGTAAAATAGCAATCATGTTTGATACAAATCAATTTAAATACAACGAACAAATAAATAGTTTTTCGGACATGCTTTTCCATCCCAAAACATAAAAACTGAAAATAGGGGAGTGCGTGAATACTCACAATATGCATTTAGATGATGCAAATGGTGCCTTGAACTACGCTCCACTCATACCACTATCGTTTTCCTACAATGATGTTATACACTAATGAATCTCTAATTGAAATCTAATACTAATATATTTACTACTACAATAGAATTATGCCAATAATGTGTCAAAATTTGATATTGTTAAGTTACAAACATTTTTCTAAAATTGTGAAATTTTATAGCTCATGTGATTAAGACAATTTTGGATATTAATTTCCAGATTTTTGTAATATTAATTGGGGGTATTTCAACACATTTAAATGTGTTTTAAGCTCTTAAAAAGCCAAAATATTATCAAACAGTTTACAAAAAATACTCAAACATTGAATTTTGATTCTAAACACAGTAGAGGTCTTCCAGATATTTTCCATTGAATTTTTGATGTGATTAACTATTTTTCCAAATTTTTATGACTTCATAACAATATAAATTCGTGAAAAATAGCATCCAAAGGATACAAATTACCAAAAATTTTATAATACTTCCATTAGATGTACTTGAGCTGGGAAAAATATAAAAATGGAATTATAAATTATTTAACCTAATTTTATGATTTTTGTGCGTTTATTTTAATAAAAATTGAAATAAATATAAACCAGCTTCCAAAATTACCCAAACCTTTTTTTTACTGTTATTAAATATTATTAAGCTTGGAAAAATATAAGAATGGATTTCTAAACTGTTTAAACCAATTTTATTATTTTTGATCATTTATTTTAACAAAAATTGAAATAAATAGAAAAAAGTTTCCCAATTTGACCAAACTTTTTGTAACACTGTTAGTATACATCTAGATGCTTTGAAAATTATAAAATGTATTTTTCAATTAATCTTGCTATTTTGCATTGTTTTATCCTCTTAAATAATCATTAATTGGAGAATAATAATCAAAAAGTTAAAGTAAATTACGATAAAAAAATTAAACTTCATTTACAGTGTAAATAATCTGGGAAAAATCCCAAAGGTGGTTGTTATCTACTGGAATTCGATTTTGTGGATTTAAGTGTATTTAACCTTAGAAAATAGGAGAAAAATAGTATATATAGAAGATACAAATAATCGAAATGTTTATTTGGCATCCTAATGTACTACAAGGAGTTCTGGTAAATTTTCATGAATTTTGGATGAGCAGAACTATTTTTTCTATTTTTAGGCCATTATAAATACAAAAATCGAGGAAAAATAGGAATGCATTATGAAAAATTCTGAAATTATATTTACAAGTCTTACACCTATGGTAGAAACTGCAAAAATTGTTATATATCAGTTTAATATTTTATAAAGTGGGTTTATGATTTATTGGGGGCTAAATAAAAAAGAAAATTCAAAACCATAGTAAACAGTAACAAAAATCGATGAAACTTAATGAGAAGTCCTTATTTAGTATAGGGGTCATCTAAGAATTTACCTAGGATTTATAGACCTTATAAAGTGTTTTATATGATTTATTTCCCTATTTTATTGCAATAATTATAATAATTCAAGAAAAATGAATTATTTTCTGAAAATTTTTCGAGCATCTCATTTTGTTGGTTTAATACAGGGAAAAATAGGATTCGATCAGAAAAGTTGTTTTAGATATTTATTTGGGAATAAATTTTTTATAAACCTATTTGAAAGCTTTTTAACAACCAACTTTGATCATCAAGCATCTAAGCTTGAAGATCATCAGATGCATGTTGGTTTGAAGACCAATCATTTGTTTGAAATGATCAAAAATCGTTTTTAAAATAAAACATAGAGTGCCTGTGGTGTTTTTCCACCAAAACGTGTGGAAAAGTGCATTTTGATGGTTTTGAATTAGGTTTAGGTCATGGATCTTAACCATTTTGTAACATGCAAGATGTTTTTGGTGAAAATCTACCACCATCATCATCAAAACTAAAGTGAATGAATATTCACACAGATTTTCTAAGAGAAAGGTGTAGAAGAAGAAGGAAATACAAGAAAAACGTTGAAAACTTGAAGGAAAATGAAAAGAAATCGTGTTCTACCTTAATGAACACCACTAGATGATGAAGATTTTGAGCATCATGAGTGTTCTTGGACTTGTTTTCTGGAAATTTTCGTGATTCCTAGAGAGAGGAAGAGAGAATAGAGAGAAAATAAAGTGAGGGAGTGTGAGAGAGAAAGTGAAGTATGGAGAAATGGAGTGTGGAGGGTAATTGATTAAGTGTTTTGGGAAGAGGAGAGAGAGGAGAGAGAGGAGAGAGAGAGGAATCCGACTTTTTAATGGAGAGTGGGTCTCCCTCTTTTAAATTTTATAGATTATAACTTTATTTTATAAAAATATCAAGTTTTTATAAAATATGCACCTTAATATAGTTTTTACTCATAAAATATTGATTTTTGACTTATAAATTAAAGGTAAATGTTAATGACTTAAATTTTTATTTTCCTTGAATTTAATTATTTTAAGATAATATTATAGGTTTCATAACTATTTTTATAGAATTCTTGATGTTAAACTTTATAAAATTTAGGTTTTAGGGCATTTAAGGGTTTTGGAGTTTAATAAACTTTGAATATCAAAATAAATTGAATATTTGAGACTTCAAATTATCTTATGGTATTATAACTCTTTTATAGTTATAAATAATGTTTGTAATTTATTTTTATCAGTTTATTGGCATTCTATATTGTGATTCCGAGATTCAAACGAAATTGAGGAATCAAATATACTAGTCCTAGTCTTCAACTTTGACTTAAGTTTCTATGAGACTTTGACCTAATTTCTACTTCTAGGTCAAGTGCATGATGTGTGTATATGATTCATGAAAAGGCATTCGAGTCAAAGAGTGACCCAAATATGGATAGTCATTACAACTCAGTAGATGTTGAATTCACATATCAATGTGAAATCTAAGTACACTATCCATTGTTTCTAATTGTTTCCAAGTTTCTACTAGGTTATAACTCAGCTTCTAGTTAATAAGTCTAGTATGTGTTGTGCCTATATGTGCAACTAAGTTTACTCAAATCAAGAACCGAATAGAATGTTGATGGTTGCCACATCCTTGGTCGTTGTCAGCTAAATGGTCAATTTAGGAATTTAGGAGCAATGTCTTGTCATTTGTTTTCTGTCCAAAATTGTCAAAAATCATTCATGTTTAAGTGGACCACAATACCGACGATTGACCAGATCTATTCATCAATATGAAGGTACTGAAAAACAAGTTAAGACTGTGTCAAAACTTATGATCCCAAAAATATTAAAATTCTTAATTTTGAAGAGTAATTAGTGCTCTTTTATTTTTAATTTTTTTAATTTTAATTTTAATTTTAATTTTAATTTTTATTTTAAAAAAAATAAAATTCGGTCTGCGTTTAAAATTTTAGATTTTATTCTATTTTATTTTATTTTATTTTTAAAGTCTTCAAAATGAATCAATTTTTATAGAAAATGATTTATTTTATTTGTAATTGGATTTTAAATGGATTTTCGGTGAAGATCCACTTGGTTATGATATGGGCCGAAAATGTGATTAGGGTATAAAAGGAATTGTTTTCGGATTTCAAGTTTTCACTTCAAACATTTTCTCTTTATTCTCTCTCCTATTCATTCCCGTTTCCTGTTCACCTTCTCATTGGATTCAACATTTTTGGGTGTTTAGTCGAAATTGTGCACCGATTCAACATTGTAAGTAGATTGCAAATTCCATATACCTATTTTAACTAGATGCGATTGAAGAGTTTGCAGGTTTTGGGACATAATCGCATGACAGATAGAAGTTTTTCTTCAATTTGGGCGCCTGTAACGCGTTTTCGGCCGAAAACATGTTTGCGGCCGAAAACCCCTCATTTACGGCCGAAAACCCATAATTGAGTGTTTTAGGATTTGATTAGATGTTTTCGGCTGAAAACCCTAACTCAAATGCGTTTCAGGTTTTTGTTAGGACTTAAATGATTTCGGCCAAAAACCTAAATCCAATCTAAAATAGACGTAATAAATTTAGTCTTTGAAAGTTTTGGCCGAAATCAATTGTTTTTTGAGAAAATTTGGCTTTACTTGATTAGTCTTGTTTTTCTCACTTGGCACGTTTGATACAGACAAATGTCAGATTTGAAATTTTTTGAAAATCACAACATTGTTGCATGCTTGTCTGATCCACCTCAAAGCCATCCAGAGTTTATGTCCATGGTTCATGGACTTAATAACTGCAGGCTTACTAATTCTTTTTGATCAAACCCCATCATTTATAAGGAGTGAGTGAGTGAATTCTAGAATAAAGCTTCCATAAACAAAGAAGGAGCATATGGAGAAGGCACAGTGGAATCAATTATTAAAGGAAAAACTTTTTTGTGTTTGAGCAAACTATCCAGGAAGTGCTTCAATTTTGGGATCAACTAGTCTTCCCAACTGAAATTCTTGTTGATCAGATCAGGGAGGTCTTGATAGAATGGGTTATGAAGGAACTTTTCCTCCAACAATAAAGAAGCTATGTCCTGCTTACTAGCGCTTTCTTGCCCACTCTTTTGTTATTTGCATCTCAGGCAGAAAAAGAGGAGCATATGAGATTTCTCTATCATCCACTGGTGCCATTGTTGCTGATCATGGACTTGGACTTCAATTTCTCAAAGTTTGTATTAAATGAGATGAAGAGCAAATTACAATGGATTAAGAAGGATGTATTTTTGATGTACCAAAGGTTTCTTCAAATGATCTTTGATGATCAATATCCAGAATTGGAAAGAAAAGGTGATACTTTGGATTTGAAATCCTTGGGTCCAAATGTTGGATTAGGTGTCTAAGCCCATAACTATTATTGGTATGTATTAGACCCGAGAGTAGCATGGTCCATTTGGGTTGCATATCATCAGGACAATTTGTTAGAATGGACTTTTGAGAGAAGGTTATTTATGATTTAATAATATATTATAAGTTATAATATATTAATATGAAATCATATGTTTTAATTAGTATTGATCAAGAATTAATTTGGAATCAATTTAGTGGTCAAAAGAGACTAATTAAATATGTGGGGACTAATTATGATAATTAGTTATATTTATATGTGTTGGGCTTATAATCCATGTTGGACCAAGTTTATGTATGGATACATAAAGAGTTGGGCCACATGAACCATGGATCATAAAACCCATGGATATGGATTTGGGTTATATCCATGACCCTAGAAATCCCACATATAAATAGATACTTCATAGCCCAAAATCGCCACTTGTATCTTCTTGGATTTCATGGTGTTTTTGGGTGCATGGAATTCTCTCTCAAGTTCATCCTTTGTCCATGGTGTGTTGTGATTCCATTTGGCTTCCACACTATTAGGATTAAGTTTTTAAGGCCAAATACATCAAGACCTCCAGCCACACAAAAGGTATGTTACACTATCTAGTATTTTATGTAGTTTGTATGACAATTGCATGATAGCTATAGGTTCAATACCTCGGAAACCATTTGCATGTATAATTAGTGAAAACATAGATCCAAGGTATTTAGGGTTGTATGTGCACCATAGGATGTTGTATTATATCAAAACCCAACAGTGGTATCAGAGCCATGGGTTGTTTTCAATTATACTTGATGCAAATAGCTGAAAAAACCGAATTTTTGCTGTCTGAATAGCAGAGTTGACGAGTTCAGTGTGTGACTCGACGAGTCCATCAACAAATGCATCCAACTCGTCTAGTTTGTTCATGCACTCGATGAGTTGGACCCCCTGGCAACATATATTCGTGTTTTTTTGGCCTGTTTTGGATTAGAATCATTACCACAAAGTGTTTTTGTTCATAAAATTTGTTTTTGGTACTATGGTAATGTTTATTCTCATCCAAATAAAGTTATAATCAATGTTTCAAGTTTTATACATGTTTATATGATGCTTGAAAATCGTTGATTATGACTTTTCATGTTTATGAGTTTGTTTAGATTAATGGAAAAAATTATGTGATAGTTGTTTTCAATCCAAATTAATCTAGAAGTTGATAATAATATGTGTTTTTTGTAACTTGTCCTCAAGTTACTTGAAAAGTCACATTTATGAATTTTAAAAACTCATAGAATTACCATAGGTTACAAAATGAAGAGCCTTTTTGTCATAAATAATTTTATGAACTCCATAACTTGTCCTCAAGTTATAGATGTTCAAGAGTCTCTTCATTAAAGTTTTTTTAAGACATTAATTAAACTCATAAGTTATGAAAATCCAAGGGTATTGAAAAGTTTCAAACTTGCCCTCAAGTTTTAGAATTTGTAAAGTCACCACATGTACATTTTAATTCCAAACCCTAGAATTTTAAAAGTTAAAATTCAAACTTTATGGACTTCATTAAATTAATTAAAGTATTTAATTAAAAGAGTTAATAGTTCCATAATGGCATGGTTTAAGTTTAATTAAATTAAGAGTATAGTTTAATTATTAGATTAAACCACCAAGTATTTTAAATGTGTAAAATAGACCCTTATACTATTATAATATTAAAAGTTAATATTTATATATATGTATAAGATTAAAAGTCAGTCTTACCATTAGTAGGCCTCATTCATGAAGCCGATCTATAAATGGGGTATAAGGTTATTGCCTATAAAATGGCAGTTTAATGGGTGTCCACTCTCACCCACCGCTTCCTTTTACTGGTGGAGGGTCGTTAGCCGAACGGGTAGGACAAGAACTATAATTCTCCCTTCATTAAAAGTTTAATGATAAATACTAATTAACTACACCTTTTATAAATACCCAATCTTAGTTACTTAGGAAAATGTGAATTTGGTGCTAACCCATGAAATTCACACTTTGTACCTTACCAAGTCGTTGGTGGAGCGTGTTTGGGTAACCGACAGATTAACATGGACTAGTAAGTTTAACAAAACGTGACTTAATGATTGTCATAGATCGGTGGAGCGCATGTGGGTAACCGACACATCGATTAAGTGAAAACATTAAGGGTACCAAGTGAATTTGCATGGTTATTCACACCTTGTTTTGTGATCCTCGGCATCCCAGTCACAAAATTTGAGAGGGCATAATCGAGATTGAAACATACCATTGAAAAAGTTCAATGAATCTCAAAAGATCTAGGAGTTTCAAATCTAATTAAAACCTAATAAATTATTTCGTTTTTCATGGTGGAAATTGGTGAATCGTCATTCGCCTACCTTCATATATCTTATAGCTTGGATTACGACATCCCTTTTCCAAGTTATAAAATATTGTGTTGGGTCCTAGCCTTAATATTTCATATTGGGTGTTATATTAAGGACTTTAAAATCAACTAACTTGAATATCTCCCATTGTAGATGTCTAGTTTAGACATCTATGATCCTCCCAAATCTCTTGGAATTTCACTTCCTCTAACCCCTTTAATTATTCTCCCTAACCCGCAAGTTCAAAGTCACTCAAGCCCTATTGGCAAGCAAGGTCTATGTGTGATCACATTTTGGAGATGAAGTCACATATTGACAAGACGGGAGAGTTGGGTGTCAAAGTCTTGAGAAAGTTGGATGTTCAATCACTTTCTAAGTTACACAGTGAGTTCCTTTGGGACTACTATGAAATAGACTATGACATGACCCTTTATGATTTTATCTATTTGCTTGGTGCTGCGGAATCAGAAATGATTTGAGGACTAGTAAAGCAAATTTGATTAGAAGATCAACTTCCCAAAGCTTCTATTGCCGAAGGAAGGGGCATTGGTTGCAAAGCTGCCTAATTTACCTGAATAATCATAAGGGTTGTAAAGTCAAAGAGTTTGACTCTACTTCGGTTAAAGTGCACTATCTAACTCTATTAAGTTCCTATTTGAGATTCTTATACATGATGTGACCAGATCACATTTGATGTTTTGTAGAATTGAAGAGAGGAAGCTTAAAGAAAGTATATGCTAATTTTGATCGCGAAGATGGATTTCGATCGCATGGTTCGGTGATCAGAATTGTGAGCTGTTGCTTAAGAGTTTTGATATATTGCTTAGGAATTGATAACAACAAATTTTTCATATGCATTCGCATTGTAAGGATAAGTTTTTCCGCAAGTTTTAAATAAAAGATAAGGTTTTATTTAATTATTTTAAATATCCTTACAGTGGCATTTGTGAAAAATGGTTGTTTATATGATTCCATTGATAGCAATATTGGAAAATGGATTTGATTTTTTCGGTTGTGGTAGTGTCATAATTTACCAAAATAAGGAAAGATTCTCATCACCCAAGTTTCAATTGGACCGAAACTTCGAATCATACAAATTGTATGATGAATGAGAATTTCCATCTTTGGAAAATTAAGTCAAGTGAAAGGACTAAGGGATCGAGTACACATTCGTGTGCACTGGTCAAGTCCACCACAAAGATCGATAAGACTATTCGTCATGATTTACTAAAGTATAGTAAATATGGTTATACTTACAAGTTTAAGTATAATTCTGAAACATTCGAAAATATTCGATGTATGGCAGAACAAATAAGAAGAATCAAATTTGGCAGAAACATAAAAGCTTCTCAAATCTGAAAAGATGAGATAGTACTTTAGTATCATGTTTTGTGATCATCTTAATGATTAAGAAACCATATCATAATTTGTACTCTAAGGACATCTTAGTGCATTCTTATGGCTAAGAAGAGGAGGCATGAATTGTTGGAATGGTTAAATCAAGAAGATGAGTCATACTTCGTTCCAAAAACAAAGTCTTAGAGTCATACTCCAAGATTGTAAGTTGAGTGCATGTCTTGAAGAAGGTTTATTAACACTAGTCAAATGTAAGAGTAAAATGTTTTCTACTCTTGTACTTTTGAAATTGGTAAGTTGTGATGTTTTGGATAAAACAGAGATCAACTTGGGCCAATTGCGTGAAGTGTTAGTCTTGATAAGAATCCACACTATCTCTTGAATATTTGTTTTGTCAAGCAATGGTTCTTGACAAGAAAGTCTTATATGTCAAAAGGACAGTGGGAGTCTTAAAGGTCTTGAAAGTTTCAAGAACTAATCAAGGATAAAACCTATAGTTCTTCACTAGCACATGACTTGAGTTTTATAACCTATCGTGTTGACATTTCTATGCCCATTCCAGTTAAAGTTGGCTTTGCATAGGAGTTCTGAGAGTTCTCAATTGATTGCATAACAACTTGAAAGCAATGGCTGGCCCTTGTACTGCCAGATGGCATTAAATTAAGATTGAACAAGTTCAGTCCATATGAGTTTAGATTTGTCACTAATCTTGTCGTGTGATTAAGGTTATGACAAATTCACATGGATAGGAACACTTACACCATAAAATCTAAGTGTCATAAGGTTCCTCTTCGATTCATGAAAATGATGGTAAGGAAACTCATTCACTAAGTAGATTTTTAGTAGATAGGAATTGTGACATTTGCATTCTCAAAGTCGTTAGTGGAGCGTGTGTGGGTAACCGACACACTAACATAGACTTGTGAGAAATGACAAAGGTCTAAACAATTGAGACTATGATTACGACATCCCTTTTCATAGTTCTGTAAAATTGTTTAGATACACATGTGAGCTATCTAAGGAAAGGTGTATGATTTTAATAAAGTTTTATCAAAGCATCTTGTATCAGAAAATTGAACTTTGTTAAGAAAGTTAATAAAGTATTGATATCTAGAAGTCCAGCTAATTTCTGGATATATGTCAAAGCTAGTGGGAGCATAAGTGTTATGCTAATAATTATCATGTTAGTGGGGGCATGATTATTATGTAAAGTGTTAATTATAGAAAACAAAAGTTTCAATTCGTGAAGTTTCAGGGATTGAAAAGTTGTTTTGCTATAATTAAGGGAGATGAAATTATACTTCATTTCAATTCTAAAAGCTTAGAATGAGATTTTAATCATATTTGGTCAAATAGGTATATGAATTTTATGTTAGAATGGTTCGACTTAAGGAAATTCTATATATATTGAATTTTCAAAATTCGATTATGATTACGGCATCCCTCTCCATAGTCAAATTTTGAGAACATGGCAAATAAAAATATTGTAGCAAAAGACTGGTCTGGTATCACATCTTTATGTGAGACATCATGAATCGTGTCCCATATGCTTCAGATATAGGA
This sequence comes from Lactuca sativa, assembly GCF_002870075.4. NCBI lineage: Eukaryota > Viridiplantae > Streptophyta > Magnoliopsida > Asterales > Asteraceae > Lactuca > Lactuca sativa. The sequence goes on from NC_056630.2 coordinate 223,144,956, forward strand.
TCGATTGCATGTGTTATAATATTTATCTTTTCTAAATTTTTCAAATGCTCAGGGCATTAAGAGGGGAAAAGTCTAGAATTTAATATGACTAAAATGATTAAGCAATTGTCGAGGATAATCTGAGGTTTACCAAAGATTGGTTGCTCATTGACAGTTGGAAGTATAACTGTTAGTTTTGGGAGGAACATATTGACATATTCTTAAAAGAGGTAACTCTTGTTCAGAAGTGATAGTCAAAATGGGAATCTAGGAAGGTTTCATAGGTGGAAGTTGTTCTTTCAAATCTATGTAAGATTAGAAAGCTTAATGAAAGAAGGATGTTCAAAGTAATGTACTTTGAATTTGAGACTTCGTTTTCATGTAATTGATCTCCATTGGAATACTCTGTAATGTCTGTTGACAAGTCTTTGTGACTTTGTGCATAGTCATTACGAGAGGATCAATGCATATAAGTTTAGAATCTAACAGATTTCGTTAGATGGTAGGAATTTGGAATTCTTACATTTACGATAAAGATTTGGGATTGTGAAATGAGCATCATTGGAATCATCTTCAATTGATCTATTTCACAAAGTAAAGATCATAGATAAACATAGTGTGCGTACTTGATGTATGGCAGGACTAGTGTTTAGAAAGCATAGTTTACATGCTTGGAGCATGGGACAACTATTGTTTTAATTTAAGTATAAAGTTGATCATTTGAAACATTATATAATGAATAACGAGTAATCAACATGGTGTTTAAATAAAAGGTGTTTTATTTACTCTCAAAGGTTCTTGAGACCATAGAGGATTAGTATTATTCTTGTGTTTCACTTTGCATGTTTTGACTTCCAGAATAACTAGCTTATTCTTTCCGAATGACTAAGTTATTCAAACCATCCATAGTCGATAATACGTTGGAAGTAGGTATTAAGGCGAGACTGTCATGAATCAGGTTTGTAGATGTCCAAGGTACTGGACATAGTAAGAGTTACTACAACATTCATGAGTACTCCGGGAATAGGGATTCAAGTATTGGATTCAACCCATGCTCATTTGAATCACTTCATGGATTTTATCACGAGTGATCATGAGACGATAATATATTATATTCTTCAAACCTAGAGGTATGACTTGTTACCTATGAGTTGGTTATACATTGATTGCACGTAAACGCATTTGGTAACTCGATGTTATAAAACGTGCCTTTGTCTATGATTCAAAAAGTAGTAGAACAAGCATATGAGTCGACTTTTATCCATTCCTTTTACCCTTGGAGTGATAAATGTGATATATGTGGGCCCCTCGATGATTTGGTGATGACAAACGTAAGTGCTCGGCCGGTCCTGGACTGATTTGATTTGTTCAATTAGTCAGTCGTCATAAATCGGAAATCGGGAAACAACAAATGGATAGAGACAATGATTACAATCCATGTCTCAGTCCATATGATATCTAGAATGGAGGAATATATGATCCCTTATCTAATGGACATGTCATTGATTTGTTCAGAGTTCGACAACGGCTTTTAAGAGCTACGATTGCTAGTCGGGATCTTGGAGTCATACTTGAATAATAGTTTTAGACTTATCCAAGTGGGAGACTGTTGGATTAGGTGTCTAAACCCATAACTATTATTGGTATGTATTCGATGTGAGAGTAGCATGGTCCATTTGGGTTGCATATCATCAGGACAATTTGTTAGAATGGACTTTTGAGAGAAGGTTATTTATGGTTTATTAATATATTATAAGTTATAATATATTAATATGAAATCATATGTTTTTATTAGTATTGATCAATAATTAATTTGGAATTAATTTAGTGGTCAAAAGAGACTAATTAAATCTGTGGGGACTAATTATGATAATTAGTTATATTTATATGTGTTGGGCTTATGATCCATGTTGGACCAAGTTTTTGTATGGATACATAAAGAGTTGGGCCACACGAACCATGGATCATAAAACCCATGGGTATGGATTTGGGTTATATCCATGACCCTAGAAATCCCACATATAAATAGGTACTTCATATCCCAAAATCGCCACTTGTATCTTCTTGGAGTTCTTGGTGTTTTTGGGTGCATGGAATTCTCTCTCAAGTTCATCCTTTGTCCATGGTGTGTTGTGATTCCATTTGAGGCTTCCACACTATTAGGGCTAAGTTCTTAAGGCCAAATACATCAAGACCTCCAGCCACAGAAAAGGTATGTTACATTATCTAGTATTTTTATGTAGTTTGTATGACACTTGCATGCTAGCTATAGGTTCCATACCTGGGAAACCATTTGCATGTATAATTAGTGAAAACGTAGATCCAAGGTATTTAGGGTTGTATGTGCACCATAGGATGTTGTATTATATCAAAACCCAACACCAAATACCTTTGGATTGATGAAGTAGAACCGCAAGGGTTCAAAGGTTGTGTTTAAGGGAACGAATCCTTTGGTGATGTTTAGGAAATTTGGTGAGATATAAGAAGCTTCTGAACCAGAAGATGTTTCAGATGATGAAAGTGAAGATGTTTTAGTTTTTGAGCAAGATGATGAGACTGTTTCGCCTGTAGCAAATGTAGTAAAGGAACATGTGCCTATGCAGAATGTGGTTGATGATGATGATAATGATGTTGATGATGATGATGATGATGATGATGATGATGATGTTGATAATGTTGATAAGGAAGAAGGAGAAGAGATTGATGAAGGAAATGATGCAATGGGTTTTAATGATGAAGACTTCGCACTTGATTTTAAGGTCAGTAATGATGACATCGTTCATTCTTTAATTTTGATAATTTCAATGACGTTGTGAGAACTCCAACTGAGACTGAGTGAGACTCCAACATTATTAAGCTGCCGTCTAAATCACCCACTCAAATGGATGAAATCATTGCTCAATTGGATTCAATTGCGAGGATTCCTCCCTGAGCAGTTGTTTCTACAATTATTACTCCATCTGATCATGATCTGGGTGAAACTCAAGCCTCCCAGCCGCCTTTGAAACAAAGATGTGCTGATCCCAGGTCGGTAGTGCTTATAAGGGAACAATTTCAAACCGTTCAACAGTCAATCACAACCACTGAAACATCCCAACCAATTCAAGTTGAGAGTCCAATTTTGGACGAGGGGCCCAGTTATGTTGATGCAACTTTTGAAGTAGGAAGCTCTTCAACTCCTGGTGGTTCTTCTGCCCCTCAACCTGCTTATGACACCACTTCCAAATGGCTTGCTAGGTTTCTTGACAGAGAAAGTATTGATCCTGCACCCAGAGGAAAACGCATATCAATTGGTATAGGGAGCTCCAATAACGAAGATCCAACCATTTTTTAGCTCAAGGAGGAAATTAGAGTTTTAAATCAAAAGCTTATTAAGAAAGACGTACTGATTTGGAACTCTAGATGTTAGAGTTTCCGAGCTTTAGAGATAAAATGCTCAAAAGTCAAGACAAATTTCTAATCTGCAACTTAATCTTGGCGCTCTCTCAGCCGGATACTTTGATTTGAAAAACAAATTAATCGGTGAATTTGGTGACAAGTTCAAAACATCTGTAACTGAGCCTACAGAAGGCAATACATCTCCAAGTGCACCTGCTCCAGCTTCACAATATGTTTCCCACCAAACTAGTGGAACTCGTATTGTTGATCATTTTGATAAAGAACCTGCTCAGAGGAAAGTCAAATCTCAAGGAAAAGGAAAATTGCTCCTCATGAAAAATTCCTATCTAAACATCCATGGAGATCATCCGCAATTGAGTATCATTGAGCTTGGCAAAAAGAGGTTTAAAACCATGTACGGAGATCGGTCGGGAATAAAGGTATGGGGATTTCACAACAAGAAGAACATTTGGGCAGTCGAAAGGATAAGTGGAATTATGGAGTATTATGAACATCAAAATGATTTTTGCTCTCGGACTAAAGTAGATCTTACAGAACGTCCTCATGCTCCTTTCCACAACCCATCGAATGATCATCGAGGGACCGGTTTTAAGATCTTCTTGGAGAACCAAGTGAAGAGAAAGTTCGATGGGATGAAGACTACAGATTCTTTTGTCATGAAAGCCAAGGGAGTATTTGATACCAACATAAACCTTACCATGAAAAACATGATGTGGCCTCCTACCAAAAAAATGAAACAAATTCCTATTATTCCACAGGTACCGGACGGTTTTCTGCAGAACATGGAATACTGGGTTTTTGATGAGGCCACATCCACCACCGTCATCAAGTTCCCGAATGGGGTTATTCGTCTTTTTGAAGCGAAGAATCTTCTACAGTTCGGTGAGCGTGATATCCATACTTCGGTGAGACATCAACTTGTGGTCAACGATGATATTCTGGAGGTCGTTGCCATAAAATTCACTAGAATGGTTGGTAAAATTTTCAACAAGAGGATGTGGGAATGTTCCATGGGAAGTTCAGATGTGATAATCATCGACAAGCCTTGAATTCATGCTAGCATCAAACCAAGGGCAGAATGTTAGGACCTACTTTGTGTTGGATTAATGTCTAAGTCCATAACTATAATTGGTAAGACTTGACCCGACCCGGCATGGTCCATTTGGGTTGCATGGCATCATGCACTTGGATAGACTTTAATGAGAGAAATAAGACACTTATGGTTATTAATATATTATAAGTTCTAGTATATTAATAATAAGATTATTTAATTAGTATTGATCAAGAATTAATCTAGGATCAATTAAGTGATCAAAAGAAGACTAATTAAATATATGGGTTGATTGTGTAAATCATCCATACTTGTATAGTGGGCTAATGCTCCATGGATAATCAAGTTGGGCTAAAACCCATAGGATGGTCCGTGGATGCTCCATGGTGTATTTGTACCCATGGATCATGGAAATGAAAGGCCATGTCAATTAGGGTTTACATGGTGTAACCCTAACTATATAAGCATCTTATTCTTGACCAAAATCGGCCACTAGTGAGAGTAAGAAAGGGCTAGCCGATTTTTATGAGTGTAGAATTCTATCAAGTTATTCCAAGTGTATTTGGTGTTGTGTGAAACATTTGAGGTGTCACACTTGGGGCACTAGGCACTCAAGCTTCATGAAGACTTTCTACACCAAAGAGGTATGTATTCTATCTTGCTATAGTCTTTGTTTTGTATGCTAGATTAGGATAATACCTTGGATGTTCTTATTTGCATGTATAATAGAGAAAACATAGATCCAAGGTATTTAGGGTTGCATGTACACTTAGGAGTGTTAGAATGCTCAAAACCCAACAGTGGTATCAAAGCCTAGGCTTGTTTTGTTGTTATACTTGCAAAAGAAGCTGGAAAAATGAGTTTTGATGCTGTCTGCCCAGCAGACTCGCCGAGTCCATGAATGGACTCGCCGAGTCCAAGGCAAAAAGCATCCAACTCGCCGAGTTGGTTCGTGCACTCGACGAGTTGGACCCCCAGACAGCATAAATTCAACTTTTTTGGCTGGAATTGGACTAGGAACATTACCCTAACATGTTTTTGAACTTATAAACTTGTTTTTGATATGGTAATGTTCATGCTAATCCAATTTCAAAGATAATTGTCAATAGATTCATGTTTTGTATTAGTTTAAGGCTTAGACTAATTACATGAAAAAGTTTGATTTGAATTATCTTGTTCTTATGAGTTGCTTAGATTAATTGAAAAGTTGAGTGAAATAGTTGTTTTCAATCCAAATTAATCTAAGAGTTGATTCTAAAATGTGTTTTTGTAACTTGTCCTCAAGTTATATGAAAAGTCACATTTAAGTTTCATAAAACTCATAAAAGTTGGCAATGGTTACAAAAGATAAAGAGTCTTGTCCTTAAGTTATGGAGGTTCAAGAGTCACTTCATTAATAAATAAATAAATAAAGTGTAACCTTAATTAATTCCATAAGTTATAAAATAAAGAAAAGTAATTCTTTTATTAGTTTAAAGTCTTCCATAACTTGTCCTCAAGTTATGGAACTTGAAGAGTTTTTGGATTAAAACTACTTTAAACACATAAGTTATGGAATTAATTAATTCTGAATAGTTTCAAAACTTGCCCTTGAGTTTTGGAATTTGAAAAGTTTTCACTTATGAATACTTTAATTCCAAGTTAGCCCTTAGAATTTTAAAGAGTTAAAATTTAACCCTTATACTTTATAATATTATAAGTTAATAATATATATATGTATAAGAGTAAAGTCAGTCTTACCGCTAGTACGCCTCATTCACAAAGCCGGTCTATAAGGTGGGTATAAGGTTGTTGCCTATAAAATGGCAACTTAATGGGTGTCCACTCTCACCCACCGCTTGCTTGACCGGTGGAGGGTCGTTAGCCGAACGGGTTTGACAGGACTATAATTCTCCCTTCATTAAAAGTATTAATGATAAATACTAAGTAACTAAACTCTTAATAATACCCAATCTTAGTTACTTAGGAAAAATGTGAATAAGGTGCTAATCCATGAAATTACACTTTGCACTTTGTTTAAGTCGGTTAGTGGAGCGTGTGTGGTTAACCGGCACACTAACGCGTATTTAACAATGTAGGCAAAGTGTAACTTAATGTTTATCATAGTATCGATGGAGCGTGTGTGGTTAACCGGCACATCGATTAAGAGGTAAAAACTTAAGGGTACCAAGTAATTTGCATGGATACTTCACACCTTGTTTTGTGATCCTCGGCATCCCAGTCACAAAACCTGAAGGGCACACTCGAGATTGAAACATGCCTTTGAACAGTTCAATGAATCTCAAAGATCTAGGAGTTTCAAAACCAATTAAAACCTAGTAATACATTTCGTTTATCTTGGTGGAAATTGGTGAATCGTCATTCACCTACCTTCAAATATTTTATAGCTTGGATTACGACATACCTCTTCTAAGTTATAAAATAGTTTGTTAGGTCCTAGCCTTAATATTTCATATTGGGTGTCATATTAAGGATTTAAAAATTCAACTATCTTGAATATCTCCCACAACATGTCTAGTTTAGACATTTATGATCTTCCCAAATCTCTTGAAACAAGCTTTCCTAAATGAAGATGATGTCCCTTGGAAATCATACTTCATTCACCTCCTCCAATTATTCTCCCCAACCCACAAGTTCTTGAAAAATTTAAGGTCACTCAAGCCCTATTGGCAAGGCAAGGTCTAGGTGTGATCACATCTTGGAGATGTAGTCACATATTGACAAGCCGGGAGAGTTGGGTGTCAAAGTCTTGAGAAAGTTGGTGGTTCAATCACTTTCTAAGTCACATAGTGAGTTCCTTTGGGACACCTATGAAACAGACTATGACAAGACCCTTAATGATCTTATCTATTTGTTAAGATCAACTTCCTTGAAACTTGATGGACATTGACAATAGTGACATAGGAAATCCAGAAAAATATTCTCCTCCCAATGGAAAGGGATCGGCCATAGTCAACTCGGTTGACCAAATGGTAAAGAGAAAAACTAAGTCTGTGATAGTCCCGTGTACCATTATGAAATGGTCCATATGTTTATATTTCCAAAGGAAGGGAAATTGGTTACGAATCTGCCAAATTTACCTAAGGATGTTGAAGTCAATAAGTTTGACTCTACTTCAGGTAAAGTCCACTATCTAACTCTGCTAAGTTTCTAATCTGAGATTCTTGATACATGATGTGACTGGGTCACATGTTGATGTTTTAAGAATCAAAGAAAAGTAAAGAAACTTAAAGAAAGAATATGTTGAATATGATCGCGTAGATGGATTTCTATCGCGTAGCTTGAAGATCGGATTCTTGAGCTACTTCTTAAGAGTTATGAGATATTGCTTAGGAATAGATAACAACAATTTTTCATATGGATTGTAAGGATAAGTTTTTCCGCAATGTTTTAAAATAAAAGAAAAATTTTAGATTTTATTTATTTTAAAATATCCTTACAATGGCATTTGAGGAAAAAAAATTGTTGCTTATATGATTCCAATAATAGCAAGAGTGGAAATATGAAATTGATTCTTTCATTTGTGGTAATGTCTAAATTTACCAAATAAGAAAAGATTCTCATCACCCAAGTTTCAGTTGGACCGGAACTTGGAATCTTGCAAGTTGTATAGCATGATGAATGAGAACTTTCAAGTTTTGGAAAAAATTAAGACTAATTACTCGGTCACATGGATGTGTGAGTCAAGTAAAGGACTAAGGGATCGGGTACACATTCTAGTGCACTGATTAAGTCCACCACAAAAGATTGATAAGACTATTCGTCATGATTTACTTAAGTTCAGTAAATATGGTTATACTTACAAGCATAAGTGTAATTCTGAGACATTGGAAAAAGGTTCCAATGTATGGCAGGGCGAATAAGAAGAATCAAATTAGGAAGAAGGATAGAAGTTTCTCAAATCTGAAAAGATGGGAGAGTACTTTCGTATCAGTTTTTTTATGATCATCTTAATGATTTAGAGACCTTATCGCAATTCATCCTCTAAGGGCTTTCTTATGACTAAGAAGAGGAACTTGAATTGTTGAAATGGTTAAATCAAGAAGATGAGTCATACTTCGTTCCAATACAAGTCTTAGAGTCATACTCCAAGATTGTAATTTGAGTGAGATGTCTTAAAGAAGGTTTAAAACACTTGTCAAATGTAAGAGTACAAGTTTTGTACTCTTGTACATTTGAAATTGGTAAGTTGTGATGTTTTGGATAAAACAAAGACCAACTTAGGCCAATTGTGTGAAGTGTTTGTCTTGATAAGAATCCACACTATCTCTTGGATGTTTGACAAGGGAGTCTTATAGGTCAAGAGGTCAGTGGGAGTCTTAAAGGTCTTCAAAGTCTCAAGAACTAATCAAGAATAAAACCTAAAGTTCTTCTCTAGCACACAATTTGAGGTTTATAACCTATCGTGTTGACATATCTGTGCCCATTCCAGTTAAAGTTGGCTTTGCATATGAGTTCTTAGAGTTCTCAATTGGTTGCTTAACAACTTGGAAGCAATGGCAGACCCTTAAGCTGCCAGGTGGCAAGAAATTAAGATTGAGTTCAATCCATATGGTTTTGGATTTGTCATTATCCTTGTCTTGTGATTATGGTTTTGACAAATTCATATGGGTAGGAACTCATACACCATATAAATCTAAGTGTCATAAGGTTTCTCTCTGATTCATGAAAATGATGGTGAGGAAACTCTTTCACTAAGTAGATTTTATCTAGATAGTAATTGTGATATTTGCATTCTCAAAGTCGTTAGTGGAGCGTGTGTGGTTTACCGGCACACAAACCTGGACTTGTGAGAAGTGGCAAACAGGTCTAACCATTATGATTACGACATCCCTCTTCATAATTGTTTAGACACATAAGTGTGCTATCTAAGGGAAGGTGTATGATTTTGATAAAGTTTTATCAAAACAATCTAGTATCAGAAATCTAAACTTTGGTAAGAAAGTCATTGAAGTATTGATTTCTAGAAGTCCAGCTGATTTCTGAATACATGTCAAAGCTAGTGGGAGCATACGTGTTATGCTAATAATCATCATGTGAGTGGGAGCATGATAATTATGATAAGTATTGCAAGTTAGCAATGTTAATTATAGAAAACAAAAGTTTCAATTGGGAAAGACTTGTTTTGCTATAATTAAGGGAGAGGAAATTATACTTCATCTCAAATCTATAAGCTTAGATCGTGAGGTTTTAATCATTTAGTAAAGGATATATATATGAATTTCATGTTGGAATGGCTCAACATAAGGAAATTCTGTATATGGGTCCATTATTTGCGTTCTAAAATTCTATTATGATTACAGCATCCCTTTTCATAATCTGAATTATGAAAACTTGGCAAATAGAAATGGAAATGTTATAGCAAAAGACTGGTTTGGCCTTTATGTGAGACATCATGAATCGTGTCCCATATGCTTCGGATATAGGATCGATTACATGTGCTATATATATTCATCCTTTCTAAAATTTTCCAGATGCCTGGGGCATTAAGAAGGGAAAAGGTTTAGAACTGGATATAACTAAAAGGATTAAACAATTGTCGAGGAAAATCTAAGGTTTACCAAAGATTGGTTGCTCAAGGACAGTTGGAAGTATAGTGATAATTCTGGAAGGACCATATTGACATAATCTGTAAAGAGGCAACTCTTGTTCAGAAGTGATAGTCAAAATGGAATATGGAAATGTTTCAAAGTTAGAATTTTCAGTCTGTGTAAGATTAAGGAAACTTAATGCAAGAAGGATGTTTCCAAGGAGTTGATCTCCTTTGGAATGCTCTGTAATGTTTGTTGTCAAGTCTTTATGACTTTGTGCATAATCATTATAAGAGGATCACTGCATATAAGTTTAGAATCTAACAAATTTCAGTAAATGGAATGAATTTGGAATTCTTGCATTTGCAGTAAGGATTTGGGAGTGTGAAAAGAGAATCATTGAAGTTACGTTCAATTGATCTAGTTCACAGAGTAAAGATCATAGACAAACATAGTATGCATACTTGCTGTGTGGCATGACTAGTGTTTAGAAAACATAGTGTACATACTTGGAGCATGGGACAACTAATGTTTTAAATTCAAGAATAAAGTTGATAGCTGAAACAGTATACAATGAATAATGTGTAATCATATGGTGATAAATAAAAGGTGTTCTATTTATGTTCATAGGTTTTGATACCATATTGGATTCAATTATTATTGTGTTTGACTTTGCATGTTTTGACTTCCCGAATAAACTAGGTTATTCTTCCGGAATGACTAAGTTATTCAAACCATCCACAGTCGGTCATATGTTGGAAGTAGATATGAATTAAGAATGTCATGGGTTGGCTTGTAAAGGTCTAAGGTGTTGGACAAAGGGCTACAACACTCATGAGTGCTCATAAGTTCTGAGTATTGGATTCAACCCGCGCTCATTGGAATCACTTCATGGATTTTATCACGAGTGATCATGAGACGATAATATCTTATATTCTTCAAACCTAGAGACATGAGTTGTTACTATGGGTTGGTTGTACATTGATTGCACGAAAACACATTTGGTAACTCGGTGCTATAAAACGTGCCTTTGTGTATGATTCAACAAGTAGTAGAACAAGCTATATGAGTCGAAGTTTATCCATTCCTTTTACCTTCAGGATAAAAGCGATATTTGTGGACCCCTCGATGATTTGATGATGACAAATGGAAGTGCTCGGCCGGGCCAGGACTGATTTGATTTGTTCAATTAGTCAGTCGTCATAAATCGGAAATCGGGAAACAACAAATGGACAGAGAGAATGATTATAATCCATTTCTCAGTCCATATGATATCTAGAATGGAGGTGTTGGGCTGAAGTTCTGTTTTATGTTGCGTCTTTTGGGCTCGTTAGATTAGCCTTTTTATTCTCCGGTTTGGGCCTGTCCAACCGAGAGTCTTTTATGTATTGTATATAAGTTAACGCTTGCATGCATATTAGGTTAAGATTCGAGAGATTATCGAAATAGCGATTTATCAAGAGAACAATATTTTCCAGTAATCATTCTTGTAATCTTCCAATCCTTTACAGTTGATGTTCTTAATCGAGCTCTTCTAAGGATTTTATTTAATCATTCGACTCGTTTGATTCAAGCTGTTTGTTCTTATTATTGCGTTCTGCCTTGTTATTAATATAGTGTTCTTGCTGTTTCATATTGATATACTTGTTCAAGATCTGATCGATCTTCATAGATTAAAAGTTGTTCTTAATCCCATCAATTGGTATCAGAGCGGGAGGCTGTGTAATCGATACACATATTTTCTGTGAAAAAGATTTCCATTAGGGTTTTCCGCAATCATCGATATTTATTGAGCCGTCATCTTAATTGACGTATCTTAGTATTTATTGTTTTGCCCTAATCTGCTTTATTACAAGTCTGATCTTTGAACAGGTTATTACGATCATAATGGACGCAACGCAATCAAACCCTATTAATATTTCCAACAGCATTGGTTCGACGACAAAAATTCCAATCTTATACACCCATGACTATGAAGTGTGGGCACATCATTTTGAAGATTACGTGATTGGATCGGAGGACAATGGTTTTCTCATATGGGAAGCCATTATCAATGGACCGTTTTCTCATTCCACGACATCCAGAGTTATTAAGACGCAAAAAGAATACAACGATCTGCTTAAGGACGTGACGAATATTGCGCAAGATGAAAAAGACAAATTCCAATGCAATATTAAGGCATTGAGGTTGATCAGATTCGCCCTTCAGTCCGACACTTTCAGACTGGTCAGCTCATGCACTACGGCGAAGGAAGTGTAGGATAGACTTCGCGAACTGTACTCCACAGACGAAGATCTTGAACATTCTATTCAAACCTTGCTTCTATCTGAGTTTGGAGAATTCAGGCAAGGGGCTGAAGAAACTGTGACCCAGACGTTTGATCGCTTCAATCATCTTCTCAGCAAGATGATCAAACACGACATTGAAAGGAAGCTCATCGAACAAAAGGTTACTTTCTTGAACGGACTGCGATCTGAATGGAGAGCAGTTGTTTCCACCGTCAAAGCCCATGAACAATTTAAATCATACTCTTTGGCAAAACTGGTGGGTATTCTAAAGTCCCAAGAGAAGATTGTGGTTCAAGAGAAAAATGTTGTCTCTAGTCTTGGTTCGTTGGCCCTCCTATCTAAAAGTAAAGCTGTGATGGAGGATGAAGAGCTCAATTTAGAAGAATATGACCTCTCAACTGAGGATTATGCCATGATGGTATCCAATCCTAAGAGGTTCATAAAGAAGAGATTTCCCAACAACAAAAACCGAAACTGGCAGGGGAGTTACAGCTCTGAAAAGGCGAACAATGAACCGAAGGCTGAGGAGTCCAAGAAGGAACCGAAGGCAGATGGCGATTCTGGAGTAAGCTGTTTTTACTGTGGTGGCAAGAACCACTATGCTAAGGACTGTGTTCTTAAAAAGATGGCTGAAAAGGATGACGGAAAGGATGAAGAAGCCGTGCTGCAGAAGAGATTGGATGAGTTGAGAAAGAAAAAGTCTACCGCTAACCCTTCTATTAATGCTCTTATTGTGCAGGGTTCGGTTAACGACGATGAGTTCGGTAGCACCGAAGTTTGGTCTACTGACTCAGAAGACGAAGAAGTGAGGAAGCCTACTCATGGAAAGGTTTATATGGCCAAAGAGGAAAACAGTGGTGGAAAATGCTTCATGGTGTCAAGCGCATCTCAGATGAGGGGATACAATACCGATGGAGGAAGCAATGGACCGAAGGTGCAGGAAGATATGTGCTTCACGGCCAAACCACTCAGCCAACAGTTAAATGAGCTTGATGAACTGATAAAGAATGTACAATCTGTTTTCATTTCATCTAAAGTACCATCATCCTCATATGAGAAAGAACTAAAAAACGTTAACACAAGAATTTCTCATTTAGATAGTAGCTTAACTCAAACTCGAGTCACCAATTCTAACCTGACTGATCAATTAAGCAGGGTGGCGTCGAAGAGTGAGGAGCGGTGTATGTGGATTGAGTTAAAAGAGTCGGAATTAATTAAAGTCAAAGACGAAAACATTTATTTGCAGAGAGACAATTTGAAATTGTTAAAACAACGAAATGTTTTTTGTTTAATAGCTAAACGTTTATATTCCAATATTACTCAGCTTCACTTAGACTGTGAGATAGGCAAGAAGATCCACCGTATGATTTTACCATTCCTAGAATTCAAGGAGGATGAAATTGATGCCGAAGCTTACAATTGTGAAAGTGTGATTTCGTCTGATGATGTCAACCCAACTTATCAGATTGGACTGGACAAAATTGAGTCCTTCATTAAATCCAAAGACCATAAGGACATGCTCAAAAATATTTTGGACGAAAATGACAGACTTAAACTGAGAACCGAAACCATACAAAAGTTTGACTCTCTAAACGCCAAAGTAAGCTCAGAAAATAAAATCGATGTTGAAAATGCATCTGAGCTTAACGAGGACGAAAACATGAGTGAAATTTCTGTAGAGGATACGGTTGACTGCTCAGAATTTGTTAAAAGCGAAACTAAAAACCACAAAAATCTTATTTCTGAAAATTCAGTAGAATTCGCTAGATTGTCCCAACAAAAGTCCCCGAAATTAGTAGAAAAGGCTGTTGTGTATCAAAAGGTCAGGACCACTCCGAATCAGGTATACAAAGTGACTGGAGTAACCGAACATCAAACAGCTGAACTCACGGCTATTGTTAACGAAGACAATGCTGATGGCTGTGATGAGTTCTTCTGGGAAGCTCCTATTGACAATGGAAATGAAACCGTCGGACTATCTGAAAGAACCTCTTGGATGAAGAAAGGGAGATACATACCTGAACCCTTGAACAAGCCTGATAATTTCAGTGAACCAAGCACAAGTGGTACAAAAGATACTCCTCAAGAGGTTGATTGTTCAGCAAAAGAAGATATTCCTTCTACGCCAACAGCCCGAAGTGAAACTTCATCAGATACTCCTTCCACTTTCTCAGGGCAAACTGAATCTTCTTCAAACATTCCCTCTGCACCCTCAGCTCAAAGAAAAACTCCTAAAGTTCAAAAGGAACCAGCAAAGGTGACATCAAAAGCGAAAGCGAACGTTCATCATCAACCTAAACAGATGAGGGATAAAAAGATAGAAAGGAACGTAAGATACAGGAAAAACCTTTCTGAAAGGAAACAATTCTGGGACTCTTAGAATGCATACTATTCACACAAAGACAAGAATCTGAAGTATGAAAACAATCCCGTAAGAAAGCCTGATAATTCAAACAACCGAAAGTCAAGGTTCAGTTCGCATGAAAATACCAACCGAAAGCAAAGGTTCGGTTCTGAAAAGGATTTCAACCGAAACCAAAGGTTCGGTTCCAAGAACAACTCCAACCGAACTCAGAGGTTCGGCTCTGAAGTCAGACGAGAACAAGACTCAAAGGTTAAACCCACCAACGATCAAAAGCAAAAGGGTCACCTAGAGTCATCAGCAAGGAAGTCCTCCCCATCCAAATTCTCTCGTTCTAACTCTTCTCGTCATTCTACTTCTACTCATTCATCTCCATCTTGCTCTAAAGCTAATCCCACTTTTCCTCAAAAACCTCATTCATCAGCTGAACATAAGGGAAAGCGAAAGGTCGATGAATCCAAGCCTGAGCCCACAGGAAACCAACCTAATCTTAACAAAATAAAAGTATTCACCATTAAAAAGAAAGATGAAACAACTTTAATTAAAAGAACATATCTTGTTGACATCTCTCTAACTATTCCTGTTCCCATGAAAACCTCACATGGACCCAAGAAACTTTGGGTTCCTAAATCTGCTTAATTTTTGCAAGTTATAAGTGACGAGCAGTTTGACGAAGAATGGTACATCGACAGTGGCTGCTCGCGTCACATGACAGGGAGGAAAGAGGAACTCAGGGAATACAGATCTCTTGCAAATGGTGGCAACGTTAAGTTTGGAAATAACTCTTTCGGCACCATAAAGGGATATGGGATGATAACGAATGGTGATTTTACCATTAGGAAGGTGGCCTATGTGGAAGGACTTCAACACAACCTCATCAGTGTATCTCAGCTTGTTGGAGGTACAGGTCTCAAAGTTTCATTCGATGATGAAGGTTCTGAAATCATAGAGAAAAAGACAAAGAAAGTGATTCTGAAGTCAGAGCGAAAGGGTGAAATGTTTCCGCTGAACATGAAACCCATCAAAGGAAACCCAACAATATGTCTGCTATCAAAAGCTCAATCCGACGAAAGCTGGTTGTGGCACAGAAGACTCTCTCATCTCAATTTCAAAGATATTAACCGACTTGTCACTGGAGGTCATGTTAGGGGTCTTCCATTGCTCAAGTTTGATAGAGAGCATTTATGTGCTGCATGTGAAATGGGAAAGCAGAGTCGTCAAAGTCACCCATCCATAATTAACACAAAAGTTGTTGAACCACTCGAATTGCTCCATATCGATTTGTGTGGTCCTTCATCTATTGAAAGCATCGGTGGTAGCAAGTACATTCTTGTTGTCGTTGATGACTTCTCTAGATTTACATGGGTGTTCTTTCTAAAGCTCAAATCTGAAGCGACTCAAAAGCTGAAAGTGTTTATCAAGCAAATTGAAGTCCAGCTCAAGAAGGTCGTTCGCAACATCAGGAGCGACAATGGTCTCGAATTCAAGAACAGGGAGTTTGAAGAGTTTCTTGAAGAAAGGGAATTAGCCATAATTTCTCAGCTCCCTACACACCACAGCAGAACGGCATAGTCGAAAGACGAAACCGATCTCTGTGTGAAGCTGCCCGAACTATGCTAAGTTTCGCTTCCTTACCTCTTTATTTTTGGGCTGACGCTATTTCTGCTGCTTGTTATACTCAAAACAGGTCATATCTCAACAAGCGATTCATGCTCACACCATATGAGATATTAAACAACAGGAAGCCCAATGTGAAATTTTTCCACGTTTTTGGCTCAAGGTGTTTCATCTTTAATTCTAAAGAACACCGCAACAAGTTTGATGTAAAAGCCGACGAGGGAATCTTTCTGGGTTACTCACTCACTTCAAAGGCATACAGGGTCCTAAACAAACGATCAAGAAGAATTGAAGAGACATACTATGTGACCTTCGACGATAACTATGTCAAGAAGCTACAGGCCATAGATGACACTGCCAGTGAAATCTTTCCTCAAACTGGCCAAGTCACTGTCTCAATCGCCAATCTGTACGAAAATTTTCTGGAACTATTTGACGAACCTGAAAAAGCTTCTCTCTCCGAAGCAGGTGCAGCCAACAACAAAATAGATCATATGAAGCAGATTGTCGAAGATGCTGCAAGAAGAATGCATGAAGAAGAATCGCCTACTAATGAATCTCCAACCAACAATGCTTCAGTCGAGGGGGAGCCAAGTTCTCATGTCGAGGGGGAGCCTAGCTCACATGTCCAGGGGGAGCCAAGCTCTACTACTTCAACCGAAGGTCCTTCATCAACCGAAGGTAACTCTCCAACCGAAGGTGCCCCTCCAAACGAAGGTGCTTCAATGCCTGAAAATCCAGCACCACAAGAAACCCCTGAACCTCGTGTTTCTCAAGACTCATCAATTGAGGGGGAGCATGATGATATGACGCTTGATTTCGGTTGCCAATCTGAACCTGAAGAGATGATCAACGCTGAACTAGATCCAACCTTCGATCCGAATTACCCTCCTCTTACAAAATGGACCAGAGATCATCCTATCTCTCAAGTAGTTGGTGATGTATCTGAAAAGGTTCTGACCCGATCTCAACTGAAGGCAAAACAGACATCCTTATTCTCAAAGGTTGAGTTTTGTATGTTTAACTCATTTGTATCAAAAGTTGAACCGAAGACAGTGAACACTGCCCTCGATCACTCTGATTGGGTTCAAGCAATGCAAGACGAACTAAACGAGTTTGAAAGGAACAAAGTCTGGCGCCTCATTCCAACTCCTCCGGATGCTTCAGTTGTTGGTCTCAAATGGGTTTTTAGAAACAAAATGGACAAGGAAGGTAATGTCATAAGGAACAAGGCTCGTCTGGTTGTCAAAGGATACTATCAGGAGGAAGGAATAGATTACGAAGAGACGTTCGCTCCAGTAGCTAGGCTAGAATCGGTTAGAATATTTCTGGCCTATGCTGCTCACAAAAACTTTGAGGTCTTCCAAATGGACGTCAAGTGCGCATTTCTCAATGGAGAACTTGAAGAAACTGTGTATGTGGAGCAACCTCCTGGGTTCGTGAACGAAAAGTATCCAAATCATTGCTACATTCTGGATAAAGCTGTGTACGGCCTCAAACAAGCTCCGAGAGCCTGGTATGAAACGCTTACAAAATTTTTAAAGATGTCCAAATTCAAAAAAGGTTCGGTTGACCCAACCTTCTTTCGCAAAAAGGAAGGCAACCACCTTATGATAGTTCAAATTTATGTCGATGACATCATCTTTGGCTCTACAAATCCCAGCTTAACAGCTGAATTCAGAAAGTTGATGGAGACTAAGTTTGAAATGAGCTCAATGGGTCCTATTAATTTTTTCCTTGGTTTAAATATAAGACAGGGACCCGAAGGCATCTTTATCAATCAGGAAGCTTACACAAAGACTCTCCTAGCGAAGTTTGGAATGATGGGAGACTCAAAAGTCAAAGTCCCAATGGCATTCGGCACCAAACTTACCCCTTCACTGGATAAACCGGCTGTCGACATCACGCTCTATCGTCAAATGATTGGCTCACTGATGTATCTAACTGCTAGCAGGCCTGATATCATGTTCTCTGTATGTTATTGTGCTCGATTTCAGGCTAACCCACGTGAACCTCACATGCTGGCAGTGAAGAACATCCTACGCTATCTTAAGCGAACCGCCTCCTTAGGTCTATGGTATCCATCTAACTCTGGCTTCTTCGTTCAAGCCTATTCTGATGCTGACCTTGGAGGATGTGGACTCGACCGCAAAAGCACAACTGGTGGCTGTCAATTTCTTGATGGGAAGTTGGTCAGCTGGCAATCCAAGAAACAAACATGTGTGTCGCTGTCTACTGCTGAAGCGGAATACATTGCCGCTGCATCCTGCACATCACAAGTGATTTGGATCCAGAGTCAACTTCGAGACTATGGACTCAATATGAACAAGATCCCTCTATATTGTGACTCTGAAAGTGCAATTAGGATCTGTCATAACCCGGTGCAACACTCTAAAACCAAACACATAGCACTGAGGTATCACTTCATCAAAGATCACGTGGAAGATGGAAATGTCGAAGTTCACTTCGTAAGAACCACTGATCAACTGGCTGACGTCTTCACCAAAGCTCTTCCAGAAGCATCATTCAATAAAATTTTGCAAGGGCTAGGTATGATGGAATCAGAGTCAGTACCTCACACTACCTCTCGATCTCAAACGTAAGAAGCGAATCCAACCGAACGTTCGGGTTCGGTTCAACCATTTCACTCGCTCATTTCTTCAAAGGTAGTTTCTCCATATTGTATATTTCTAGTGCAAAATTTGTTTTTCTTTATGTAAAAAGTTTTTTTTTGCATATCTAAACCCCTTGGTTTCTTAAAAATTTTTCCAAAACCGAAACCTCCAGAAGGTTCGGGTTCGGTTTTCCAAAATTTTAGTGAACCGAAACCAACCGAAGGTTCGGGTTCGGTTTTCCAAAAATTTAGTGAACCGAAACCAACCGAAGGTTCGGGTTTGGTTTTTCAAAATTTTCCTGAACCGAAACCAACCGAACGCTCGGGTTCGATTTTTCAACTTTTTCCAACCTAAATCAACCGAACGTTCGGGTTCGGTTTTTCATTTTTCTTGCAACGTTTTTTTTAATCATTTTTTTTAACTCTTTTATAATTATTTTTATGTCTTATTTTTTATTTTTTTTAATTTTAATTTTTTTCTTCTCAATTTCAAAAACTCCAAAAATATTTTAATTTTTTTTTGTGTGTGCTCATTCGTTTATGGGGATATATTTGATGACTTACTTAAGTGTCCCTAGAAGCATGCTGCTGTATGTGTCCCAAGCCTCATAAGATTTTGAATAATAGCATTTATGACCTGGTATACACAAACCTTGTCTTCCCAATAAGGCTAACTCATTTATTCTAATCGTGAGCTACCTCACTCTTTTCTCACATGAGTTCAGAGTCTCCTGCTTGGTCCTTATGTTCGCAGCAGAGGTACTATGTCTTCTTTCACCATCCCCATTATACTTCTCCATAACATTCGTATCCTCACTGTAACCCTTGAGACTCTCAGCAACTACCACTGAGGTTTATGGTTACACAACATCTGTGTTTATGATCTTAGCTTCGTGCCACTACGAGCTGAGTGAAACCCAAAATTCAACACCAACGAATTGACGGTGACCAATTAACTTGATCAAGTTTTCACCAATGAATTAACGAATGTACCTTCATGAAATCTCATTTTTTTTTCCTCTTTGCGTGGTTCCAATGAAATTGCTACACACCATGACATTTCTTCCCAAGGGATCCAGTTTTAAATTTTTATCTGAGATTTCATATTAATCCAAGCCACTACAAAATTAACTCAAACCTACTTGTTCAACAGACTACACTGGTCTCACAAGTACTTTGTTCACGTTCGTTCTTATATCAGGAATTGAATTGTTGAATCAAAGCGAAACCACCCTTAATTTGCCTTATTTAAAAAAGCCTTTCAACATTTATTGATAAATGTTTGATCGAAATTCAACGGGATTCCACACTAACACTTTGAGGTCTCTCTTGACCTTGAAGGAAGAGATTCGTGTCCGGGATCATCAGTTTCGTGTCATAATTGACATCACAGATCATTCCAAAAAGAGTTGCTTTATTTCTTTATCTTTTACACTCTTTGCACGAAAATCCTAGATTATCAAAATTTCCGTTACTAATTATTTTACAGGCTGGATAATCAATGGATGGTTAATACTGAAGTTGTGGTTGCCAATAATCCACGTGGGCATTTTATTCAAAAGGTGGCGTTTAAAAGAAAAGGGATAAGTTCAAAAGGTTGCTGACGCGGCGGGAGTTCAAAGGATAGATATTCAAACGACGGTAAAAAGGAGGGCGCGTGAATTTGAAGAAGCCACGCTATTTCTGACACTTATTGGACGCGTGTGCAGTATTGAAGCGTCATCCATCTGGCATTAATGGCGCGTGTGGAAATGGAAACGGTTTCTCTCTCTGAACCGGCGCTTATTGGGCGGCGTGATCCTAGGAATCTGACACTCTCTCTCCTACGTGATCATCGCACGTCCCAACTGTCACCAATCAGTCACTCTAAAACCCTTCCGTATTTCAATAAGAGATTTGAAACGATCTTTCTCTCTCCTATCACCTACTATAAAAAGCCATCAACACCACCTTTTACCTCTTTACTGCCCCCATAATTCCCAAAGCAAAATTACTCCCAAAACTCTCTCCCGGTCATCTTCTTCTCCACACCTGCAACAATGGCTGAATCTTCATCCGTTCATGCTACTTCTCAGATTCTTTCCATCAGACCTCAACAATGCCTTGTCATTGATCTGAACCCACTAGCCTATGATCCCTACATGTCGCCGGTTATCAAATGCCTCAAGTTCTCCCAGCTTGCTCCGGCATTGTCCAGAATTGAAACGGTGCCAATGGTGGCTCTATCTCAGGTCTATGCGACGGCCTACTACGACAAGGGCGTCGACCGGATATTTTTCGAAGTGGCGGAACACAAGACGTCGATTTCTCGTCCCCGCTTCTGCACCATGCTTGGGTTTGCTGCAGACCCATCACGTGTTAACCCGGAGACGATTCCGGTTGGCATGTTATACAGCATGTTCTACAACATGGGCTACACGGAAGTTCTAACCTCCGTCGCAAGGTTCAAGAAGTCATGCCTACCGCCCCTGTGGAATGGGTTATTTACAGTTCTCTTCAAGGGACTGTCTGAGAGGAGCTCAGGATCGGACGGGGCCAGTCGTCTTTTCCTGTCAATCATGTATGGGGTGTACAACGGGATCAACCTCGATTATGGGTTTGTCCTTTGGCAACAGCTGATTCAGAGAGATCAAGGCGATCAAGGCGATCAACCTCGATTAATATATTGAGTCTTGCTGATTCAGAGAGATCAACCTCGATTAATATATTGAGTCTTGCGGCTGAAAATTCACTGATGGACGTCCTGGCGAGTAAGACTACTGCCCTCAAGATCAAGAGTACCCAACTTTCCAACTCCGAACAACAATTGGAGGCTCTTCGATCCGAAAGGGAAGTCATCAAGACGTGTGTTTCGGATGTCCACGCCGCTCTATCCAACATCCTGGAAGCACACGACCCCATCCTCAATCACTCAGTAAGGCGTACTCTCGCTGAGAAACTCTCTCCGGCCATGGACCTCTTAAGTAAAATTGAAGGCCTACCCAGTTTCGTGTCCATTCCGAAACAAGGGGGAGATGAGAAGAAAGGATTGAAACCCCCTCCTTCCTCCAAAGCTACTCACACAACCGAACCACCCCAAACTGGTCATGCCTCGGGTTCGGGTGTGAAGGACAAAGGCAAAAACATAGCAGAGGGAGGAGATGACGATGAAGATGAAGACAAGGAGACTATTGCGGACATGTTAAAGAGAAAGAATAGTCGCAATACTGATGACGATGTCAGTCGTGTGGCACGTGAAGCTGAAGAAGCCGAATGTAAACAAAAAGAAGCCAACGATCTCCTTGAGAGCCGAAAGCTGCTCTTCCCTGCCTGGACCAGGGATCGTTTGATAAAGGAGGCCATAGAAACTCCAAGCATACTATGGCTCGAGCCGGTGATATCGTTCGACTGCAAAAACTCGGTCGATTCGCAATTTGATATGCCGTTGACTCGAAAGGCGTTCATCTTCCACGCCTTCTCCAACATTTTCGAAGTCCCGCATCCGAACGATGAGCTGGACAGGGAGCTCATTGACTTCTACCTGGAGGCCGCTCGCCCTCAATACCTTACATGGAGCGCCCAGAAGATTGTCAATGTTCGAGTGATGAAGCCGTTTGCCGTGGGGAGATTCACAAACGTCAAGTTCAAGCTTATCCGAGGATCTGCAAGAACTGCTCACATGATCTCTCTGGCGGATCTGCCCAATCTGAACCCTCATGATTGGATAGTCTTGTACAACATCTTGCTGACAAACGAAGCCGAATATGGTCCCATCTTAGACCATGTCAAAAGGATGCTGGCATGCTATATCATGGAGGTGGCCCTAATGGATCAGGAGGTTGCCACAGTGTTTAAGAAGAAACCGAAAGTCAAGCCTGTGGGATCGGCCAGTGATCTAAACACGATGAAAATGGGCAAGATAGATTCGAGGCGAAACTCCTTGAGAGCCGAAAGCTGCTCTTCCCTGCCTGGACCAGGGATCGTTTGATAAAGGAGGCCATAGAAACTCCAAGCATACTATGGCTCGAGCCGGTGATATCGTTCGACTGCAACAACTCGGTCGATTCGCAATTTGATATGCCGTTGACTCGAAAGGCGTTCATCTTCCACGCCTTCTCCAACATTTTCGAAGTCCCGCATCCGAACGACGAGCTTGACAGGGAGCTCATTGACTTCTACCTGGAGGCCGCTCGCCCTCAATACCTTACATGGAGCGCCCAGAAGATTGTCAATGTTCGGGTGATGAAGCCGTTTGCCGTGGGGAGATTCACAAACGTCAAGTTCAAGCTTATCCGAGGATCTGCAAGAACTGCTCACATGATCTCTCTGGCGGATCTGCCCAATCTGAACCCTCATGATTGGATAGTCTTGTACAACATCTTGCTGACAAACGAAGCCGAATATGGTCCCATCTTAGACCATGTCAAAAGGATGCTGGCATGCTATATCATGGAGGTGGCCCTAATGGATCAGGAGGTTGCCACAGTGTTTAAGAAGAAACCGAAAGTCAAGCCTGTGGGATCGGCCAGTGATCTAAACACGATGAAAATGGGCAAGATAGATTCGAGGCGAAACTCTGTGATGTTCACCAGAGCTGAAGGACAGAAATGTCTGTTCGCGTTAGCTGACAAGCACCTCTACACCACTACCTGCTTGGAACACGTCCTATCAATCGTCAAGCGGTGTAAGGACAATTCGGCTGATGACATCAAGTACTTTGAAGATATGATCAATTGGTACATCCGGTTTAGACAGACCATCCTTTCCATAACCAAATGTCTGTTTAGTACCGTCAAGAAGAAGGTACCAGCTTCAGCCGCCGGCCCAAGTACGAAGTGAAGGTCTCGCTCCAAATTGACGCAAAGGGGGAGATTGTTGGGCTGAAGTTCTGTTTTATGTTGCGTCTTTTGGGCTCGTTAGATTAGCCTTTTTATTCTCCGGTTTGGGCCTGTCCAACCGAGAGTCTTTTATGTATTGTATATAAGTTAACGCTTGCATGCATATTAGGTTAAGATTCGAGAGATTATCGAAATAGCGATTTATCAAGAGAACAATATTTTCCAGTAATCATTCTTGTAATCTTCCAATCCTTTATAGTTGATGTTCTTAATCGAGCTCTTCTAAGGATTTTATTTAATCATTCGACTCGTTTGATTCAAGCTGTTTGTTCTTATTATTGCGTTCTGCCTTGTTATTAATATAGTGTTCTTGCTGTTTCATATTGATATACTTGTTCAAGATCTAATCGATCTTCATAGATTAAAAGTTGTTGTTAATCCCATCAGGAGGAATATATGATCCCTTATCTAATGGACAAGTCACTGACAAAGGTCAGAGTTCATCTACAAGGTCAGAGTTCGACAGAAGCTTTTGAGAGCTACGATTGCCAGTTGGTTCCTGAAGTCATACGCAATAATAGTTTTAGATTTATCCAAGTGGGAGACTGTTGGATTAATGTCTAAGTCCATAACTATAATTGGTAAGACTTGACCCGACCCGGCATGGTCCATTTGGGTTGCATGGCATCATGCACTTGGATAGACTTTAATGAGAGAAATAAGACACTTATGGTTATAAATATATTATAAGTTCTAGTATATTTATAATAAGATTATTTAATTAGTATTGATCAAGAATTAATCTAGGATTAATTAAGTGATCAAAAGAAGACTAATTAAATATATGGGTTGATTGTGTAAATCATCCATACTTGTATAGTGGGCTAATGCTCCATGGATAATCAAGTTGGGCTAAAATCCATAGGATGGTCCATGGATACTCCATGGTGTATTTGTACGCATGGATCATGGAAATGAAAGGCCATGTCAATTAGGGTTTACATGGTGTAACCCTAACTATATAAGCATCTTATTCTTGACCAAAATCGGCCACTAGTGAGAGTAAGAAAGGGCTAGCCGATTTTTATCAGTGTAGAATTCTCTCAAATTATTCCAAGTGTATTTGGTGTTGTGTGAACCATTTGAGGTGTCACACTTGGGGCACTAGGCACTCAAGCTTCATAAAGACTTTCTACACCAAAGAGGTATGTATTCTATCTTGCTATAGTCTTTGTTTTGTATGCTAGATTAGGATAATACTTTGGATGTTCTTATTTGCATGTATAATAGAGAAAACATAGATCCAAGGTATTTAGGGTTGCATGTACACTTAGGAGTGTTAGAATGCTCAAAACCCAACACTTTGTTGGTTTGTGTTAGGCATATATGTTTTGTAGGCATTATTACTTCTTGTTAGGGCTTTATCTGAGTTTTCGGTTGGTTGGACCGAAAATGTTATGTTTTCGGTCCCTTTGGTGTTTTCGGTTGTAAACATGTTTGTTGTTTGTGTTCCCTATAAACAGGAGTCTTAGATGATCGGTTTCAGGTTAGCTTTTTTCGGTCATAGCGGTGTGTAAGATCCATTGTACTTGATGATTCCTTGAATATAGAATCGTGTACATTTGGATTGATCTCACTTTTTCTCTTTCTTGATTTATCATTTAGCTTGATCATATTGTTTGATCACTAGTTGGTTTATTGTTTCCGACTTACAAAGGAGATGAAGATGGCGAGATACCATCAGATGTTGGGAGTGATATTCGACAGTTTGTGAGCTGATCCGGTTGAGAGACGCTAGAAGATATGATTGCAAGAGCTAGAGAGAGGGAGATTGATCTAGAGATGAAGATGAAGAGGCAGCAGAATCAGGCTCAGGTTTTAGGAGGATCGAGCAAGAGGCCTAAGTTATTCGATTTGAAATCGAGAGCCTACCAGGGCTGGAGCCGCTGTAGCAAGTGCGGCAAGACACACGATTATGCATGCAGGGTGGGTGGTTTTGGATGCTTCAAGTGTGGCCCGACGGGTGATATTAGCAAGGATTGTGCTGCTACTACTACCACCACCACCCTAGTATCTAATCTGATTTGCTTTCATTGCAATCAGAGGGGCAACAATAAGGCTAATTGTCCAAGCTTGCTAGCAGTAGGACCAGTGGTAACACCTGATCCAGTGACTCTTTAGATTATTGATGGCCACCAGAGCAAGGCGGATGCGCCTGTTGTGAGGAGCAGATCCTTTCAGCTAACAGTTGAGGAGGTTCATGCAACAACCAATGTGGTGATGATATCGTTCCTTGTGAGCGGCATTTCTGAGTAGGTATTGTTTGATTCGGGGGGCTATCCGATCTTTTGTATCGCTTGCTCTTAGTAATAGGTTTGTTGGAGCTCTGGGGGAGCTGTATTGTCCCTAATAGGTCGAGATTGTGAATGATCGATCTGTCCAGGT
The DNA here is from genome assembly GCF_002870075.4 of Lactuca sativa. Taxonomy (NCBI): domain Eukaryota; kingdom Viridiplantae; phylum Streptophyta; class Magnoliopsida; order Asterales; family Asteraceae; genus Lactuca; species Lactuca sativa. The sequence goes on from NC_056630.2 coordinate 223,171,059, forward strand.
ATCAAGGGTTCCTTGGGGTTGCATTCTTGAGATGTTCAGCGAGTAGTATCTAATTGATTTGGTTCCCATTCCTTTGTGTGGGAACAAGATTATTGTATGAATGGATTGGTTGAGCCTCTATGGAGCAGTGATTGCAAGCGAGCATCAGGTTGTATGTATTCAGACCCCAAGTGGGGGAGATTTAGTGGTTCAGGGAGGGAGATCTCAGCGTGGAAAGGTTCTACATTCAACATCTAGGGCCAGACATTATCTTCATCAAGGTTGCTCTGGATATGTAGCCTATGTTATGGATACATGTGATAAGAGTAAAGTGACTGTGGATGATGTGCCAGTTGTATGGGAGTACACATATGTGTTTTTGGAGGATTTTCCTGGGGTTCCTATGGAGAGGAAGGTAGTATTTAGGATTTACTTGGTTCTTGGTATGGCTCCGATAGCCCATGCACCGTATCGGTTGGCTCCTCCAGAGATGCGTGAGTTGTCTAGACAGCTGTAGGAGTTATTAGACAAGGGGTTCATTCGACCGAGCGATTAGCCATGGGGAGCACCGATCCTATTTGTGAAGAAAAATGATGGGTCGCATTGGATGTGTATTGACTATCGGGAGATGAATAAGCTAATGGTGAAGAACCGTTATCCACTCTCGAGGATTGTTGATATGTTTGACCAGCTTTAGGGTGTATTTCGGTTTTCCAATATTGATATTCATTCGAGTTATCATCAGATGAGGGTTAGAGAGGAGGATGTGTAGAAGACAACCTTTCAGATTCGTTATGGTCATTATGAGTTCGTGGTGATGCCTTTCGGGCTTACCAATGCTCCAGTCGCATTTATGTACCTCATGAACTAGGTATGCAGGCGGATGTTGGATCAGTCTGTGATTGTATTCATTCATGACATATTGGTCTTTCCAAGACACAAGAACTGCTTGAGGAGCACTTGAGGGAGGTAGCGGAGGCTCTGAGGAGGGAGAGTTTGTTTGTGAAGTTCTCCAAGTTGAGTTTTGGTTGCACGAGGTGCAATTTCTAGGGTACCTTGTCAACCAGAATGATATACTGGTCGATCCGGCCAAGGTTGAGGCGGTGATGGGATGGGAGGTTCCGAAGTCTCCATCTGAGATTCCGAGTTTTGTTGGCCTAGCAAGTTCCTATCGGAGATTTATTCAGGATTTCTCCAAGATAGCAGTTCCCCTGACTCGAATGACATGCTAGGAATAAAGACAAGTTGACGAATGCAGAATCCGAAGAAAAATAATGAATAAATCACCATAATATGTATGTAATTTGACAAAGGTTTTGTGTATATTGATATGGATATGAACGCACAAAGAAAACCATTTTCAGGAAAAATCTTACATCAAAAGCTAACCTAATGATTATTTATATGCAACATAAAACATTTACGAAAAATATAAAACCCTAAAAAGGCTTCCCTAAATAAAAAAAAGCCAAATTAGTTAAAAAGAAGATCACGATTTTCGATCTTCTTGTCATTTCCCCCCTAAATTATGAGATTCATCAGTACATGGGGTCTTCTAAGCCAGAGAAAGAAATATCATCTTCCAAATACGAAGTCTCCCCTTGAGTAATCAACACTCCCCCTTGAATCCAACAAATATCATGGAGAGAATCCGGAAAGTTAAAAAGAATCACCAACAATCTATGCTATCTCATATTGTAAGTCTGCATATAACCTACTCTGTCACAAGGAGCGAGTTTTCCAAAATAGATCTTCAAAATCCGTTAGATTTGAACAAATGATGAAATAAATTATTTCTGGATTTTTTCGATTTTCAGAAATTAAAGACGCAAAAAAAATTAGAAAAAATATTTTGTGTTTTTCGAATTTTAAAATTTTAGACAAAAAGAATAGCATAAGAAATAATTTATTAGAAGGGTTTGAAAAGAATAAGACCAAGGAAAAGGGATAAGAATTGAAAATATTTTTGGCAGAAGGGGTAAAAGAGGTAAATACCCATGAAATTGAAGGGATTTTGGATCTGGGGTAGAAACTATCATTTGTGAAACGAACAGGGACTGTAGATGAAATTCAACTCATCTTCTTCATTGGATTAGTTAAGAAGCGTTCTTTGAGGTTTGAAAGTCAAAAGTGGATTATCCAACGAAATATCTCCTCTCGTTGGTTTGGGGAGCGGAGGTTTTGCAGCTCGGCATGCCGCTTTGAAAGCCGCTGCATGCAAAGTGGTAAAGCACGAGAATGCATGTAAAGAAAATCAACATGTATTTGTTCCTTTTGCATTCGATACATTTGGTTTTCTCGCACCAGAGGCGGTGGAGCTCCTTAATAGAGTCGAACGGGTCATGCATTCTAATGTCATATCTCGTAGATCCACAAATGTTGTTTTCAAAAGAATTGGTTTTGCCATCCAGAAAGGACTAGTGGCGCAGCTTGTTGCCCGTTTGCCTTCAATCAATATGTATTGAACTTTCATATTTATAAGTACATTTTCCACTAAAAAAAATTTCAAACTCTTTTAGACTGTAGATGAAACTTTAATACCTTAAAATTCGATTTCTGAATCGAATGAGATTTCTGAAAATATTAAACGGTAAGTTCTGATTTTGGATTTCCTGCGATTACGAAACGAACGATTATTGAAAGCAACGAATTTTGAATTCCGATTTCTTTAATAATTCTGATCATGGTGCAGTCAGCGATGTTCGATTTCTCTTTCTTTAATTCGGATTTTGTTTTCTGAATCGGATTCATGTTTTGTTCCGATGGTGATATATAATTCCGATTCCGAAAACTTTGAAATTCCGATTCCGATTCATTCCGAGGAACATAATATGAAGAGTAATTCCTATTACACCTTCAATTCAGAACAAATGTCTGATTTCCAAAACTTTTGTTCCAATTTCAGTTTTTGAATCCAATTCTGAATGTGGCTGTTTCTAATTTTTGGAGGAATAATTACGGAAATAAAATTCCGATTAAGGATTGTTCCGATACAGGTATGTTCCGAAAGTGTTTTTGAATTGGTCTTGTCGATTTCCGATCAGCTGCAAACTCCCGATCGCAGGAACAAACACGATATTTTGATTATACTTCCCAAAACGACCTTTAAACATCATTTAACTGGCAATTTGTACCCAAAATTCCGAAAATTTTGATTTTAACCAAAATTCTGAATTTGAGCCTTATTTCAGAAAAGTGTGACAACTTGCACCCGTTTTTGTAGAAATGTCAGATTACAACCTCTTTTTTGCAGAAAAGGTTACTTTCCAGCCGCTTTATCAACTTTTTGGCATTTTGTACAAGATCTTTCAATTCCAACCATTTAAAAATCAATAAAAATAGACTTATTTAACAAAATTTCACACTTTTGACTGAATTTTCGTTAGATTTTGTGTTTTTTTTTACAAAGGTTTATGAAACCTTTGGGATCCATTTGAGATTCAAAAATGATGAATACTTTTTGGAAGCCCATTTCTTTGAACAAAAGCGTTGATCTTCTGAATATGAGATCCGTTTCATTGTTGGAAAACAAAAATTTCCATAAATCTCATTGACCCAACCATAAACTCTTTTCCTTTTCACCAACTTCATCTGAAGAAAAATGAGAATTAAATTTTCTATGAACATGCTTGGATTCAACTTTTTGAACTTTTTCATAAGCATGAAGAACTTGTACTCTTGGCATCCAAACGTTTTTCACTTTACTCTTCTTCTTCTTCTTCTTCTTCTTCTTCTTCTTCTTACTTTTCAGTGTTTGAACATTAGAAGTCTTTTGAACCCAATCATTAGGAGTTTGGTAAATCTGACCATCTTGAATAATTGGCTTTATTTAAGGAACTAATCCTTCAAAAACCTCACCTGAACATGAAAAATATTCTATTTGAGTTCCAGAACAAAACTTTTTCACTTTTACGATTTCAAAAGAATTTCTTTGAGATTCGTCTTCAGAACCACCAAATTCGAAATGTGAAATTTCTGAAAACCTTGAAACTTTTGACTCCCCCACAACAAGAACATCTAGTGTCACCTTTTTCTCAGAAACATGAAGAACATTTATGAACTTCACCATGAACACCAAGAACCCATTTATCTTTTCTCATAACATCTTCTTTTGTTTTTCTTTCTTTCTCCGATTGTTGTTCATTTTTCAGATCTAAATGTGCTTTAATAATGATGAGATTAAAACTTAATCTGGAAGATCGATTAGATCTTAAACAGGTAAATAAATATTAAACAGCAAGAATGAACGCAAAATAAAGAACAACTCAAGGATGAATCAAACAAGTCGAATGATTATAAAATAACCCTCAGAAGAGCTCGATCAAGAACATCAATTGTAGAGGGTTGGAGGTTTACAAGAACGATAAAGAAATCTGTGATACTATCATAATAATCTCTAAAGCGTTAACCTAATATGCATGCAAGCATATCTTTATATAGTAAACCTAGCAAACTCACGGTTGGACAAGCCCAAAACCGGAGTACAAAATAAATGGACTAGCAGCCGAGCCCAAAGACGCAATCTTAAAACGAGTCTTCAACTCAACAATCTCCCCTTTGCGTCAATTGGAGCGAGATCTTCACTTGTTACTTGGGCCAGCAGCAGCACCGGGTACCTTCTTCTTCACGGTCTCAAACAGACGAGAAATCAGAGCAAGTATCGTCTGCCTGAATCTGATGTACCATTGCATCATGTCGTTGAAGTACTTGACATCATCTGCTGCATTCTCCTTACACCTTCGGATGATCGATAGCACGTGCTCTAGACAAGCAGTGGTGTAAAGATGTTTGTCAGCTAAAGCAAAGAGACATTTCTGTCCTTCTGCTCTAGTGAACATGACCGAATTGCGCTTCGGGTCGATCTTGCCCATTTGCATTTGATTGAGATCACTGGCCGATCCCACAGGAGATATCTTCGGTTTCTTCTTGAAGACTGTGGCTACCTGCTGATCCATTAGGGCTACCTCCATGATGTAACAGACTAACATCCTTTTGAGATGGTCTATAATTGGACCATATTCGACTTCATTCATCAAAAGGATGTTATGCAAAACAATCCAATCATGAGGATTTAAATTCGGTAGATCTGCCAAGGATATAAGATGTTCAGTTCTTGCAGACCCTCGAATCACCTTGAACCGAACATTGATGAATCTTCCTTTGGTATAAGGCTTCAAAACCCGAAAATTCACTATCTTCTGAGCGCTCCATGTTTGATATTGAGGTCGAGCAGCCTTCAGATAGAATTCGATCAACTCCCTATCAACCTCAGGGTTCGGATGAGGGACTTCAAAAATATTGGAGAAGGCGTGGAAGATAAACGCCTTTCGAGTCAACGGCATGTCGAACTGCGAATCGACAGAATTATAGCAGTCGAAGGAGATCACTAGATCGAGCCATAGGATGCTAGGAGTATCTATGGCCTCCTTTATCATTCTCTCCCGAGTCCAGGCAGGGAAGAGAGTCTTCTTGCTCTCGAGGAGATCGTGGGCTTCTTTCTTCTTGCGTTCGGCTTCTTCAGCCTCTCGCGCCACACGAATGTAGTCATCATCAACATTGTGACTGTTTTTACGTTTCAACATGTCCGCAATGGTTTCTTTATCTTCATCTTCATCTTCTTCCTCGGCTATGTTCTTCCCTTTATCCTTCACACCCGAACCCGAAGATTGACCAGTCGGAGGTGGTTCTGTTGTGTGAGTAGCTGTTGAGGAAGGAGGTGGTTTCGATCCGGACTTCCTCCCTTCTCCCCCTTGTTTCGGATTAGACACGAAACTAGGTAAGCCTTCGATTTTGCTGAGAAGGTCCATGGCAGGAGTAAGTTTTTCAGCAAGGGTTCGCCTCACCGAATGATTGAGAATCGGATCGTGTGCTTCCAGGATGTTAGATAGGGCAGCGTGTACATCCGAAACACATGTTTTTATGACCTCCCGTTCGGATCAAAGAGCTTCAAGCTGTTGCTGATAGTTTGAAATCTGAGAGCTCTTGACCTTTAGGGCGGTGGTTATGCTTGCTAAAACGTCCATTAATGAGTTTTCAGCGGCGAGATCCTCTTGAAGCTTAGCGAGGCGCTCATCAATGGAGGCATGAAGGGCCGAGTTGTCATCGCTTATGGATTGGCGAAGGTTAGCGAATGACTGTAACTCCGTCGAGACGAACTTGGCCAATTGCTGAACGATTCGTTCCAAAGTTGTCTTGGTGGCATCAGCGCTCTCCTGTAAGGACTTCAACAGGGAAGAGGCGTCTGAGAATAGTTTATCGACTATTGCGGTCGCCGCCTCACAGGCTTTTGTGGAGGCGTCTATGGCGGCTGTGGCTGAAGCTACAAAATCATGCTGAGCCCTGGAGAAGGCGTCAACAATCTTCTGAAGAGCGGCTTCAGAGAGAGAGGACTGAGAGTTGGTGGATGATGCAAGAAGTAAGTCAACCTTCTCGTTTAGCTCCTTTAGATGCTTCTTTGTTACTGGAGCATCGTCCTCATCATCACTTCGAACCTGAAATGGACTAAAGTAGACCGAATCGAAGGTCATGTTGTCACCGCCAAGGAACGGGTTATCTCCATCAGAGGCATGATCTGGAGATGGTGGGGGTGGTGAAGCTGGGGGTGTGGTGGTTTTTGTAGGTTCAGGTTGAGTATTTGTGGGGGTAGTTTCGGGTGGTGGTTGAGTGTGGGTAGGTTCGGTTGTATGCTGGGTTTCGGTTTGAGGTGGTTCGGTTACGGGTGGTGTTTCGATTGTACTGGTATGAACCCCCGTATCAGATACGTTGGTTGTAAACTTTGTGGTGGTTGTAGTTGTATCTGTGAAAATGGGTGGTGGTATAGGGAAAGATGTTTTAGGAATAGTGGTGACGGGGTTTATGGTGGGAATGGAAGTAGGGATGGTTGGAGGAGGTGAAGGAACTGGTGAGACATGAATTTCCATGTTTGGGGTAGGTGATCGGGGTGGGGTGTTGCTTCTGGGAGGGGTTTCGCCTCTTTGGGAGCCATCCGAACCCGAACTCTCGTTTTCTGAGTCACTCGAAGAGGAAGCGATTACAAGCTTTCGCTTCGGTTGAGTCTTCCTTCTCTTCGTTTGCGGTGACTGGGCAGGTTTTGTTTGTTTCCTCTTCCTGGGAGAAGGACCTTTAGGAGCTTTGGTCACTTGCTTCCCTTTTTCCGCCTTTTTGCCCCTGTTAACCGGTTTGTCAGCATCATGGATGGACTTTAGCATTTCCGGTGTAAGTTGCCTAGGTCCAGTCGCTTTGAACTCCTTAATCGTCCGGATGAGCCTGCTGTCAGAGGGAACATCGCCATACATTGTCTCCGGAATAGAGCCAATGAACGAAAACTTAGATGCATCAGAAACGATGATCCTCGTGGTATGAAAAGTACCGACCGAAGACATCGATGCACCGGCAGCAGTAGGAATATCAAACTTATCCATCTCCCATTTGGTGATAAGAATCCAGAACCGGGCATACGACACCTCAGAGTGTCGAGATGAAGAAGAAAGGCTCTGGATGAGCTGTTGCCAGAGGACCAACCCAAAGTCCAGATTTACGCCGTTGTAAATGCCATACATAATCGACAGGAACAGTCAACTTGAACCATCGGATCCTGAGCTCCATTCAGATAAGCCCTTGAAAAGGACTGTAAACTTGCCGTTCAATTGTGGCGGCAAGCAGGATTTCTTGAACTTCGCGACGGAGGTGAGCGCCTCCGTGTACCCCATGTTGTAGAACATGTTGTAAAGATGCCCAACCGGAATCGTCTCCGGATTAATTCTCGATGGGTCAGTAGCCAAACCTAGCAGTGTACCAAATCGTTGTCGAGAAATGGAGGTCTTGTGATCAGCAACCTCGAAGAACACACGCTCAACTGCTTTGTCGTAATATGCAGTCGCATACACCTGCGAGAGAATCTCCATGGGCACAGACTCAATCCTGGAGAGAACTGGAGCGATTTGGGAGTACATCAGGCACTCGATGATCGGCGACATATAAGAGTCGTACGCCAGAGGGTTTAGATCGATCACCAAGCATTGTTGTGGACGAATAGGAAGGATGTGTGAGGTAGCATGGACTGAGGATGATTCTGCCATTGTTGAAGGTAGTAGAAGAAGATGAACAGTGAAGCTTTTGGGATGTTTTGCTCTGTTGGAAATTCCGGATGCAGTAAAAAGGTAAATGGGAGTATAGACTGCCTTTTATAGTCGGTGAAAGGAGAGAGAAAAATCGTTTCAAATCTTCTATGGAAATACGAAAGGGTTTCCGGAATGACAGATGCGTGACAGTTAAGGCATGCGATGATCACGTAGGAGAGAGAGTGTCAGATTCCTAGGATCACGCCGCCCAGCAAGCGCCATTTCAGAGCATACCGTTTCAAATCCTCACGCGCCTTTAAGGGCTAGATAGGTGTCGCTTGAAATGCGCACACGCGTCCATGATGTCAGTAAAAGAATGGGCGTTTCATATTCACACGCGTCCCCTTTTTAACTGCCGTTAGAATTTTAATCCTTTGATCTCCCGCCTGAGTCAGCAACCCTTTATCTTATCTTTTAAATGGCATCATTTGAATTAAATACCCACGTGGATGATTTTTGACCACAGCTTGATAATTAACCACCAAAGCAATAATACATCCTGTAATAATTAGTAACGGAATTTTGGAAAATCAAAGATTTTCGTGCGAAGAGTGTAAAAAGAAAAGAAATAAAGCAACTCTTTTTAGGAATGACTGTGATGTCAATAATGACACGAAACAAATGATCCCGGGCACGAATCTCTTCCTTCAAGATCAAGAGAGACCTCAAAGTGTTAATGTGGATTCCCGTTGAATGACGATCAAACATTTATTAATAAATGTTGAAAGGCTTCTTTTAATTAGGCTAAGTAAGGGTGGCTTTCGCTTTGATTCAGCAATTCTAATCTTGAAATAAGAAAGAAAGTGAACAAAGTACTTGTGACACCGGTGTAGTCTGTTGAACAAGTAGGTAGGAATTAATTTTAAATTGGCTTGGAAAATATAAAATCTCAGACAAAAATTAAATACTGGATCCCAAGGGAAGAAATGTTATGGTGTTTAACAATTTCATAGGAATCACTCAAAAATAAAAAAATTGAGATTTCAGTAAGATACATCCGTCAATTCTTTGGTGAAAACTTGAGCAAATTTATTGTTCACCGTCAATTCAGATTTGGTGTTGAATTTTGGGTTTCACTAAGCTCGTAGTGGCACGAAACTGAGATCATAAACACAGTTGTTGTGTAACCATAAACCTCAGTGGTAATTTCTGAGAGTCTCAAGGGTTACATTGATGAAACGAATGTAATGGAGAAATGTAATGGAGATGGTGTAAGACATTAAAGTACCTCTGCTGCGAAAATAAGGACCAAGCAGAAAACTCTTATCTCATGTGAGAAGAGAGTGAGGTAGCTTACGATTAGAATAAATGTGATAGCCTAATTGGGAAGACAAGGTTTGTTTATACCAAGTCATTAAGGCTATTATTCAGAATCTTATGAGGCTTGGGACACATACAGCAGCATGCTTCTAGGGACACTTAAGTAATCCAACAATTATATCCTCATAAACGAACGAACACACAAACAAAATTAAAAGAGAAAAATATTTTTGGAGTTTTGGAAATAGATAATAAAAAAAAATAAAATAAAAATAAAAAAATAAGCAAGAAAAAAATAAGACTTGGAAAGAGTAAGAAAAAAAACTTTGGAAAAATTTGAAAAACCGAACCCGAGCGTTCGGTTGGTTTCGGTTGAAGAAAATTTTGAAAAACCGAACCCGAGCGTTCGGTTGGTTTCGGTTCAAGAAAATGTTGAAAAACCAAACCCAAGCGTTTGGTTGGTTTCGGTTCAAGAAAATTTTGAAAAACCGAACCCGAGCGTTCGGTTGGTTTCGGTTCAAGAGAATTTTGAAAAACCGAACCCGAACCTTCGGTAGGTTTCGGTTTTGGAAAATTTTGAGAAACCGAACCCGAACCATCGGTAGGTTTCGGTTTTGGAAAATTTTAGAAAACCAAGGAATTTAGACATGGAATCAGAAAATACTATTAACAATAAGATAAACAACTTTGTACAAGAAATATACAACCAAGAAAACTACCTTTGTGGTGATGAGCGAGTCAGATGATTTAACTGAACCTGAACGTTCGGTCAATTTCGCTTCTTACGTTTGAGGTTGAGAGGTAGTTTGAGGTAGTGACTCTGATTCCATCATACCTAGCCCTTGCAATATTCTGTTGAATGATGCTTCAGGAAGAGCTTTGGTAAAGACGTCAGCCAGTTGATCAGTGGTTTTTACAAAGTGTACTTCGACGTTTCCATCTTCCACGTGATCTTTGATGAAGTGATACCTCAGTGCTATGTGTTTGGTTTTAGAGTGTTGCACTGGGTTATGACAGATCCTAATTGCACTTTCAGAGTCACAATATAGTAGGATCTTCTTCATATTGAGTCCATAGTCTCGAAGTTGACTCTGGATCCAAATCACTTGAGAGGTGCAGGATGCAGTGGCTATGTATTCCGCTTCGGCAGTAGACAATGACACGCACGTTTGTTTCTTGGATTGCCAGCTAACCAACTTCCCGTCAAGGAATTGACAGCCGCCAGTGGTGCTTTTTCTGACGAGTCCACATCCTCCAAGGTCAGCATCTGAATAGGCTTAAACGAAGAAGCCTGAGTTAGAAGGATACCATAGACCCAAGGAGGCAGTTCGCTTGAGATAACGTAAAATGTTCTTCACTGCAAGCATGTGAGGTTCGCGTGGGTTTGCCTGAAATCTAGCACAGTAACACACAAAAAACATGATGTCAGGCCTGCTAGCAGTAAGATACATTAATGAGCCTATCATTTGACGATACATCGTGATATCAATAGCCGATTTGTCTAGAGATGGAGTTAGCTTGGTGCCGAATGCCATTGGGACTTTGACTTTGGAGTCTCCCATCATACCAAACTTTGCTAGGAGAGTCTTCGTGTAAGCTTCCTGATTGATAAAGATGCCTTCGGGTCCCTGTCTAATATTTAAACCAAGGAAAAAGTTAATAGGACCCATTGAGCTCATTTCAAATTTAGTCTTCATCAGCTTTCTGAATTCAGCTGTTAGGCTGGGATTCGTTGAGCCAAAGATGATGTCATCGACATAAATTTGAACTATCATAAGGTGGTTACCTTCCTTTTTGCGAAAGAAGGTTGGGTCAACCGAACCTTGTTTGAATTTAGACATCTTTAAGAATTTAGTTAGCGTTTCATACCAGGCTCTCGGAGCTTGTTTGAGGTCATACACAACTTTATCCAGAATGTAGCAATGATTTGGATATCTTTCGTTCACGAACCTAGGAGGTTGCTCCACATACACGGTTTCTTCGAGTTCTCCATTAAGAAATGCACACTTGACGTCCATTTTGAAAACTTCAAAGTTTTTGTGGGCAGCGTAAGCAAGAAATATTCTTACAGATTCCAGCCTAGCTACAGGAGCGAAAGTCTCTTCATAATCAATCCCTTCCTCCTGACAATATCCCTTTACTACCAGACGAGCTTTGTTCCTTATAACATTCCCTTCCTTGTCCATTTTATTCCTAAAGACCCATTTGAGACCAACAACCGAGGCATCTGGAGGAGTTGGAATGAGGCGCCGGACTTTGTTCCTTTCAAATTCGTTCAGTTCATCTTGCATTGCTTGAACCCAATCGGAGTGATCGAGAGCAGTGTTAACTGTCTTCGGTTCAACTTTTGATACGAATGAGTTAAACATACAAAACTCAACTTTTGAAAATAAGGATGTCTGTTTTGCCTTCAGTTGTGATCGGGTCAGAACCTTTTCGGAGACATCACCAACCACTTGAGAGACAGGATGATCTCTGGTCCATTTGGTAAGAGGAGGGTAGTTTGGATCAAAGGTGGGGTCCACTTCAGCGTAGATCATTTCTTCTGGCTCGGATTGGCTTTCGTAGTCGAGCGTCATATCAGCTTGCTCCCCCTCGATAGATGAGCTTTCTGGAATGTTTGGAGAAACTTGAGGTCCAGAGGTTTCTTGTGGTGCTTGGTATTCAGGCGTTGATGCACCTTCGGTTGGTGAAGCACCTTCGGTTGGAGAAGTACTTTCGGTTGGAGTTGGACTTTCGGTAGCAGTTGTAGAGCTTGGCTCCCCCTCAACATGTGAGCTTGGCTCCCCCTCGATTGAAGCATCGTTGGATGGAGGTTCATCAGAATTCGATCCTCCTTCGTTCATTCTCCTGGTAGCTTCTTCGACAATTTGCTTCATATGGTCTACCTTGTTGTCTGTCGCGCCTGCTTCTGAGAGAGTAGCTTTCTCTGGTTCGTCAAATAGCTCCACAAACTTCTCGAATAGATTAGCGATCGAGACTGTGACCTGGCCAGTTTGAGGAAAGATTTTCCCAGCGGTGTCTTCTTTGGCCTGTAGCTTTTTGACATAGCTATCGTCAAAAGTCACGTAATAGGTCTCTTCGATTTTTGTCGAACGCTTGTTTAGGACTCTGTATGCTTTGGAAGTGAGAGAGTAGCCCAGAAAGATTCCCTCTTCGGCTTTGACATCGAACTTGTTGCGGTGTTCTTTTGAGTTAAAGATGAAACACCGTGAGCCGAACACGTGGAAGAATTTCACATTGGGCTTCCTGTTGTTGAGAATCTCGTATGGTGTGAGCGTGAATCGCTTGTTGAGATAGGACCTGTTCTGTAAAACAAGCAGCAGAAATTGCATCAGCCCAAAAATAAAGAGATAAGGAAGCGAAACTTAGCATAGGTCGGGCAGCTTCACACAAAGATCGGTTTCGTCTTTCGACAATTCCGTTCTGTTGAGGTGTGTAGGGAGCTGAGAAGTTGTGACTTATTCCCTTTTCTGCTAGAAAATCTTCAAATTCCCTATTCTTGAATTCCAGACCATTGTCGCTCCTGATGTTGCGAACGACCTTCTTGAGCTGTACTTCAATTTGCTTGATGAACACTTTCAGCTTATGAGTCGCTTCAGATTTGAGCTTAAGAAAGAACACCCATGTAAATCGTGAAAAGTCATCAACAATAACAAGAATATACTTGCTACCACTGATGCTTTCGATAGATGATGGACCACACAAATCAATATGAAGTAATTCGAGTGGTTCAACAACTTTTGTGTTAATTATAGATGGATGACTTTGACGACTCTGCTTCCCCATTTTGCATGCAGCACACAAGTGATCTCTGTCGAACTTGAGCAATGGAAGGCCTCGAACATGACCTCCAGTGACAAGTTTGTTGATATCTTTAAAGTTGAGATGAGAGAGTCTTCGGTGCCACAACCAGCTTTCGTGAGATTGCGCTTTTGATAACAAGCATATAGCTGGGTTTCCTTTGATGGGTTTGAGGTTTAGAGGAAACATTTCACCCTTACGTTCAGATTTGAGAATTACTTTCTTCGTCTTCTTCTCAATAATTTCAGAACCTTCATCGTCGAATGAGACTTTGAGACCTGTACCTCCAACAAGCTAAGATACACTGATGAGGTTGTGTTGTAGTCCTTCCACATAAGCCACCTTCCTTATAGTAAAATCACTATTAGTTATCATTCCGTATCCCTTTATGGTGCCGAAAGAGTTGTTTCCAAACTTGACGTTGCCACCATTTGAAAGAGACCTGTATTCCCTGAGCTCTTCTTTCCTCCCTGTCATGTGACGCGAGCAGCCACTATCGATGTACCATTCTTCGTCGAACTGCTCGTCACTTATAACCTGCAAAAATTAAGTAGATTTAGGAACCCAAAGTTTCTTGGGTCCACGTGAGCCTTTCACAGGAACAGGAATAGTAAGAGAGATGTCAACAAGATATGTTCGTTTTATGAGTGTTGTTTCATCTTTCTTTTTAATGGTAAAGACTTTGATTTTATTAGGATTAGGTGCATTCGGTTTAGACTCTGGTTTGGATGCAGAAATCTTCTGTTTGCCCTTTTGTTCAGCTAACGAATGAGATTTTTGAGAACGAATAGAATGAGCTTTAGAGCAAGATGGAGATGAATTGGAAGAATTAAAAGAATTAGATGAATGAGAAGGAGTGGGCTTAGATTGAGATGACTTCTTGGCTGGAGACTCTAGGTGACCCTTTTGCTTTTGATCATTGGTGGGACTGACCTTAGAGTTTTGATTTCCTTTGATTTCAGAAACGAACCTATGCTTTCGGTTGGAGTCGTTCTGTGAACCGAACCTTTGCTTTCGGTTGGAGTCATCCTCAGATCCGAACCTTTGCTTTCGGTTGGCATTCTCTTCCGAGTCGAACCTTGGCTTTTGGTTGTTGCGGCTCTCATGCTTTTTGACAGGATTGTTCTCAAACTTTAGATTCTTGTCTTGATGTGAGAAATATGCATTCTGGGATTGCCAGAATTGTTTCCTTTCAGAGAGATTCTTCCTGTATCTCTGGTTCCTTTCACGTTTCTTATTCCTCATCTGCTTCGGTTGATGATGGATATTGGCTTTCATTTTCGGTTTCTCCTTGGCTGGTTCACTTTGAACTATGGGAGTTTCACTTTGAACTGAGGAACTAGAGGGAATGTCTTTTTTTGCCGAACTTCCATTCTCTTGAGGAATGTCTTTCGTACCACTAGTACTTGGCACATCGAAATTATCTGGCTTGTTCAAGGGTTCTGGTATGTATCTACCTTTACTAATCCATGAAGTCCTTTCTGACAAGCCAACCGTTTCATCTGCATTATCGATTGGAGCAGACCAGAAGAACTCATCGCAGCCATCAGCATTGTCTTCGTTTACAATTGCTGTGAGTTCAGCAGTCTGATGTTCGGTTACTCCAGTGACCTTGTACACTTGATTTGGAGTGGTCCTGACCTTTTGATATACAACCGCTTTCTCTGCTAAGATCGGGGACTTTTGTTGGGACAATCGAGCGAACTCTACGAAATTTTCAAAAATTAGATTCTTGTGGTTTTCAGGTTCGCTTTTTACAAATTCTGAGCAGTCAACCGTGTCCTCTACAGAAATTTCACTCATGTTGTCATCCTCATTAAGCTCAGATGCATTTTCAACATCAATTTTGTTTTCTGAGCTCAAGTTGGCATTTAAAGAGTCAAATTTTTGTATGGTTTCGGTTCTCAGTTTAAGTCTATCATTTTCATCCAAAAGGTTTTTGAGCATGTCCTTGTGGTCCTTCGATTTAATGAAAGATTCAATTTTGTCCAGTCCATACATATAGGTCGGATTGACGTCATCAGATGATATCACACTCTCACAATTATAAGCTTCCGCATCGATTTCATCATCCTTAAACTCAAGGAAGGGCAAAATCATGCGATGGATCTTTTGTCCTATTTCACAATCCAAGTGAAGCTGAGTAATATTAGTGTAAAGACGTTTTGCAATCAAACAAAAAACATTACGCTGTTTTAACAACTTTAAATTGTCTCTCTATAAATAAATGTTTTTGTCTTTTATTTTAACTAATTCAGACTCCTTCAACTCGATCCACATGCGACGCTCCTCACTCTTCGAAGACACCTTGCTTAATTGATCAGTTAGGTTAGAATTGGTGACTCGAGTTTGAGTTAAACTACTATCTAGATGAGAGATTCGTGTATTAACACTTTTTAGTTCTTTTTCATAGGATCATTGTGGTACTTTAAATGAAACAAAAACCGATTGTACCTTCTTGATCAGTTCATCGAGCTCATTGAACTACACGCTGAGTGGGTTGGCCGTAAAGCACATATCCTGCTGTTCCTTCGGTTCATTGCTTCCACCATCTGTGTTGTATCCCCTCATCTGAGATACATCGGACACCATGAAGCACCTTCCTCCACTTCTCTCCTCTTTTGCCACACAAGCCTTTCCATGGGAACGCTTCCTCACTTCATCGTCTTCTGAGTCGGTTGACCAAACTTCCACTCCACCGAACTCGTCATCAACAACCGAACCCTGCACAATTAGAGCATTCATGGAAGGGTTAGCGGTAGATTTCTTCTTCCTCATCTCATCAAGCTTTTTCTGCAGCAAAGCTTCCTCATCTTTTTCAGCCATCTTTTTGAGGACACAATCCTTAGCATAGTGGTTTTTCCCTCCACAGTAGTAACAACTTACTCCAGAATCACCATCTGCCTTCGGTTCCTTCTTGGGCTCTTCAACCTTCGGTTCATTGTTAACCTTTTCTGAACTATAACTCCCCTGCCAGTTTCTGTTTTTGTTGCTGGGGAATCTCTTCTTAATGAACCTCTTGGGGTTAGACACCATCATAGCATAATCCTCAGACGTGAGGTCATACTCCTCCAAGTTGAGGTCTTCATCCTCCATCACAGCTTTACTTTTTGACAGGAGGGCCAGCGAACCTAGGCTTGAGACAACATTCTTTTCCTGCAGCACAATCTTCTCCTGAGACTTGAGAATACCCACCAGTTTCGCCAAAGAATATGATTTAAACTGCTCATGGGCTTTAACTGTTGACACCACTGCTCTCCACTCTGACCTTAGACCATTTAAGAACATAACCATCTGCTCGATAAGCTTCCTTTCGATGTCATGTTTGATCATCTTGCTGAGAAGATGATTGAAGCGATCGAACGTCTGGGTCACAGTTTCTTCGGCTCCTTGCCTGAATTCTCCAAACTCAGATAAGAGCAAGGTTTGGATAGAATGTTCAAGATCCTCGTCTGTAGAGTACAGTTCACGAAGTCTATCCCAAACTTCCTTTGTCGTCGTGCATGAGCTTACCATCCTGAAAGTGTCGGACTGAAGGGCGAATCTGATCAATCTTAACGCCTTGATATTGCACTGGAATTTATCCTTTTCATCTTGCACAATGTCTTTAACATCCTTCAGCAGATCATTGTACTCCTTTTGATTTTTGATAATCCTCGACGTTGCAGAGTGAGAAAACGGTCCATTGATAATTGCTTCCCATATCAGGTATCCATTATCCTCAGATCCTATAACATAGTCTTCGAAGTGATGCGCCCAAACTTCATAATCATGGGTATATAGGATGGGAATCTTCGTGGTTGAACCAATGTTGTTGGAAATATTGATGGGATTCGATTGCATCTCGTCCATAATGATCGAATAACCTGTTTAAAGATCAGACTTGTAATAAATCAGATTAGGGCAAAACAATAAATATCAAGATACGTCAATAATGTGATGACTGCTCAATAAATATCAGTAATTGCGGAAAAACCCTAATTAAAACCTTTTCACAGAAAAGAAGTGTATCGATACACAGCCTCCTGCTCTGATACCAATTGATGAGATTAAAACTTAATCTGGAAGATCGATTAGATCTTAAACAGGTAAATAAATATTAAACAACAAGAATGAACGCAAAATAAAGAACAACTCAAGGATGAATAACACAAGTCGAATGATTATAAAATAACCCTCAGAAGAGCTCGATCAAGAACATCAACTGTAAAGGGTTGGAGGTTTACAAGAACGATAAAGAAATCTGTGATACTATCGTAATAATCTCTAAAGCGTTAACCTAATATGCATGCAAGCATATCTTTATATAGTAAACCTAGCAAACTCACGGCTGGACAAGCCCAAAACCGGAGTACAAAATAAATGGACTAGCAGCCGAGCCCAAAGACGCAATCTTAAAACGAGTCTTCAACTCAACAAATAATACGAAATTGTTCCATCATAACTTCATCATTTAGTAAGACACAACTTCCATATTGATTACAACTTGTAAACTTATCTATCTTCCCATTAACAAAGAGATTATACATCTCAATACCATCTCGATCTACATATTGATTGTACAAACGCCAAGTTTTTCTTAATTCCAGACGAAAATTTGGATGAATGACCTTTAATCCAAGTTCAAAAATAGAAGATAAAAACAATGAGTTTGATGAAACCATTATATCTTCAACAAGTGACAAAACTTAAGGAGAGAGAAAGTAGATCTGATCAGATTTCTAAAGAGAGAAAACAAATCTGAGATGGTTTTTAGAGAAAAAAATGGATCTGAGAACAAATATGTGAATAAAATACGAATTTCTTCTTCTATTTCTCTTCCAAAACAAGAATTAAAAACAAATCAGATGATAGAATCTGTAGAAGATAACAGATCTGAATTCAGTTCTGCAATAATAAGAGATATTTCACTTTTTATTTTTAGAAAACTTACAATACGTGAAGAACAAAGTGAGATTCATGAAAACAATTTTGCAATATCGGATCGATTCTTGCACTAATCGCTGAGATCCACAAGAACCCACTCTGATACCAATTGTTAGGAATAAAGACCAGATGACGAATACGGAATCTAAAGAACAATCACGAATCAATCACCATAATGTGTAAGTAATCTAACAAATGTTTTGTGTATATTGATATTGATATGAACATACAAAGAAAACCCTTTTTAGGAAAAACATTTATATCAAAAGCTAACCTGATGATTATTTATAGGGAACATAAAACATTTACCAAAAATATAAAAACCAAAAAAGGCTTCCCTAAATAACCAAAAATGCCAAATCAGTTTCAATATCTCAAAGACTCAACATGACGAAGAAGACTGTCACTTTTCGTTGGAGGCTTGAGTAACATGCATCCTTTGAGACCCTGAGACAGAGACTGTGTGAGGCGCCTATTTTGACCTTGCTAGAGGGTGGTGGGGATCTTGTGGTTTGCTGTGATGTGTTGATCATGGCTTTGGGTGCAGCTCAGATGCAGAGGGGATGCATGATTACATACGCTTCCAGGGAGCTGAATCCATATGAGGCGAATTAATCTGCATGATTTGGAGCTAGGGGTTGTGGTTTTCACCATCAAGATTTGGTGACATTACCTCTATGTGGTCCGTTATACTATTTACACAGATCAAAAGAGCTTGAGGTATTTGGTGGATCAACTGAATTTGAACATAAGGCAGCGACGGTGGTTGGAGGTGGTGAAGGATTATGATTGTGAAATACTTTACCATACGGTAAAGGCCAATGTGGTGGCGAGTGCTCTCAGCCGCAAGGCGGTCGCGTCTCCGATCAGTGATATTTGTATGAGAATGACTATGATTACTCTACTCTTGAAGCAGATTCAAGAGGCTCTAATTGAGGCTATGAAGGAACAACACCAGAAGAGTGAGTTCATAGTGGGTCAGGTGGCTTCCTTCGATTATAATAGCCGGTGGTTATTGACTTTCCATTGGAGGGTGTGGGTTCCTGATTGGGGTGGTGCGTATCAGTTTCTGATGGAGGAGTCACATAAATCAAGATTCTCCATTCATCCCAGGGCGACAAAGATGTAGACAAATCTCCGTCCTTATTATTGGTGGCCCTGTATGAAGCGAGATGTAGTTTGGTATGTAGAGAGGTGTTAGACTTGCAGGATAGTCAAGGCCAAGAATCAGCGGCCTCACAACAAGATGTGGCCGTTAGACATTCCTGTTTGGAAATTGGAAGAGATTACAATGGATTTCATTTTCAAGTTGCCTCGGACAACGCATGGAGTGGATTCTATATGGGTTATGGTGGATCGATTGACCAAGAGCGCGCATTTTGTTCCTATTTAAGAGAGTAGTTCAGTAGAGAAGTTAGCCGACATATACATTAGGGAGGTTGTGGCATGGCATGGGGTGCCAGTTTCAGTGCTTTCGGACAGGGATGTCCAGTTTACTTCCAAGTTTTGGAAGAGGTTTCATGAGGAGTTGGGTACCCGTCTGCATTTCAGCACGACTTTCCACCCGCAGATTGACAGACAGAGTGAGCAGACAATCCATACCTTGGAGGATTCGCTCAGGATGTGTGAATTGGATTTCAGTGGGAGTTGGGATATGTATCTTCCGTTAGTGGAATTTTCATATAGCATCAATTATCATGCCAACATTGATCGACCTCCATTTGAGAAGCTTTATGGGAGGAAGAGCAGGATCTTGATATGTGGGGTGAGGTCGGTCAATGAGTTATAAGGAGTACCGAAGTGGTACTCAAGACTACCGAATTGCTTCAGCAGGTTTAGGATAGAATCCAGACAACTTAGAGTTGGAAAAAGAGCTATGCCGACAAGCGCCGATCAGAGCTACAATTTTAGGTTGGGGATATGATTCTCATGAATGTGTCACCTCTGAAAGGTGTCATCCGCTTCAGGAAGAGGGAAAAGTTGGGCCCCAGATACATCAGTCCTTTCAGGGTGTTGGCTCGAGTAGGCTAGGTCGCTTATCACTTCAATATTCTCGAGTAGGTTAGTCAGATCCATATCACGTTTCACGTCTCTTAATTGCAGAAATGTTTAGTGGATGATTTTGCGGTGGTTCCATTAGAGGCTATTCATGTAGATGATCGTCTAAATTATATCAAGAGATTGGTGGTGATTCTTGACAGAAAGAAGAAAACATGGAACGAGGTTGTATAGTTGGTGAAAATTCAGTGGCAGCACCGCAAGGAGTCAGAATGGACGTGGGAACCGAAGGAAGAGTTGAGGGAGCATTACCCCTAATTGTTTGATGTGTCGGGCTTCAAGGATGAAGTCTGATTCAAGTGTCGGAGAATTGTAACATCCGGAACCCTAAGGTACTAAATTCATTCATTAATGAATTTTTAGGGTCCTCACGACATGAGATCTTGGGGGTTACGTTGTGATTGGCCGTTGACCTGTATTTTTGGAGTCTCACGACGTGAGAGCAGCTTAAAGATCCCAAAACCTAATTTTCAGGTTTTTAAGGGCATGAGAGGCTAGGGTAACCCATCCTCAACCTCTCTCTCCCTTTTAAGCTTCTGGAAATCCTATATTTCGTGTCACTTTGAGTTATTTGGTATTTTACTTGTGGAAAGGAAGGAAAAGGAGAGAAGTAGAAACATCTTGGGAAGGAAGTTGTTTGGGATCATCTTCATCATCAACTCTCATCTTGTTTGGACCATTGTAAGTATTAAGACTCAAGATTTATTGCATTTCATGGCTAGATCTAGGTTTCTTGACCCATTTTCTCAAGTTTTGGCTTTATTAGAGTGGAGTTTATCGATAAAGTTAGCAACTTTATGGATTCAAATGGTATTTTGAGTCTAACATCATTTTGATCTAGGATTTGGTGGAGTAATAGAGCTTGCTTGAGGCCATATTTTCACTTTTTGACTTAAAATGGTGAAGGGACTATTGTATTTGGTGTCTAAGCCCATAACTATTACTGTGATGTACTTAACCCGATTGTAGCATGGTCCTTTTGGGTCGCCTTCACTAGTGCAATTTGATAGGATGAACTTTTAAAAGTAAGGTTATTTGTGGTTAAGTATAATATATTAATATGAAATTATTTAATTAGTACTGATCAAGGTTTAATTTGGAATTAATTTTATGGTTAAAACAGACTAATTAAATATATGGTGATTGATTATGTAAATCAATGATTCTTGTAGTGTGGGCCAATGATCCATGATTATTTACATGGGCTAATCCAATGAGATAATTCATGGATAGTTCGTGGAGTTTAAATCCATGGAGCATGAGAATGTGGAAAGTCATGGGTCATTAGGGGTTACAAACTGTAACCATAGCATGTGTAACACTATAAATAAAACCCTCATGAACCAAAATCGGTTACACATTCTTTTAAGCTAAGTAACTTATTCTCTTAAGCCACTTTTTGCATATTGGTGTTTGTGAACCATTAGAGGCATCGCACTTGAGGTGCTCAAGCTTTCAAAGGTCAAGAACTACTAGTCCTTCTAAAAGGTATGTCATCTAACTAGATGTATTATTCATTTAGAAATTTGTATGCTAGTTAGGACAAGGCTTTGGAAAAATTGAAAATATGCATGTATAATTAGAGAAAACATAGATCCAAAGCATTTAGGGTTGCATTTGCACTAGAGGAGTGTTATAGTGCTCAAAACCCAATAGTGGTATCAAAGCCTAAGATTGTTTTCTATTATATGTGATGCTTACTGGTTTTTCAAATCTGAGAAAGTCGAAATTTTGGCCTCTGATTAGTGAACTCACCGAGTCCATGAACAGACTCGACGATTCCACTCATTAACAGAGCAAATCGGCGAGTCAGTTCATGCACTCAACGAGTTGAAGGCTCTGTTTGCAGAATTTCAGGTTTCTTGGCCTAGTTTGGATAGGGAACACTACCACAAATTGTTTTGCATCATTGGAAATTTCTTTTATGTTATGCTAGTGCTTGTACTCATCCAATCACAAGATAATTGTCAAAGTTTTATAAATAATTGTTTTTTTATATGATAAACAAAGTTGCTTGCAAATTGTTGACTTAGAATTATCTTGTTTATGAGTTTGGTTAGATCATCCATGAATTTTTGATAATTTTTGTTGTTACAAAACGATCTAAATGAATTTTAATGACCTCCATAACTTATCCTTAAGTTATGGAAAATGAAAGGTCTCATACATTAAAATCCAAATAAAACTCATAATTTATGAATGTGAAGAGTTTTGACAATCTTCAAAATTTTCCCTCAAGTTTTGGAATATATATATAAGACAAGTTGGTCTTAATGTTAGTAGGCCTTATTCACGAAGTCGGTCTATAAGGGGGTATAAAGTTACTACCTATAAAATGGTGGTTTAAAGGGTGTCCACTCTCACCCACCCCTTCCTTGACTGGTAGATGGTCGTTAGCCGAACGGGTAGAATAGGACATTAAGGTGTTGTTTGTTTTTAAAAAAAAAACCACTTCAGACCACTTATTGCTGCGCCGCACAGCACTTGGCCTTTTGCAGCTGTTTGTTTTCTTGAAGACTTCTGACTTAAAAATTGTTGTTTGTGTGCTGTGTGGCGCAACACTAAACCAACTGCTTCAAACCTCTTCACGCCTTACTTTAACTTATTGCAGTAGTCTACAGACGTTAAAAAACAAGCAGACTTTTTATTAAATGCTGCAGCCTTTTGTTCCACCTCTTCTGCTATAGTGGATTGCAGAGGTGGTCCGCAGACTTATGACATTTTCGCTTCTAAAAAACAAACAGCACCTAATTCTCCCTCATTAAAATTATAATGATAAAAAATAAATTAACTAAGCTTTTATTAAATTCCCAATCTTAGTTACATTAGGAAAATGTGAAAATGGTGCTAATCCATGAAATTACACTTTGCACCCTTGTTAAGTCGTTAATGGAGCGTGTGTGGTTAACTGGCACACTAATCTGGGACTGAAAATGTGTGGCAAAGGGTAGCTTGATGTTAATCATAGATCAACGAAACGTGTGTGGTTAACGAACACATTGATTAGGTGATCTGTAACATTGGATATACCAAGCTAATTTGTATGGTTATTTACTCCTTGTTTGTAATCCTCGACATCCTAGTCACAAACCTGAAGGGCACACTCAAGCTTTAAACATGTCATTGGAAAGTTCAATGAATCTCAAAGGATCTAGGAATTTTAATCCAATTAAAAGTTAATAATCTATTTTGTTTTTCATGGTGGAAATTGGTACATCGTCATTTATCGACCTTCAAATATTTTACAATTGGATTTCAACATCCCTTTTCGCAATTGTAGAAGATTATGTTGGGTCCTAGCCTTAATACTTCATTTGGGTGTAATATTTAGGATTATCATCTAACCTAAACTTTGTTCTTCTTCTTTTTCAGATGTCTGTCCCAAACAATGTTTCCAACCTAATCCCTTTAGGCTCTTTCTCCCTCATAAACCTATGTCGGAGTGTCATTTTCGATGGTTCGAACTTCAATGATTGGATTCGAAACATTCGAATGCCTATTCGCTATAAGGATAAAGAATATTTCCTAAATAGAGAGCTTAAGGAGATAGATGTCGACACTTCTATGATGGGTTTGTATACTACAACATCCTATGGTGCACATAGTGTTGGGTTTTGAGCATTCTAACACTCCTAAGTGTACATGCAACCCTAAATACCTTGGATCTAGGAGATAGATGTCGACACATCTATGATGGGTTTGTATACTACAACATCCTATGGTGCACATACTGTTGGGTTTTGAGCATTCTAACACTCCTAAGTGTACATGCAACCCTAAATACCTTGGATCTATGTTTTCTCTATTATACATGCAAATATCAATTTCCAATGTATTTATCCTAACTAGCATATTATGAAGTACAAGTAATATAGAAACTAGTAGAAATACATACCTCTTTGTTGGTGCTTGATTCCATGGAGCTCAAGAGCCTAGTGCCCCAAATGTGACACCTCAAATGGTTCACACAACATCATATGCCCTTGAAATAACTTAGAGAGAAAATCATGAATTCATGAAATCAGCTTTCCCTCTACATACACATATAGTGGCCCAACTTAATAATCCATGGAGTCTTAGCCCACTATACAAGTATGGATGATTTACACAATCAACCCAAATATTTAATTAGTCTTCTTTTGATCACTTAATTAATTCTAGATTAATACTTGACCAATACTAATTAAATAATCTTATTAATATATTAGAACGTATAATATATTAATAAACCTTAAGTGTTATTTCTCTCATTTTAGTCTATCCAAATGCATGATGCCATGCAACCCAAATGGACCATGCCGGGTCGGGTCAAGTATATACCAATTATAGTTATGGACTTACACACTAATCCAACAGTCTCCAACTTGGATAAGTCTAATAACTATTATTGTAAGTACGGCTTCACAACCTGACCAACAATCGTAGCTCTTAAAAGTTGCTACCGAACACTAAACAAATCAATAACGCGTCCATTAGATAAGTGATCATATATTCCTCCATTCTAGATATCATATGGACTGAGACATGCATTATAATCATTCTCTCTGTCCATTTGTTGTTTCCTGATGTCTGATTTATGATGACCGACTAATTGAGTAAATCAATTCAGTCCAGGCTTGGCCAAGCACTTAGGGGTGCCATCACTAAATCATCGAGGGGCCCACATATATCGCTTTTATCCCATTAAGGGTAAAAGGAGCGGATAAACTTCGACTCATATGCTTGTACTAACTACCTGTTGAATTTTACACAAAGGCATGTTTTATAACATCGAGTTACCAATGTGTTTACGTACAATAAATGTATAACCAACTCATAGTCAACAACTCATATCTCTAGGTTTGAAGAATATAAGATATTATCGTCACATGATTCACTCGTGAAAAAATCCATGAAGTGATTCAAATGAACGTGGGTTGAATCCAATACTCAAAACTTATGAGCACTCATGAATATTGTAGCAACCATTGCTATGTCTAATGCACCTTAGCAAATCTTACAAGCCAGATTCATGACAGTCTTGATTCATATCTACTTCCAACATATGACCGACTATGGATGGTTTGAATAACTTAGTCAGTCAGGAAGAACGACCTAGTTATTCTGAAAGTCAAAACATGCAATGTGAAACAAAGGAGTAATACTTAATCCTATATGGCCCCAAACTCTTGAGTGTAAATAAAAACCCTTTTATCTAAGCACCATATTGATTACTCATTATTCATTGTTTCGATTTATCAACTTAATACTTGAATTAAAACAATAGTCATGCCATGCACTAAGCATGCATACTATGTTCGTCCAAACAATAGTTATGCCATACTCCAAGCATGCACACTATGTTTACATATGGTCTTCTCTTTGTGAAATAGATCAATTGACAATATTTCAATGATGTTTGTTTCACAATTCCAATCCTTATTGTAAATGTAAGAAGACCAAACTCTTGTCATCTACTATAATCTGTTAGATTCTAAACTTATATGCAATGATCCCCTTGTAATGACTAAGCACAAAAGTCACAAAGACTCAGCAACAAACATTACAAAGTATTCAAATGGAAAGCAATTCCATGGAAATGAAGTGTCAGATTCAAATTACATTCCATTGAACATCCTTCTTTGCATTAAGTTCTTTAATCATACACAGATTCAAAGAATAACTTCCACCTATGGAAACAATTCCATATTCCCATTTTGACCATCACTTTTGAACAAGAGTTGCCTCTTTTCAAAATATGTCAATATGGTCGTTACTCTATACTTCCAATTGTCCATGAGTAACCAATCATTGGTAAATCTCAGATTTTCCTCGACAATTTCTTAATCATTTTAGTCATATCCAGTTCTATTCCTTTTTCCCTCCTAATGTCGTAAGCATTTGGAAATTTTAGAATGGATAAATATTATAGCACATGTAGTCAAACCTATACCCAAAGTGTATGGGACATGATTCATGCTATTAAAATTTTTATTTTCTATGTTCTCACAATTCGAACTATGAAGAGGTATGTCGTAATAATAATCGAATTTTGAGAACGCAACGTATATAGAATTTCCTTATGTTGAACCATTCCAACATAACATTCATATATATCCTTGACTAAAGTTGATTAAAATCTCAATCTAAGCTTGTAGAATTGAAATTAAGTATAAAATCCTCTGCCTTAATTATAGCAAAGCAACCTTTCAAACCCGAATTGAAACTTTTGTTTTCTATAATTAACATTGCTAACTTGAAACACTTAACATAATAATCATGCTCCCACTAACATGATGATTATTATCATAAAACTTTTGCTCCCACTAGCTTTGACATGTATCCAGAAATCAGCTGGACTTCTTGAAATCAATACTTTATTGACTTTCTTACCAAAGTTTAGATTTCTAATACGAGATGCTTTGATAAGACTTTATCAAAATCATACACCTTTCCTTAGATAGATCACATGTGTGTCTAAACAATTTTAGAACTATGAAAAGGGATCTCGTAATCATAATCTCAATTGGTTAGACCTTTTCCATTTCACACAAGTCTATGTTAGTGTTCCGGTTAACCACAAGCGCTCCACTAACGACTTTGAGAATGCAAATATTACACTTGCTATCTTCCTAAAATCTACTCAGTGAAAGCGTTTCCTCACCATCATTTTCATGAATCAAAGAGAAACCTTATGACAGTTATATTTTATGGTGTATGTGTTCATATCCATGTGAATTTGTCATAACCATAATCATAAGACAAGGTTAGTGACAAATCCAAACTCATATGGACTGAACTTGGCCAATCTCATTTTCTTTCCACCCGGTAGCACAAGTACCAACCAATGCTTCCAGGTTGTTATGTAAACAATTGTGAACTCAATAAACTCCTATTCAAACTCAACTTTAACTGGATTGGGCATGGAAACAAGAAAATGTAAACATGATAGGTTACAAACCTCAAGTCGTGGGCTAGTGATTAGCAATAGTCTTGATTAGTTCTTGAAATTCTTTCAAGATCCTTAAGACTCCCACTGTCCTCTTGACATATAAGACTCTCTTTGTCAAGAACCAAACCTCGCCAAAACAAATATTTAAGAGTTAGTGCGGATTCTTATCAAGGAAAAACATTTCTCACAATTAGTCTTAGTTGGTCTTTGTCTTATCCAAAACATCACAACTTACCAATTTCTAATGTACAAGAGTAAGAAAACATTGTACTCTACATTTGACAAGTGTTTTAAACCTTTCTTAAGATTATGTCACTCATGGCTCAATCTTGGATTATGACTCTAAGATTTGATTTTGCGACGAAGTATGATTTATCTTTTGATTTAACCATTTCAACAATTCATGATTCCTCTCCTTAGCCAAACAAATGAACTAAGGTGTCCTTAGGGGATCAATTGTGATATGGTTTCATAATCACAATGATAATAATAAAACAAGATACTCAAGCACTCTCCCATCTCTTCAGATTGGACAAACTTTTATCTTCCTGCCTTATTTGATTCCTCTTATCTGTTCTGTCATACATTGAAACTTTTCCAAAGCATCAAAATTATACTTAAAC
This sequence comes from Lactuca sativa, assembly GCF_002870075.4. Taxonomy (NCBI): domain Eukaryota; kingdom Viridiplantae; phylum Streptophyta; class Magnoliopsida; order Asterales; family Asteraceae; genus Lactuca; species Lactuca sativa. Next base: position 223,198,760 of record NC_056630.2, read on the forward strand.
TTTTAAGCATAACCATATTTACTAAACTTTAGTAAATCATGACGAATAGTCTTTGTGGTGGACTTGCTTAGTGCACACCCAAGTGTACCCGATCCCTTTGTCCTTCACTTGACTCACATATACATGTGAACAAGGAATTAGTCTTAATTTCCCAGAGATGAAAAATTCTCGTTCATCATATAATACAATTTGCATGATTCCAAGTTTCTATCCAACTGAACCTTGGGTGATGAGAATCTTTCCTCATTTGGTAAATTATGACATTACCACAAATGAAAGAATTAAATCCATTTACCAATATTGCTTATCAATGGAAACATATAAACAACAAATTTTTTCACAAATGCCATTGTAAGGATACTTAAAAAATAAATAAAAAAAAAATTTCTTTTATTTTAAAACTTGTGGAAAAAACTTATCCTTACAATGCTAATACATATGAAAACTTGTTGTTATCTATTCCTAAGCAATATTTCATAACTCGTATGTAGCGGCTCAAAATTCTGGTCATCGAACCATGCGATTAGAATCAGCACACTCTCTCTTTAAGCTTCCTTTGATTCTTTCAAAACATCAAAATGCATTTACATTGCCTTATGTATTAAGAATCTCCAAACGATACTTAATAGAGTTAGATAATGGACATTACCTGAAGTAGAGTCAAACTTTTGACTTTACCATCCTTATGAGGTTTCAGGTAAATTCGATAGCTTCGCAACCAATGCCCCTTTCCTTTGGCAATAGCCATATATGGACTCTTTAGGAGTGGTACATGAGACTATCTCAGACTTAGCCTGTCTCTTTACCATTTGGTTAAACGAGCTTACTATGGCCGATCACTTTCCATTGGGAAGACAAAGTTTTTCTGGATTTCCAGTGTCACCATTGTCAATGTCCATGAAGTTTTGGGAAGTCGATATTCTAATCAAATTTGCTTTAACAGTGTTCCAAATCATTGCTGATTCAGCAGCACCAAGCAAATAGATAAGATCATTAAGGGTCATGTCATGATCTGTCATTAGGGAGTTACTAAAGAACCAAGTCATAAGCTAGCTACCTCGAGATTTCAACACCCGACTCTCCCGACTTGTCAATATGTGACTTAACCTCTAAGATGTAAGCACATATAGACTTTGCTTGCCAATAGGGATTGAGTGACTTAGAACTTATCAAGTCTTGAAACTTGTGGGATATGGAGAATAGTAAGAGGAGGTAGAGGAAGCGAAGCATGATTTTCTAGTCCCATTAATGCACAATAAAGGGATGTCGTAATCCAAGCTATAAAATAGTTGAAGGTAGGTAAATTACGATTTACCAATTTCCACCATGAAAAACGAAATATAATTAAGTTTTAATTGGATTTGAAACTCCTACATCTTTTGAGATACATTGAACTTTCAATGGCATGTTTGAATCTCGATTGTGCCCTCTCAAATTTGTGACTGGGTTGCCGAGGATCACAAACAAGGTGTGAATAACCATGCAAATTGACTTGGTACCCTTAACTTTATCACCTAATCGATGTGCCGGTTAACCACACAAGCTCCACCGATCTATAATAAAGTCAAGTTACACTTTGCCACTCTTACTAGTCCTTATTAGTGTGTCGGTTAACCACACAAGCTCCATTAACAACTTGGTAAGGTACAAAGTGTCATTTCATGTGTTAGCACCTATTTCACATTTTCCTAAGTAACTAAGATTGGGAATTTATAAGTGTTTAGTTACTTAGTATTTATCATTATACTTTTAATGAATGGAGAATTATAGTCATTTCCAACCCGTTCGGCTATCAACCATCCACCAGTCAAGGAAGCGGTGGGTGGGGTGAGAGTGGACACCCATTAAACTGCCATTTTATAGGCAGTAACCTTATACCCCCTTATAGACTGGCTTCTGTTGGATTAGTGTCTAAGTCCATAACTATTTTGGCATGTACTTGACCCGATTATGAGCATGGTCCTTTAGGGTTGCCTTCACCATAGCAATATGTAGGATGAATTAAGGAGAGAAAGGTTTAATTATGATTTATTAATATATTATAAGAATAATATATTAAAGGAGAAATCATAATGTTTAATTAACATTAGTCAAGAATTAATTGAGAACTAATTTTGTGGCTAAAAGAGATTAATTAAACTTAACAGACTTATTGTGTAATTATAAGATAATTACATAGATGGGCTTATGGACTCCATAGAAGGTGGAATGGACAAATTCTATGGGGGAAACCCATTAGAAGTCGTCCAAGGCTTCTAAAGAAGGAGTCCATGGGCTGCTTAGGGCTTAAGTAGTCAAATTAGGGTTTCCTTGTTAAATAACCCTAATTGCCTAAGTATATAAGGAGCCCTTGGGCACCAAAAATGTGGCTAACACTTGGATTAGGGTTTCCAGCCGTTTTTGGTGCCTCTCCTCTCTTCCCTCTTCATTCTTGTTGCTTAGTGGTGTTTGCGACTCCATTAGAGGTGCAACACTTGAGGCACTAAGCTTTCTGAAGCTAAGGATTGATTGTTATTGCTATATAACAATCAAAGGTCAGATCTAAACTCTATTTTATGTTAGTATGATTAATTGTATGCTAGATCTAAGGTTTATAGCTTTGGATATTCAATTGCATGTTCATTAGACAAACTAGATCCAAAATCTATTGGGGTTTGCATGTACATAATAGGTATGTTGTTTTGCTCAAAACCCATCAGTGATATCAGAGAGAAGGTTGTTTGTTTGATGTATTTGATTCTATAATGGTTTATTCTTGCTTAAAAACTAAAAATTAGGGTTTCTGTAGGCTGGACTCACCGAGTCGATGGCTGAACTTGTCGAGTCCATGGTGAACCCGACGAGTCCATGGTTGACTCGACGAGTCAGTTGGTCAGAAAGAGGGAATTTCGGGATTATTTGTGCATCTTTGGCTGTAGGATAGTTACCAAAATTTTTTTTTATTGATAAAAATCAGTTTTTTATGATATTGAGTGATTATCCTTGCCAGAATAAAAGATATCTTCATATTAATTAAATAATTATTTCCTTATATGATAAAATTTAATTATTTGAATTATTTGGTGAATTATCTTGCAAGAAATTGGACTAGGTAAAAATTAGATAACCACCAATTAGTTGTTAATTGCCTTATTTGTTTTTTTGATCTAGAATGTTCTTGATAAAGTTTGCAAAAGTTTCAAATTACTCCCTTTAGGTTTTATAGTTTAAATTTGAACGTAAAAGTTTTGTTTTTGAAATTTAAATAAGTTAAACCCTAATGTTTTGAAAAGTTTCAAAACTTGCCCTCAAGTTTTGGATTTTAAAATTAATTAAAAGTCTTAATTTGAAATTTTATATTCTAAATCCCTAGTAATTTGAAAAGTTCAATTCACACCCTTATGGTTTTATTAATTAATTAAAGTGTATAATTAAAAGAGATTTAATTTACCCATAAAGTTTTGGTTTACATTTAATTAAATTACAAGTATAATTTACTAAATTAAACCACCTAGTATTTTAAAAGTGTAAAATACACTCTATACTATATAAATCATTAAAAAGTCTAATATTATATATATGTATGAGTAAACAGTTAGTCTTACCGTTAGTAAGCCTCAATCCCGAAGCTGGTCTATAAGGGGTGTTTAAGGAAATTGCCTATAAAATGGCGATTGAATGGGTATCCACTCTTACCCACCGCACTCTTGACTAGTGGAGAGTCGTTAGCCGAACGGGTAGGATAGGACATAAACCATCCATTATAAGTATAATGCAGTACAAAGTAACTAATTGCTTTTACAAATTCCCAAATCATAGTTACTTTAGGCAAAATGTGAAATTGTATGGTAATCCATGGAATTACACTTCGTACCCTTGTCAAACGTTAGTGCAGCGTGTGTGGTTTACCGGCACACTAATTTGGGGATGACATTGGTAGCGAAGGGTGGCTCGATGCTTATGATAGATCAATGGAGCGTGTGTGGCTAACCGGAACATTGATTAGGTAATAGTAGCATTGGGTGCACCACCTGATTCGTATGGTTATTCATACCTTATTTGTGATCCTCGGAATCCCAGTCACAAATAGTAGGGCATAATCGAGATTAAACATGCCATTGAAAAGTTCAATGAATCTCAAAAGGATCTAGGAGTTTCAATTCATTTAAAACTTAAACTTCCTTTTCGTTTTTCATGGTGGAAATTGGTAAATCGTCATTTACCTACCTTCAAATATTATGCGACTAGATTACGGCATCCCTCTTCTAGGTTGTAGAGTATTGTGTTGGATCCTTGCGTTGATGTTTCATTTGGGTGTTACATCAAGAATTCTCATCAACTTAACTTGAATTTTCTCGCGTTTTGTAGATGTCTCGTTCTGAAAATCATGGTCTTCCCAAATCCCATGTAACAAGCTTTCCAAATGAAGATGATGTTCCACGATATGATTGAGGAACAAGAGATCATGCCTCACTTCCTCAACCTCCTCCAATTGTTCTCCCTAACCCACAAGTTCGAAGGTTTAAAAACTTCAAGCTCACTCAAGCCCAATTGACAATTAAGCATAAAGATGGAAAGTATGTGTGTGCACATGTCTTAGAGATGAAGTCACACATTGATAGGTTAGGGATGTTGGGTGTCGATATCTCAGAGATATTGGCTGTTGATTGGGTTCTTCAGTCACTTCCTGAATTATATAGTGAGTTCGTTAGAGAGTACTATATGATGGACCACGACGTGACCCTCATTAATCTCACATATTTGCTTATAGCTGCTGAATCATCAATGATTTGACCTGCTGGTCAAGCAAATTTGTCTGGTGAATCAAACTCCCAAACTTCAATGGACATTGAAAATGATGACATTAGAGATCCGGAAAAGGTAAACTCTAAGATAGTTCCTTGTATCATTCCAAAAGAGTCCATTTGCTTTTATTGCCAAGAGAAGGGGCATTAGAGACGAAGCTGCCCTATTTACCTGAGAGATCTAAGAGATGGGACAGTCAAGATGTGTGGCTCTAGTTTAGGTCAAATCCATTATCTAACTCTTTTAAGTTCCTATTCAAGATTCTTAATACATGAGGTGATAAGATTACATTTTGATGTTTTGTAGGATCGAAGTAAAGAGAGGAAGCTTAAGGGAAGAAGTGAGCTTAATCAAATCATGAAGAAATGGATTTCGATCGCATTGCTTGAAGATAGGATTCTTGAGCTACTACTTAGAGTTAGAATAGATTGTTGATAAATATGTAATAACATAGCTTTTCAATTGAATTGCATTGTAAGGACAAATTTTTCCGCAATAAAATGAAAATTTGATTTTATCTTATTTATTTATCCTTACAATGTCGTGTATGAAAAATTGATGTTTGAAGGTTTCTATTATTAGCAAAAATGGATTTGATTCTTAATTATGTTATTTGTCGAGATGTCAAGAATTTACCAAATAAGGGGAGTTTCTCATCGCCCAATTTCATGTAACACCGTAAAAATTCAGAAAATTTTTCACTTTTTAAAACCAAATTCATTCATAATCATTTTCAAGAAAACATTGTACCAATATTATCTCATTACAAATCCCAAGATCAAATCATAATAAACTCCACGGGTGAGTGTGTGTGTACAGATCATGCCGACACCTTCCCGCAAACATCGCTGGTACGTGAGACGCATAACACAAAACACTGTAAGCATAAATGCTTAGGGAGTTCCCAAAAATACCACACTAACACATATTAGTCACTCAAGGCTATAAGTCTGCTGACCCTCTGGTCGGTGTGTCCTAGTGGAACCCTCCGGTTCCAACTCTCTGTGGGCCCTCTGGCCCTAACATTGTGGACCAAAAGGTCCTAACTCTATGGACCCACTGGTCCTAACTCTGAAACTTTGAATCATGCATATCACATATCACAATAAATCTCAACACATAAATAGCATACAAATACACTGGCAGATAGCTCTAAAATATACTATCACATAACCCTGTTACTACTCTAGGTAAAGTATACTGAGAAGACTCACCTCAGATGTCTCGGTAAATCTCTGACTCGGTAGAATACAATCTAGCCTCGGCCTAATCACATAAAATAAATACCCTCATGAATATAACTATCGGGACTTGACTCAACCCTCTCATGGCACCCTCGGAAGGGTGAAAGACCATTTTACCCCTCTCTTGGCTCAAAGGCCCCCATTGTTGACCAAACCCTAAAAGTCAAAAAAAGTCAACGGTCAACTTGACCCGACTCGTCGAGTGCACTTGGGCGACTCGGGGAGTCTACACGTGTCCACTAACTCTTTAGTCCCACTTGGCACGTCGAGTTCCTCCCCTTGCTTGACGAGTCACACCTGGCATGAATTGCGGGGCCACCTCGACTCAGCTCGCCGAGTCTTAAGAAAAACTCGGCGAGTTTCGCCTTGAACTCCATTCCTCTAATCCCCCCTCTTACTTACTGAGTTATTTCCCCAACTCGGCAAGTCTACTCACTAAGTGATTTACGGGAAACCCTAACCCTACTCGCCGAGTCTAATCTTTGGACACGGCGAGTTCATGCTATGTACAAACTTCATTGACCTCTTGAGGTCAGATCTATTCCTTAAATCCATAGATCTGACCTTCCCAAGCATGATAATCATGTAAAGTTCAGACCTTGACACTCATGTAACATCTAGATGGTCTCACTTGGTGATTTAGCCCCAAAAATAACCTCCTAAGTTCATGGCTCCCAAAAAAACTCATAAAGCTCCAAGGGTTAAAGTCTCTGGACCTCTTTGAGTCCAGATCCAAAGCATAAACTCGAAAAGGGACCAATTGCTCCACATATCCATCCTCTAAAGGGGTTAGAAAACCGTAACTCTAAGAATCAACACCAAATCTGAAGAAGGTCCGAATAAATACCTCAATGAAGTCTCTAAACTCTGAAATCACCATAATTGCTCCTCCTTCAGCCTCCTTTTGCCTTGGTCACCTCCTTCTTGCAATCACACCAATAAATTGATCAAAAGTGGCCTCTCCTTCCTCACAAACACTCTAGATCACTTAGGGTTTCTCTATGGGGTTTGGTAGCCGCAAATGACGGCCCTAAGGGCCTTTAAATAGGTCCCAAACCCAGGAAATTAGGGTTTCATTAAACAACGTGGACTCGTCGAGTCCACTCATGAACTCGCCAAGTCCAGCTGTGAACCCGGATAAGAATCCGCGACCATACTCGGCGAGTCTAAGCACCAACTCGCCGAGTCCCCTCCCAACCTCCAAAAATAAAGGAATAAATTAATATACCTGGAAATCCGTATGTTACAATTCTCCCCCACTAGAATTAGACTTCGTACTTGAAGTCTCACTATGCAAACAACCCTGGATGTTGCTCCCGCATCTCACGCTCCGACTCACCAACTCGCCGAGTCCCCTCCCAGAGGCACCTCCTTGTTCGTTAAAACCTTGATCTTCCGATCCCTAATCGCCACCGGTCTCTCAATATAGTTCAGTCTCGCATCCACCTAAATATCTTCTAATGGCACCACTGCCGACTCGTCGGCTATACACTTTATCATGTGCGACACGTGGAAAGTGTCATGAATCTGACCCAACTCTGCAGGTAACTCCAAACGGTAGGCTACCATACCTACTCTCGCGATCACCCTGAAAGGACCAATATATCAGGGCCCTAACTTGCCCCTCTTCCTGAATCGAATCACTCCTTTCCAAGGAGAGACCTTCAGTAGTACGAAGTCGCCGACCTGAAACTCGAGCTCGGACCGACGCCTGTCCGCATAACTCTTCTGACGACTCTGAGCGGTCAACAACCTATGTTTGAGCTGTTGTATCTGCTCAGTCGTCTGGAGCACAATCTCTGTACTACCCATCACACATTGCCCTACCTCTCCCCAACAAATAGGGGTCTGACACCTCCTCTCATACAACAGCTCAAAGGGTGGCATACCAATGCTCGAATGATGGCTGTTGTTGTAGGAAAACTCTGCCAAGGCAAGTACATGTCCCAACTCCCGCCGAAATCCAACACACATGCTCGGAGCATGTACTCGAGTGTCTGAATTGTCAGCTCACTCTGACCGTCAGTCTGTGGGTGGTATGCGGTACTAAAATGCAGCTCGTACCTAATTCCTCATGGAATTCCTTCCAGAATCTGGAAGTCAAACGCACATCTCGATCTAAGACAATCGAGATCGGTTGTCCATGCCACGATACCACCTCTCTCACGTACATCTCTGCCAATCTCTCCGTGGAAGAGCTCTCACTGATAGCAAGGAAATGAGCCCTCTTCCTCAACCTGTCCACAATCACCCAAATTGCATCGACACCTCTCGCAGTCCTCGACAATTTGATGATGAAATCCATGGTAATCTGCTCCCATATCCACTCGGGAATCTCTAATGGCTGCAGCTTACCATGTGGACACTGATGCTTGGCCTTAACCCTGCGACAGGTCAAGCATCTCTCTATAAATCATGCGACATCCCTCTTCATACAGGGCCACCAATACTCCCTCTTCCGGTCCAAATACATCTTAGTGTCCCCGGGATGGATCGAGAACTTCGATCAATGAGCCTCTTGCATCAAAATGGTACGCGTCCCGCCCATAAACGGTACCCATATCCGACCCTGGAATGTCATAAGCCCCCGACTATCGGTAACGAACTCCGATACCAGCCCGACAACTCACTCTCTCTTCTGGTTTTCTGGTCTCACGGTCTTAGCCTGGGCCCCACGAACGGTGTCCAACACCGGAGTCATCACTGTCAATGTCAAACAAACATCTCGCATCTGGGCGCTCTCCGCCCTTCGGCTCATAGCGTCGGCTACAACATTAGCCTTTCTCAGGTGGTACAGGATCTCACAATCGTAATCCTTCACCACATCCAACCATCTCCTCTGGCGCATATTCATGTTGGGCTGATCCATTAGATACTTCAGGCTCTTGTGGTCCGTGTATATGGTACACCGAACCCCATACAGATAGTGACGCCAGATCTTAAGGGCGAACACCACTGCCCCCCAACTCTAGATCGTGGGTGGGATACCTCATCTCATGAGGCTTCAACTGCCTCGATGCGTATGCTATCACATGACCCCTCTACATAAGCACCGCTCCCAACCCCGATATCGACGCATCACAATACACTACGAAGTCCTCCATCCCCCCCGGAAGAGTTAACACCGGGGCTTCGCATAGTCTCTGGCGAAGTGTCTCGAAGGAGGCCTGCTGCTCTGGGCCCCATGAAAAAGCAACACCCTTCCGGGTCAACTTGGTGAGTGGCACGACGATCTTGGAGAAATACCTGATAAATCTCCGATAATAACCAGCCAAACCTTGGAAACTCCTGATCTCGGTAGGTGACCTCGACACCTCCCAACTTATCACTGACTCAATCTTAGCCGGGTCGACCAATATCCCTTTCTAATTAACGAGGTGCCCTAGGAACTAGAACTCTCGTAACCAGAAATCACACTTGGAGAATTTGGCATAAAGCCTTTCCGATCTCGGAACTCCGAGGATCTCCCTCAAATGCTCCTCATGCTACTCTCTGGATCTCGAATACACCAATATGTCGTCGATGAATACGATCACCGAGCGGTCCAACATCGGCCTGCACACTCTGTTCATGAGTTCCATGAACACTGCCGGTGCATTGGTGAGTCCGAAAGGCATCACCAAAAACTCGTAATGCCCATAATGAGTCCTGAACGTTGTCTTCTGGATGTCCTCCTCTCGCACCCTCACCTGATGATACCTAGAGCTCAAATCGATCTTGGAGAACCAAGATGCTCCTTGCAACTGATCAAACAAATTGTCAATCCTCGGCAAAGGGTAACGGTTCTTGACCGTCAGCGTGTTCAACTCCTGGTAATCAATGCACATCCGGTGTGAACCATCCTTTTTCTTGACAAAAAGGATAGGCGCTCCCCACGGCGAGCTGCTTGGCCAAATAAACCCCTTTCCCAGTAACTCCTGAAGCTGCGAGGATAACTCCTGCATCTCTGGAGGGGCAAGGCGATAGGGCGCCTTGGCGATAGGCGCGGCCCCCGGAACCAAATCGATACTGAAATCCACTTGCCTCTTGGGAGGTACGCCCGACAACTCCTCCGAAAATATGTCCTGGAACTCACGCACCATCGGAACCTCATCAACTGACCTCGGTCTCTCTGAATCAACCCTCGTATCCATCACATACACTACAAAACCCCTACAGCCCTGCTGTAGACACTGTCTCGCTCTAGCGGTTGAACAAAATGCTGACCCAGAACGTGTACCCTCGCTGTACACCATAAGAGCTCCCCCACTAGGGTCTCGTATGGTCACCAGTTGACGCTCGCAGTCGATAACCGCTCCAAATCCGCTCAACCAGTCCATGCCCACGATGACACAGACATCTCCCATCGCGATAGGAACTAACTCAATTGGAATCTCCACTCTGAAAATCTCGAGTACACACCATCGGATCACCTCGGTGGCATACACTGCCCTCTCGTCAGCTACGGAAACTCTCAGAGGTCGACTCAGTGCCTCTCAACTAAGATTGATATGCTTACTAAAAGCCAAAGATACGAAAGACCGACTCGCACCCAAGTCAAGTAACACCAAGGCAGGTACAGAACTCACATGAAAGGTACCTACGCATAACATAATATAAACACGATATCACATCAACAAAATAAATACATGAAAGAATACATACCAGCCACGACATCGGGCGCTGTGCGGACCTCCTCCGCGGTCAACTGGAAGGCTCTCCCTCGTGCCTTCGGTTCCTCGGCCTTCACTGGTCGGCTCTTAGTCGCTCTGATAGCAGTAGGGGCAGATCCCTGAGATACTCCCTGGGTTGTCTCTCGCAACTGCGGACACTCTGCCTTGCGGTGTCTGGTATGGTTGCAATGAAAACATACTGCAAACCCCTTAGGGCAATCTTTGGCCATATGCCCCTCCTTTCCACATTTGTAACAAGACCCCGCTCTGCACACCCGAACGTGGCTCTTGCCGCACTTGCCACAAGTGCGGCCCCTCTGACTCCCAAGTCTCGAATCAGCATGCTTGGCTCGCTTGGCTGCCTATTGAGACTATGCTGGTCGCCGATCCGTCCCCTGAGACTCAGCCTCCTCGCTAGCCTGGGTCTCCAGCTCTATCTCCCTCTTTCGGGCATTTGCCTGAAGCTCGGAAAATGTCCAGTATGTCGACTTCGCCACGAACTCCTGTATATCCCTCCTCAAAATGATCAGATATCGGCTCATACGTGCCTGCTCAGAGGACATGTGCTCTGGGTAGAACATCGCCCGCTTATTTAACATCCTCGTAATCACTGTGACAGACTCAGTACCCTGCTTGAGGGTCAGAAACTCCTGGGCCAAACGCTCCCTCTCCACCAGGGGAACGTACTCATCTCGGAACATAGCAGTGAACCTCTCCCAAGTCAATGCGGTAAGCTCAGCAGGCAACTAATGCATTGTCACAAACTTCTACCAGTCCTTCGCTCCTAAGCGGACTGGTTCAACGCGAACCGGACTCTCAAATGCTCTGGAGAGGAGAAAGTAAAGAAACACCCCTCAATGTCTGAAATCCACCTCATCGCTACAATCGGGTCCTGGGTCCCATCAAACTCCGTTGGTTTTGTGTTGTTGAACTCTCGGAACAGCAACACATCACCACACTGCGGCCTAGTCGCGGCTATAGCTGCAGTGGTCGCAGCAACCACAGCCTCTGAAAGAGCAGCGTATCTCTCGTCAAATGTCTCTATCAGTGTGGTCTTGATAGACCCGAACATCTTTGGTATCTCTGCCCTGATGGCCACAGCCACCTCCTTATGGATGATCCTACGGATCTCCTCATCACTCGTACCGCTGGTCTCTGGTGTGTGGCGTGTCCCTACGATGATCTCTCTCTGAAATACAACATAAGGAATATTAGGGACTCTCTCGAGCATACTCATACTCGATAACTCCACCCTACTTGTTCCTTAGTACTCTGAGGATTCTTACTTGGACTGCACACTGATTCGGTGTCTTCAGTAGCACGGGCCTAATACTACCGTCCACACCGCATCAACATTCATCCCAAGTCCTCCTCCCAGAGTCCCAAATCCCATGTACTTTATTCTTTCTAATCACATGCTACTCACTAGCAGATCTCTCGTATGCTCCTCGCTGATATCTAAACATCTCAAGCATCTATAGCAGCAAAACTCCTAGACTAAGGCAGCACATATCAGGCCACTCTAGTCCTAATAAGAATACCTAGTCTACTCTAGCATGCATAACATAACTCATCATATAGCGTAGCATAGAATATCATATAACACCTATTATGAGGGTATTTTGGGAAATCACCGTTCGGGCACTGGCTGATCATACACACGGCTCTGCTCTATTTGTCTCAAAACTCTTTTTACTCTTTTAAAAATTTGTTTTATTTTCAAATTTTCCTCAAATCCTCAGTTTGAGTTCAGATACGCCCAAAGATGCATTCGAATCCCTCAAACCAAGGCTCTGATACCAACTTGTAATACCGTAAATATTAAGACAATTTTTCACTTTTTTAAAACCAAATTCATTCATAATCATTTTCAAGAAAACATTGTATCAACATTATCTCATTACAAATCCCAAGATCAAATTATAATAAACTCCACGGGTGTGTGTGTGTGTACAGATCATGTCGGCGCCTTCCCATGATCATCGCTGGTACCTGAGACACATAACACAAAACAATGTAAGCATAAATGCTTAGTGAGTTCCCCAAAATACCACACTAACTCATACTAGCCACTCAAGGCTATAACTCTGCTGACCCTCTGGTCGGTGTGTCCCAGTGGAACCCGCCAGTTCTAACTCTCTATGGGCCCTCTGGCCCTAACACTGTGGACCCAAAGGTCCTAACTCTATGGAGCCACTGGTCCTAACCTGAAACTCTGAATCATGCATATCACATATCACAATAAATCTCAACACATAAGTAGCATACAAATACACTGGCACATAGGTCTAAAATATACTGTCACATTACCCTATTACCACTCTAGGTAAAGTATAGTGAGAAGACTCACCTCAAATGTCTTGGTAAACCTCTGACTCGGTAGAATATGATCTAGCCTCCGCCTAATCACATAAAATAAATACCCTCATGAATATAACTGTCGGGACTAGACTCAACCCTCTCAGGGCACCCTCAGAAGGGTGAAAGATCATTTTACCCCTCTCTTGGCTTAAAGGCCTCCATTGTTGACCAAACCCTAAAAGTCAACAAAAGTCAACGGTCAACTTGACCTGACTCGTCGACTGCACTTGGGCGACTCAGCGAGTCTACACGTGTCCACTAACTCTTTAGTCCCACTTGTCACGTCGAGTTCCTCCCTTGCTCGACGAGTCACACCTGGCATGAATCGCATGGCCACCCCGAATCAACTCGGGGAGTCTCAAGAACAACTCAGCGAGTTTTGCCTTGAACTCCGGTCATCTAATCGCCCCTCTAACTCACTGAGTTATTTCCCCAACTCGGCAAGTCTACTCACTGAGTGATTTACGGGAAACCCTAACCCTACTCGCCGAGTCTGATCTTTGGACTCGGCGAGTTCATGCCATCCACAAACTCCATTGATCTCCTGAGGTTAGATCTATTCCTTAAATCCATAGATGTGACCTTCCCAAGCATGAAAATCACATAAACTTCAGACCTTGACACACATATGACATCTAGATGGTCTCACTCGGTGATTTAGCCCCAAAAATAACTTCCTAAGTTCATGGCTCCCAAAATAACTCATGAAGATCCAACAGCTAAGGTCTCTGGACCTCTTTGAGTCTAGATCCAAAGCATAAACTCAAGAAGGGACCAATTGCTCCACATATCCATCGTCTAAAAGGGCTAGAAAACCCTAACCCTAAGAATCAACACCAAATCTGAAGAAGGTCCAAATAAATACCTCAAGATGAAGTCTTTGAACTCTGAAATCACCATAATTGCTCCTCCTTCAGCCTCCTTTTGCCTTGGTCACCTCCTTCTTGCAATCACACCAATAAATTGATCAAAAGTGGCCTCTCCTTCCTCACAAACACTCTAGATCACTTAGGGTTTCTCTCTGGGGTTTGGTAGCCGCAAATGACGGCCCTAAGTGCCTTTAAATAGGTCCTAAACCCAGGAAATTAGGGTTTCATTAAACAACATGGACTCGCCGAGTCCACTCATGAACTCGTCGAGTCCAGTTGTGAACCCGGATAAGAATCCGCGACCATACTCGGCGAGTCTAAGCACCAACTCACCGAGTCCCCTCCCAACCTCCAAAAATAAAGGAATAAAATAATATACCTGGGAATCCGGATGTTACACTTCAATTGGGCAGAAACTTCGAATCATACGACTTGGTTGCATGATGAATGAAAACTTTCATATTTGGAAAATAGACTAATTCTTTGACAAAGTGTCAAGTGAAGGACTAGGAGATCGAGTACACTAGGTTGTGCGTTGATCAAGTCTACCACAAAGAGAGATAAGATATTCGTCATGATTTACTAAAAGTTTAGTAAATATGATTATACTTATAATATTAAGTGTAATACTTAGTTGATTGAAAGAGTTTCAATGAATAGCAGAACGAATAAAGAAGAATCAAGTAGGCAGAAAGATAAAAGTTTCTCTATTCAAAGAAGAAAGGAGAGTACCTTTTATTGTGTTTTATGATATGATAAGTCTTAATGATTATGAACCATATCTCAATTGATCCTCTAAGTGAGTCTTAGTAAATTTGTATGTCTAAGAAGAGGAATCGAGAACTATGGAAATGGTTAAAATCAAAAAGTCAATCATACTTCGTTCCAACATCAAGTCTTAGAGTTATACTCCAAGATTGTGAATTGAGTGACAAATCATAAGTAGGTTTATAACACTCAACAAATGTGGAATTTGGAAAAGTTTCTTATTCTTGCACATTTGAAATTGGTAAGTTGTGTTGTCTTGGATAAGAGAAAGACCAACTAGGACCAATTATGTGAAGTGTTTTGTCTTGATAAGAACTACACTAACTCTTGAATATTTGTTTTGTCTAGGAAAGTTTCCTGGCAAGAGAATCATATATGTCAAGAGGTCAGTGGGAGTTTTAATGATCTTGAAAAAGGGTTCAAGAACAAATCAAGAGTAAAGCTTATCGATCATCACTAGCACACGACTTGAGGTTTATAACCTATCGTGTTGACATTATTTTGTTTCTGTGCCATTCCAATTGAGTTAATTATGTATGTGAGTTCTATGAGTTCTCATTTGAATGCTTAAAGACAAAGCACCTTGGGCGATGGAAAGTACATTGATATGTAAGGATAAGTTGCTAAACTACTTGGAAGACATGGTGGGCACTCGTGTTACCATAAGGATAGAAATCAAGAAAGTTCAATCTATATGAGTTTGGATTTGTTGCAAACTTCGTTTTGGCAAATTCACATAGATAGGAACACATACACCATAAAATCTAAGTGTCATAAAATTCCCTCCTTCATTGAAAATGACTGTGAGGAAATGCTTTCACTAAGAGATTTTAAGAAGATAACAATTATGAAAATTGTATTCTCAAATTCGATTATGGTTATTGCATCCCTTTCCATAGTTCGAATTGTGAGAGTTGACAATTAGTCTAACATTTGGGACTTATTGATATAAGTTCTGAATTGTTTAGACACACATATGAGCTATCTAAGGCAAAGGTGTATAAGTTTAAGAAGCTTAGATAAAGGCTTATCGAAGCATCTGGTATTAGAAATATGAACTTCAGAAATTCAATAGGTATTGTTTTCTAGAAGCTCAATTGTTTTCTGAATACATGTCAAAGCTAGTGGGAGCATAAGTGTTATGCTTATATGATAATAATCATCATGATAGTGGGAACATAAGTGTTATGCTTGTATGATTATTATGGCAAGTATTGCAAGTTAGCAACATAAATATAGAAAAACAAAGATTCAATTTGCAAAGTTGAATGGGTTGAAAAGTTGTTTTGCTATAATTAAGGGAAAGAATATTATACTTCGTTTCAAAATCTAAAGCTTAGATTGAGAAATTTTAATAAATTTAGTCAAAGGATACATAGTGTGTTCTTAAATTTCGATTATGATTATGACATCCCTCTTCATAGTTTGAATTGTGAGAATGTGACACATAAAATATTATGGTAGAAGATTGATAAAGTATCATATCTTTATGTAAGACATTATGCATAGTGTCCCATACGCTTCGGGTATAGAATCAATTACGAATGCTATAATATTTGACCATTCTTAAATTTTCCAAATGTCTAGCGCATTAAGAGGGAAAAAGGACTAGAACCGGTTTTGACTAAAAATAATTAAACAACTATCAAAGGACGATCCAAAATTTCTTGAGCATTGGTCACTTGTGAGTAGTTGGATGTATGGTATTGGATGGACCATATCGACATTATTATGAATACATAAGATTCTATTAAGAATGAGTTGTCATATGAAAAATATGGAAATGTTTCCATATTGCGAGTTGGATATTGAGAGTATATGTCTAGATTAGAAAATTTTATGCAAGAAGGATGTTCAAAGGAATGTACTTTGAATGTGAGACTTCACGTCTATGGAATTTTCTTCTAACAATTTCCGATAGAGTACTTTGTAATTTCATTGGCCAAGTCTTGGTGAATTTTGTGCTATGACATTGTGAAAGGATCGTTGCATAAAATGTTAGAATCTAGCATATTCTAGTAGTGGCAAGAACCTTGTGTTCTAACACTAAAGATAAGGATTGAGAATTGTGAAATGAGCAGCATTGGAGAAGGTTTTCAATTGATCTATTTGACATTGTAAGGACCATAGGAAACATAGTGTGCATGCTTTGTGCATGGGAAAACTATTGTTGTAATTTGAGTAATAAGTTGATTTTCTGAAACAGTAAGCAATGAATAATGAGGAATCAATATGGTGTTTAAACAAAGGTGTTTTATTTACTCCCACATGTTTGGGGCCATATAGGATTAAGTATTATTGTTGTGTGTCAATTTGTATGTTTTGACTTCCAAAATAACTGGGTTATTCGAACCTCCACAGTCGGTCATGCGTTGGAACTAGGTATGAAGGAAGACTGTCATGAAAAGTCTATAGATTGTCTGAAAAGTTTAGACATAGCACAAGTTTGCTGCAGGGTTCATGAGTGCTTTGATAAGATTAGAGTATTGGATTAAACCCACACTCACAAGAATCACTTCATGAATTTTATCACGAGTGATTGTGAGTCGATAATATTGTATGTTCTTGAAACAGAGACGTGTGAGTTGTTATTTGCTGGTCGGTTACACATTGATGATAAGTAAACACACCAGTAACTTGGTGTTATAAAACTTATTGTTGTGTGTGATTCGATCAGTGAATGCAAGCAATCATATGAGTCGACATTTATCCATTCCTTTTGCCCAAGGTGGGATAAAAGCGATATCCGTGGGCCCCTCGTTGATTTAGAGATGACACCTAAGCGCTTGGCCAAGCCGGGACTAAGTTGATGTGTTCAATTGTAGTATGTTGTCAGTCGGCATAAATCGGAGGTCGGGAAACAATATAGAGAGAATGATTGAAATTCATGTCTTATGTCTATATGATATCTTGATAATGGATGAATATATGATCCGTTATCTAAAGGAAAAGCGTATCTGATAAGATCAGAGTTGACAGCTGCTTCTGAAAGCTACGATTGCTGATCAGGTTCTGAAGTCATACGAAAAATAGTTATTAGACTTATCCAAGTGGGAGACTGTTGGATTAGTGTCTAAGTCCATAACTATTTTGGTACGTACTTGACCCGATTATGAGCATGGTCCTTTTGGATTGCCTTCACCATAGCAATATGTAGGATGAATTAAGGAGAGAATGGTTTAATTATGATTTATTAATATATTATAAGAATAATATATTAAAGGAGAAATCATAATGTTTAATTAATATTAGTCAAGAATTAATTGAGAATTAATTTTGTGCCTAAAAGAGATTAATTAAAGCTAAGGGACTTATCGTGTAATTATAAAATAATTACATAGATGGGCTTATGGATTCCATAGAAGGTGGAGTGGACGAATTCTATGGGGGAAACGCATTAGAAGTCGTCCAAGGCTTCTAAAGGAGTCAAAGCGCTGCTTAGGGCTTAAGCAGTCAAATTAGGGTTTCCTTATTAGATAACCCAAATTGCCTAAATATATACGGAGCCCTTAGGCACCAAAAATGTGGCTAACACTTGGATTAGGGTTTCCAGCCATTTTTGGTGCCTCTCCTCTCTTACCTCTTCATTCTTGTTGCTTAGTGGTGTTTGTGACTCCTTTAGAGGTGCAACACTTGAGGCACTAAGCTTTTTAAAGCTAAGGATTGATTGTTATTGCTATATAACAATCAAAGGTAAGATCTAAACCCTATTTTATGTTAGTATGATTAATTGTATGATAGATCTAGGGTTTATAGTTTTGGATATTCAATTGCATGTTCATTAGACAAACTAGATCCAAAAGCTATTAGGGTTTGCATGTACACCATAGGAATGTTGTTTTGCTCAAAAGCCATCAGCATCATGAATGAGTCCTACTAATGGTAAGATTGAATTTATCTTATACATAACTTTATAATTATAATTATAATCATAGTATAAGTGTTAAATTTTAAACCTTTTAAAATTCTAAGGTTCAATTTGGAATTAAAGTGTACATGAGGGGGTAACTTTACAAATTCTAAAACTTGAGGGCAAGTTTTGAAACTATTTCAAGACTCTTCAAATAATAACTTATGAGTTTAATGGTTCATTAAAATGAAGACTCTTCATTTTATGTAAACTCTCATTCTTTAATGACAAATTTAAAGAAGTGTCACTTGGAAATCCATAACTTGAGGACAAGTTATGAAGTCCATAAAGAAAACATTTATGAGAAGGAACCTTTCATTTTGTAACCTATGGCATATTTATGAGTTTTAAGATTCATAAATGTGACCTTTTATGTAATTTTAGGACAAGTTACAAAAACACATTTTATGAACTAACTCTAGATTAATTTGGATTGAAAACAACTAAAACAATTTTTTTTCATTAATCTAAACTAACACATAAATCAAGGAAACATAAAACTCTTGGTAAACCAAAATTTGAAGACAAGTTATGGACTCCATACAATTTCATTGAGATCAATAATTATACTAACAAATAGTTTGCACATAATTCCTTTAATTATAGCATTGAAATTGGTTTAGCATAATCATTACCACTTAAAAATAGTTTTTATAAGTCCAAAACAGTCAAAGGTAATGATTCTAGACCAATTCCAACACCAAAACTCGAAGATATGCTGCTTGGGGTTCCAACCCGTCGACTGCATGAACCAACTCGGCGAGTTGGATGAGTTTGCACTAGGACCGTCGAGTTCCTTTATGGACTCATCGAGTTCCCTGCCTAGACAGCACAAATCTTCAATTTTTTCAGCAATTTAAGCAAGTATAACAAGAAAATAAGCCCAGACTCTGATACCATTGTTGGGTTTTGAGCATTCTAACACTCATAAGTGTACATGCAACCCTAAATACCTCGGATCTATGTTTTCTCCATTATACATGCAAATATTAATTTCCAAGGTATTTATCCTAACTAGCATATTATGAAGTACATGTAATACAGAAACTAGTAGAAATACATACCTCTTTGTTGGTGCTTGATTCCATGGAGCTCAAGAGCCTAGTGCCCCAAATGTGACACCTCAAATGGTTCACACAACATCATATGCCCTTGGAATAACTTAGAGAGAAAATCATGACTTCATGAAATCAGCTTGCCCTCTACATACACATATAGTGGCTGATTTTGCAGAAGAATATGATGCTTATATAGTTGTTACAATTAGGGTAAACCCTAATTGTCATGGCTTTCCATTTCCTTGGATCCATGGGTTCAAATACACCATGGAGCATCCATCGAGTATACTATGGGTTTTAGCCCAACTAAATAATCCATGGAGTCTTAGCCCACTATACAAGTATGGATGATTTACACAATCAACCCATATATTTAACTAGTCTTCTTTTGATCACTTAATTAATTCTATATTAATTCTTGATCAATACTAATTTAATAATATTATTAATATATTATATTAATAAACCTTAAGTGTTATTTCTCTCATTTTAGTCTATCCAAATGCATGATGCCATGCAACCCAAATGGACCATTCCGGGTCGGGTCAAGTATTTACCAATTATAGTTATGGACTTAGACACTAATCCAACACATACAACCCTAGAAGCTTTAGAT
The DNA here is from genome assembly GCF_002870075.4 of Lactuca sativa. Lineage (NCBI taxonomy): Eukaryota > Viridiplantae > Streptophyta > Magnoliopsida > Asterales > Asteraceae > Lactuca > Lactuca sativa. The sequence goes on from NC_056630.2 coordinate 223,219,023, forward strand.
CTATGTTTTCACTAATTATACATGCAAATGGTTTCCAATGCTTTAAACCTACAACTAGCATACAAATGATATAAACTACATAAAATACTAGTTAGAAGTTTACCTCTTTGTGTAGCAGGTAGATCTTGAAGAATTTGGCCTTAAAGAGCTTAGAACCAATAGTATTGAAGCCTAAAATGAAGTCACAACACATCATGGACAAAGGTAGAACTTGAAATAGAATTCCTACACACCAAAACCGTCCATATCGTCCAAGAATACATTAGTTGTGATTTTGGCTACGAAGTAACATATTTATATGTGGACTTCCAAAGGTCTTGGGTTAACCCAAACCCATACCCATGGGTTTATGATCCATGGTTCATGTGGCCCAACTCTTTATGTATCCATACATAAACTTGGTCCAACATGGATCATAAGCCCGACACATATAAATATAACTAATTACCATAATTAGTCCCCATAGATTTAATCAGTCTCTTTTGATCACTAAATTAATTCCAAATGAATTCTTGATCAATACTAATTAAAACATATGATTTCATATTAATATATTCGAACTTATAATATATTAATAAATCATACATAACCTTCTCTCAAGAGTCTATCCTAACAAATTGTCCTAATGATATGCAACCCAAATGGACCATGCTACTCTCAAGTCAGGTACATACCAATAATAGTTATGGGCTTAGACATCTAATCCAATAGTCTCCCACTTGGATAAGTCTAAAACTATTATTGCAAGTATGACTCCAAAACCGACTAGCAATCGTAACTCTTAAAAGTCGTTGTCGAACTCTGACCTAGTCAATGACTTGTCCATTAGATAAGAGATCATATATTCCTCCACTCTAGATATCATATGGATTGAGAAATGGATTATAATCATTCTCTATGACCATCTGTTGTTTCCCAATTTATGATTTATGACGACCGACTAACTGAACAAATTCAAATCAGTCCAGGCCTGACCGAGCACTTATGTTTGTCATCACTAAATCATTGAGGGGCCCACATATATCGCTTTTATCCCTCCAAGGGTAAAAGGAATGGATAAACTTCGACTCATATGCTTGTACTAACTAATTGTTGAATCATACACAAAGGCACATTTTATAACATGAAGTCACTGATGCGTTTTTGTACAATCAATGTACAACCAATTCATAGTCAACAACTCATATCTATAGCTTTGAAGAATACAAGATATTATTGTCTCGTGATCACTTGTGATAAAATCCATGAAGTGTGTCAAATGAGTGTGTGTTTAATCCAATACTCGAATCTCATTCCAGGAGCACTCACAAATGTTGCAGCAAATCTTGCCATGTCTAAACACTTTAGACATCTACAATCCCAATTCATGACATTCTTGATTCATACATACTTCCAAAGTATGATTGACTATGGAGAGTTTGAATAACCTAGTTTTTTGGGAAGTCAAGACATGCAAAGTGAAACACAAGAATAATTGAATCCAATATGGTCTTAGAACTTATGAATATAGATTAAAAAAACCTTTTATTTATCACCATATTGATTACACATTATTCATTGTATAATTTTCGATTTATCAACCTAATACTTGAATTAAAACAATAGTCATTCCATGCTCCAAGCATGCACACTATGTTTGTCCAAACAATAGTTATGCCAAACTCCAAGTATGCACACTATGTTTGTCTATGATCCATACTTTGTGAAATAGAACAACTGAACATGATTCCAATGATTCTCAATTCACAATCCCAAATACATACCGCAAATGCAAGAATACAAGATTCTTTGCCATTTACCGAAATCTGTTAGATTCTAAACTTATATGCATTGATCCTATTGTAATGACTATGCACAAAAGTCATAAAGACATGGAAATAAACATTTAAAATTATTCCAATGGAGAGCAATTCTATGGAAACGAAGTCTCACATTCAAAGTATATTCCTTTGAACATCCATCTTGCATTAAGTATTCTAATCTTACATAGATTTAATGAATAACTTCCACTTATGGAAACGTTTCCACATTCCCATTTTGACTATCACTTCTAAATAAGAGTTGCCTCCTTTCAGAATATGTCAATATGGTCCTTCCAAAATCAACACTTTACTTCCAGTTGTCCATGAGCAACCAATCTTTGGTAAACCTCAGATTGTCCTTGACAATTGCTTAATCATTTTAGTCATACCTAGTTCTAGTACTTTTTCCCTTTTAATGGCCCAGGCATTTGGAAAATTTTTAGAACATATGAATATTACAGAACATGTAATCGATCCTATATCTGAAGCATATGGGAAACGATTCATGATGTATCACATAAAGACATGATACTAGACCGGTCTTTTGCTATAGTATTTCTATTTCTATTTGCCATGTTCTCATAATTCAGAATATGAAAACAGATGCCGTAATCATAATCGAATTTTAGAACGCAAATAATGTAATTCTGACGAAATTTGATTAAAAACTCACGATCTAATCTTTTAGAATTGGAATGAAGTATAATTTTCTCTCCCTAAATTATAACAAACAACTTTTCAAACCGTGCAACTTTGCAAATTGAAACTTTTGTTTTCTACAATTAACATTGCTAACTTCCAATACTAAACATAATAATCATGCTCCCACTAAAATGATAATTATTAGCACAACACTTATGGTCCCATTAGCTTTGACATGTATCCAGAAATCAACTAGACTTCTAGAAATCAATACTTTATTGAGTTTCTTACTAAAGTTCAGATTTCTGATATGAGATGCTTTGATAAGACTTTATCAAAATCATACACCTTTTCTTAGATAGCTCACATGTGTCTAAAAAAATTTAGAGCTATGAAAAGGGATGTCGTAATCATAATCTCAATTTTTTATACCTTTTCCATTTCTCACAACTCCATGTTAGTGTGTCGGTTAACCACACACGTTCCACTAACGACTTTGAGAATGCAAATATCACAATTGCTATCTACTTAAAATCTACTTACTGAAAGAGTTTCGTCACCATCATTTTCATGAATCGGAGAGAAACATTAAGAAACTTAGATTTTTATGGTGTATGTGTTCCTATCCCTGTGAATTTGTCATAACGATAATTACAAGACAAGGTTAGTGAGAAATCAACACTATATGGACTGGACTTGTTTAATCTTAAGTTCTTGTCACCTGGTAGCACAAGGCCTACCATTTCTTCCAGGTAGTTATTCAAACAATTGAGAACTCATAGAACTCACATGCATAGTCAACTTTAACTGGAATGGGCACATAAACAATAATATGTCAACATGATAGGCTATAAACCTCAAGTCTTGTGCTAGTGAAAAACAATAGGTTTTATTCTTGATTAGTTCTTGAGACCGTTTTCAAGATCATTAAGACTCCCACTGACCTCTTGACATATAATATTCTCTTGTCAAGAACCATTCCTTGACAAAAAAAATATTCAAGAGTTAGTGCGGATTCTTATCAAGACAAACACTTCACACAATTGGCCTTAGTTCGTCTTTGTTTTATCCAAAACATCACAACTCACCAATTTCAAATGTACAAGAGTAGAAAACATTTTACTCTACATTTGACAAGTGTTTTAAACCTTTCTTTATGTCACTCAAGGTTACAATCGTGAAGCATCACTCTAAGAATAGTTTTGGAACGAAGTATAATTCATATTCTTGATTTAACCATTTCAAAAATTCACGATTGCTCTTCTTAGCCAAATAAATGCACTAAGATGTCCTTGGAGAATCAATTGTGATATGGATTCATAATCACTAAGATAATAATAAAACAAGATTTCAAGTACTCTCCCATCTTTTCAGATCAGAGAAAGTTTTATCTTTCTGCCTAATTTGATACTTCTTATTCGTTCTGCCTTACATTGAAACTTTTCCAATGTTTCAGAATTACACTTAAACTTGTTAGCACAACCATATTTACTAAACTTTAGTAAATTATGATGAATAGCCTTATCGTTCTTTGTGGTGGACCTGATCAACGCACAACCAAGTGTACCCGATCCTATTGTCCTTCACTTGACTCACACGAACATGTGAACAAGGAATTAGTCTTAATTTTTCAAAGATGAAAATTCTCATTCATCATACAATACAAGTTGCGTGATTCCAAGTTTCTATCCAACTGAAATTTGGGTGATAAGAATCTTTCCTCATTTGGTAAATTATGACACTAACACAAACGAAAGAATCAAATCCATTTTCCAATATTGCTATCAATGGAATGATATAAACAAAAAATTTTCACAAATGCCGTTGTACGGATATTTAAAATAAATAAAATCAAAACTTTTTCTTTTATTTTAAAACTTGTGGATAAAACATATCCTTAAAATGCAAATGCATATGAAAAATATGTTGTTATCTATTCCTAAGCAGTCTATCCTAACTCTTAAGCAACAACTCAAAATTCTGATCACCGAACCATGCGATCGCAATCCATTTTCACGATCAGAATCAACGTATTCTTCAATTAAGCTTCCTCAATTTTCTTTGATTCTTAAAACATCAAAATGCGATCTAGTCAGATCATGTAATAATTATCTGAAAATAGGAAGTTAATAGAGTTAAATAGTGGACTTTACCTCAAATAAACTGAAACTTTTTGACTTTACTATCATAATGATCTTTCAAGTAAATATGGCATCATCGCAACCAATGCCCCTTCCTTTGGCAATAGAAACATATGGACTCTTTAGTAATGGTACATAGCACTATCTCATACTTAGCGTATCCCTTTACCATTTGGTCAACCGGGCTGACTATGTTCGATCCCTTTCCATTGGGAAGAGAAGACTTTTCTGGACTTCCAATGTTACCATTTTCAATGTCCATGAAAGTTTGGGAAGTAGATCTTCCAATCAAATTTGCTTTACGAGTTCTTCAAATCATTATTGATTTAGAAGCATCAAGCAAATAGGTAAGATCAATAAGGTTCATGTCGTGATCTGTCATCAGGGAGTGACTGAAGAGCCAAGTGAACAGCCAGCTACCTCGAGACTTCGACACCCAACTCTCCCAGCCTATCAACATGTAACTTCATCTCCAAGACGTAAGCTGCATGCCAACAGAGATTAAGTGACCTTGAACTTTTCAAGAACTTGTGGGTTAGGGAGAATAATTCGATTAGGTGGAGGAAGATAAGTATGATTTCCATGATCCAATCGTGGGACATCATCTTCATTAGGAAAGCTTGTTCCAAGAGATTTGGGAAGATCATAGTTGGCTGAACCAGACATCTACAATGGGAGAAATTCAAGTTAATTAATTTAAGTCCTTAATATAACACCCAATATGAAACATTAAGCCTAGGACCCAACACAATATTCTATAACATAGAAGCGGGATGCTGTAACCCAATCTATAAAATATTTGAAGGTACATAAATGACGATTTACCAATTTCCACCACGAAAAACGAAAAAGGATTTTAGGTCTTAAGTGAACTGAAACTCCTAGATCCTTTGAGATTCATTGATCTTTTTAATGGCATGTTTAAATCTCGGTTGTGCCCTATCAAGTTTGTGACTGGGATACCGATGATCACAAACAAGGTGTGCATAACCATGCAAATTAACTTGGTACCCTTAATTTTTATCACCTAATCGATGTGCTGGTTACCCACACGCGTTCCACCAATCTATCATAATCATTAAGTGACCCTTTCTCACTCTTACTAATCCATGTTATTGTGTCGGTTACCCACACACGCTCCACCAACGACTTGGTAAGGTACAAAATCTAATTTCATGGGTTAGCACAAAATTCACATTTTCCTAAAGTAACTAAGATTGGGAATTTAATAAGGTTTAGTTACTTTATATTTAACATTATACTTTTAGTGAAAGGAGAAATAATGTACTATCAAACCCGTTTATATAACGACCCTCCACCAGTCAAGGAAGCGATGGGTGAGAGTGGACACCCATCAAAAATGCCATTTTATAGGCAGTAGCCTTATACCCCCTTATAGACCGGCTTCGTAAATGAGGCCTATTAACGATAAGACTGACTTGCTCTTATACATATATATAAATATTAAACCTATAATATTATAATAGTTTAAGGGTTGAATTTTAAACTCTTAAAATTCTAAGGGTTTAACCTCGAATTAAAGTATTCAAGGGGGGGGGGGGGGGGACTTTACAAATTCCAAAACTTGAGGGCAAGTTTCGAACAATTCAAAAGCTTTTGGTTTCCATAACTTATGAGTTTGAAGTAGTTTTAATGGAAAAACTCTTCATGTTCCATAACTTGAGGACCATTTATGGAAGACTTTAAAACATTTAAAAAGATTAGACTCTTCATTTTCATAACTAACGAAAATCTTATGAGTTTTAAAAATCATAAATGAGACATTTCATATAACTTGAGGAAAAGTTACAAAAACATATTTTATTAACAACTTTTAGATCAATTTGGATCGAAAACAAATTATCACATAATTTTTCTATTAATCTAAACTTACTGATAAGAGCAAGATAATACAAATCATCAATCTTCAAGAAATTAGCATGAACATATAACCTAATACAAATCTTGAAATTATTAAAATTATCTTAGAAATTGGATTAGCATGTTCATTACCACTTCAAAAACAGGTTTATAAGTTCAAAAACAGCTTAGGGTAATGATTCTAGTCCAATTCCAGCCAAAAACATTGAAAACCTGCACTCAGGGGGTCCGACTCATGGAGTGCAAGAACAAACTTAGTGAGTTGGATACATAGACTCGACGAGTCCATCAGTGGACTCGGCGAGTCCACTACCCAGAACTGCAGAAAATCGATTTTTTCAGCAATTGCATCAAGTAAAATTGAAAACCAAGCCTAGGCTCTGATACCACTGATGAGTTTTGTATACTACAACATCCTATGGTGAACATACAACATTAGAAGCTTTGGATCTATGTTTTCACTAACTATACATGCAAATGGTTTCCAAAGCTTTAAGCCTACAACTAGCTGGTAGATCTTGATGAATTTGGCCTAAAAGAGCTTAGCCCCAATAGTATGGAAGCCTCAAATGAAGTCACAACACATCACAGACAAAGGTAGAACATGAGAGAGAATTCCTACACACCAAAACTGTCCATATCCTCCAAGAATACATTAATTGTGACTTTGGCTATGAAGTAACATATTTTTATGTGGCAATCCAAAGGTCTTCGGTTAACCCAAACCTATACCCCTAGGTTTATGATGCATGGTTCATGTGGCCCAACTCTTTATCAGTCTCTTTTGATCATTAAATTAATTCCAAGTTAATTCTTGATCAATACTAATTAAAACATATGATTTCATATTAATATATTAGAATTTATAATATATTAATAAATCATACATAAACTTCTCTCAAGAGTCTATCCTAACAAATTGTCCTGATGATATGCAACCCAAATGGACCATGTTACTCTCGACTTAAGTGCATACCAATAAGAGTTATGGGCTTAGACATCTAATCAAACATGCTACTCCTGAACAAATCGTTGAGCACACTACCCATGAGAGGGATGCAACAAAGGTGTTGTGTCTAATGATTGCTACCATGACTACTAAGCTGCAGAACTCCTATGAGGACTACGATCCTGTTAAAATGTATCAAGATTTGATGGAAAGATACCATCACGACCCACTTGCAGAAGATGCATAGATTCGTGGAATGCTTGATTAAATTAAATGTAAATTTTGATGAAGAGTTGGCCATATATATTATTCTACACTCTTTACCTTCTTTTATGATCAGTTTCGTATGACCTATCATATGAACAAGGAGGAGGTCACTCTTAGCAACCTTTAAGGACTTCTTAGGACTACAGAAAGAAACCTGAAAGGCAAGTTGGTTGTGTCTACTCCTACTCATACTACTTCTGCCCTGTTCTGGCAATCAGACATGTTAAGGGAAAGGAGAGGAAGGCTCCCTACAACATCTGCAAGGGAATGTCTCTTGATCGATCCTATTTAAGTGGCACCAAATTTGGTTATGCTAATCCATCCTCTAATCCAAAGGATACAGAGTGCTTCCACTGCCATGAAAAAGGGCATTGGAAACAAAGCTGCCTCAAGTACTTGCAAGACATAAAGGATGGCAAGATCAAGCCCTCCTTTGTAGGTATTTACACTATTCAATCTCATAACTCACCACATGTTAATTCTTGGGTCCTTGATACAGGTTGTCGATTTCACATTTATTCTCATTTGCAGGGACTAAAATGAAGTATGGATATGGAGCGCCAGAAGATAAACTTAGTCATAGGAAATAGGAAAGTATCGCTTGTAACCAAGATTGGAGCTTATTCTTTATTGCTTAGTAATTGTTTAGATTTATATTGGAATAATTTTTGTTACTCGACCGATATGGCGAGAAATATTATTTCCTTTCATAGTTTGTATAAACAAGGTTTTACCTTCTTCTTTTAATAATGAAATTAGTGGTATTAATGCTTATTATAATGGTGTATTTTATTTTGAAGCATTACCTTGCAATGGTATATATGAAACTGTGATGGTTGTAGATAACTTAGGAAATAATGTGTTACACATTGATTCTTCCAATGATTTGGATAAGGCATGCTTGTGGTAGTGTTGTCTTGGACATTTCAACAAGAAGTGCATAGCTCAACTCCAAAAGGATGGAGTTTGGGAATCATTCGACTTGAATTCTGATGACACTTACGAATATTGTTTACTTGGAAAGATGACCAAGTCACCCTTCACTGGTACTTGTGAAACGGGTGGAGGTCTGCTGGATCTCATACACACTGATGTGTGTGGACCATTTAGAATTACCACAAGAGATGCTAACTGCTTCTATATGACTTTTACTAATGATTACAACAGATATGGCTATAACGACTTAATCAAGCATATGTCAGAAACCTTTGAAAAGTTCAAAGAGTTTAAGCAAAAAGTGGAGAATCAATTGGGCAGGAAGATAAAGATGTTGCGATCCGATCGAGGAGGAGAGTATCTCACTATCGAGTTCCTTGACTACCTAAAGGAATGTGGAATTGTCTCACAATTGATGCCACCTAGGACACCACAACTTAATGTTGTGGCTGAGAAGTGCAATAGAACCTTACTGGACATGGTTTGTTCCATGAAGAGTCGAGCTTATTAACCTATGTCATTATGGGGGTATGCCTTCGAGACTGCTGCCTATATCGTTAATCCTGTCCCTACCAAAAATGTTTCCATGACACCTCACAAAATGTGGATAGGGAAGGTTCCCTCGTTAGACCACATTAATGTTTGGGGTTACGAGGCTTTTGTGAAACGCGAGAATAAGGACATGCTCAAGCTCGGAGTGAGCGATGTATTTTCATCGGCTACCCACAAAAATACTTTGGATATCTTTTCTATAAACCGAGTGAAAATGTTGTCTTCGTCGCGAGGAGATGAGTTTTTCGTGAGAGAGAACTCATATGCCAAGGGGACAGTGGGAGGGAAATTGACCTTGAAGAGCTTCAAGAGTCAAGTGGTGAAGGAACCTGAAACACTAGCACTCAACCAAGGGAGGAAACTCCAATTGTGCCAATTGACAAATTCGTACCTCTGAGGTGTTACAATCGAGTTAGTGTTCCACCTGTGCTATATGGTTTTCATATAACAGCTAAAGGTGATACGTTTATCAGTGATTGCACACTGGTAAAACTGGATGAACCTAATAGCTACAAGGAAGCCATGACAGGCCCAGATCTTCTAAATGGAAAGAGGCTATGGACAACAAGATTCAGTCCATGTATGAAAATCAAGTTTGTAACTTGGTTGACAATGTGCCAGGTCGTAAGACAGTCGGGTGCAAATAAATCTTCATAAAGAAGACCAACATGAATTGGAAAGTACACACATATAAGGAGAGACAGGTTGCGAAGGGCTTTACTCACACTCTAGGAGTTGACTATGATGAGGCCTTCTCACCAGTAGCAAAGATTAAATCTATAAGGGTTATGCTAGCCATAGCTGCATTTCATGACTATGAAGTATGGGAAATGGATGTCAAAACCGCTTTCCCTAATGGAAAATTGGCTGAAGATGTTTACATGAATTAGCCAGAGGGTTTTGTTAATGCCTAGAGTGTTTAAGCTTGAGAAATCCATTTATGGATTAAAACAAGTATCTCGCAGATGGAATATTTGTTTTGATGAGAAAGTCAAAGACTTTAGATTTTCGAGAATCAAGGATGAGTCCTATGTATATGTCAAAGCTAGTGGGAGTATAGTGATCTTTCTGGTATTGTATGTAGATGATACTCTTCTAATAGGAAACGACATCCCAACCTTGTAGGAGGTTAAATACTGCCTTGGGAAGTGTTTCTCTATGAAGGACCTAGAAGAAGTTGCTTATATCCTAGGGATAAGGATATTGAGAGACAGGAGTAAAATGCTAATAGGACTTAGTCAAAGTACCTACTTGGTCAAGGTGTTGAAACGTTTCATCATGGAGAACTCCAAGAAAAGTGACCTACCTATCAAAAGCAATACCAAGCTGACTAAGACTCAGAGTCTGAGTATAGAGGCTGAGATAGCAAAACTGATTTGAATACCATATGCTTCTATAGTTGGCTCGATCATGTATGTTATGACTTGTACTCTCCCTGATGTGTCCTTTTCTCTGAGCATGGTCATCAAATATCAAGGGAATCCTTGTAAAGCTCATTGGACTGCGGTTAAGAACATTCTCAAGTACCTATGGAGGACTAAGGAATAGCTCCTAACCCTTGGTAGGAGTGATGACTTGAGAGTGACTGGGTATAGTTACGCCATCTTTCAAATCAACAAAGATAATTCCGCTCTTAGTCGGGCTTGGTGTTTACTCTGAATGGAGGAGCCGTGACATGGAAAAGTTCCAAGTAGGAGAGTGTAGCCGATTCAACATGCAAATCAGAGTATATAGCAGCAAGCGAAGCATTGAAGGAGGTGATATGGTTGAAAAACTTCATCGGAGACCTTGGAGTAATTCCATCCATAAAGGAGCCCGTGGAGATTTTTTGCGATAATGGAGGGGTAGTTGCCTTAACCAAGGAATCGAGAGATCATGGTAGATCCAGGCATATCGACAAAAAATATCACTTCATAAGACATCAAGTAGAAGAAGGGTACCTCGTGGTAAAGGGGATATCGTCAGACGACAACCCAACAGATCCTCTAAGAAAGGAATTGACTAGGGTTACGCACTTGCAACATTAAAGGGTCATTGGGCTAACGGACTAAATTAGTTTTAGTGGTTAGATAAATAGAAACTTATGATAGATAAATTGTAATTGACATTTGATGATCGACTAAAAGGAGTTTTATTTATAAGTAAAGTTAATGTCTTGTGTCAATTTTTTACTACTGTTTCACTTTGCATGTTTTGACTTCCATAATAATAATTATTATTCAAACTATCCATATTTGGTCATTCTTTGGAAGTAAGTATGAAAGAAGACTGTCACGATTTGGCTTGTAGATTGTCTAACGAGTTATATATAGCAAGAGTATGCTACACCATTCATGAGTGCTCTTGAAATAAGATTTGAGTACTGGATTCAACCCACGCTTACCTGAATTACTTCATAGAATTTATCACAAGTAATTATGAGACGATAATATCATAGAGTCATCAAACCAGGATATATGAGTTGGTTGTGTATTAATGGCATGAACACACATCAGTAAATTGATGTTATTGTTGGATTAGTGGCTAAGTCCATAACTATTATTGGTAAGACTTGTCCCGACCTGACATGATCCATTTAGGTTGCATGGCATCATGCATTTGGATAGACTATAATTAGAAAAATAACACTTAAGGTTTGTTAATATATTATAGGTTCTAATATATTAATAAAATTATTTAATGAGTATTGATCAAGAATTAATCTAGGATTAATTAAGTGATCAAAAGAAGACTAATTAAATATATGGGTTAATTGTGTAAATCATCCATACTTGTATAGTGGGCTGATGTTTCATGGATTGTCAAGTTGGGCTAAAACCCATAAGATGCTCCATGGTATATTTGAACCCATGGATCCAAGGAAATGGAAAGCCATGACAATTAGGGTTTACCCTAATTGTCACTAACTATATAAGCATCTTATTGTTGACAAAATTTGCACTAGATTATATGTGAAAGGGCTAGCAGATTTTTATGAAGTGTGGATTTCTCTCTAATCTATTCCAAGTGTATTTGGTGTTGTGTGAACCATTTGAGGTGTCACACTTGGGGCACTAGGCACTCAAGCTTCATGAAGACATTCTACATCAAATAGGTATGTAATTCTAACTTGATATATTCATATGAATAAGTATTATTATGTTAGTTAGGATGAATACCTTGGAAAGTTCATATTTGAATGTATAATAGAGAAAACATAGATCCAAGGTATTTAGGGTTTCATGTACACTTAGGAGTGTTAGAATGCTCAAAACCCAACAGTTGTATCATAGCCTAGGCCGGTTTTCAATTATACTTGAAGCAAATTGCTGAAAAATGCTGAAAAAATCGATTTTCTGGCTTTCTGGGCACTAGACTCGCCGAGTCCACTGATGAACTCGCCGAGTCCGTGAAGAAAATCATCCTACTCATCGAGTAGGTTGATACACTCGACGAGTAGGAGCCCCAAAGTGCATATTTTCGAGTTTTTTTTGCTGGAAATAGACTAGGAACATTACCGTAAGCTGTTTTTGAGCTTATAAACCTGTTTTTGATGTGGTAATGTTCATGCTAATCCAATTTCAAAGATAATTGCCAATAGATTCATGTTTTGTGTTAGTTTAAAAATTATGCTAATTACATGAAAAAGGTTGATGTGGATTATCTTTGTTCATATGAGTTGCTTAGATTAATAGATAAGTTAAGTGATTATGTATTTTCAATCCATTTTAATCTGAGAGATGATTCTAAAATGTGTTTGTGTACTTTGTCCTTAATTTACATGAAAGGTCACATTCAAGTTTCTTAAAACTCGTAAAAGATGGCATAGGTTACAAAATGAAGAGTCTTGTTCTCATTAAATGGTTTTATGTCTCCATAACTTGTCCTTAAGTTATGGAGGTTCAAGAGTCACTTCATTAAGTAATAAAATGTGTAACCATAATAAATTCCATAAGTTACAAAATAAAGAAAATATACATTCTTTTATTAGTTTAATGTCTTCCATAACTTGTCCTCAAGTTATGGAACTTGAAGAGTCTTTTAAGTAAAAACTACTTTAAACACATAAGTTATGGAATTAATTAGTTTTAAATAGTTTCAAAACTTGCCCTCAAGTTTTGGAATTTGAAAAGTTTTCACTTATTAATACTTTAATTCCAAGCTAGCCCTTAGAATTTTACCTAATGATGTTAAAGTCAATAAGTTTGACTCTACTTCAAGTAAAGTCCACTAACCAACTCTGCTAAGTTTCTATTTTGAGATTCTTATTACATGATGTGACTGGGTCACATGTTGGTGGTTAAGAATCAAACGAAAAGTGTAGAAACTTAAAAGAAGTGTATGCAAATTCTGATCACGAAGATGGACTTCACTCAGTGGTTCGATGATCAGAATTTTTGGGTTGTTACTTAAGAGTTATGATAGATATTTCTTAGGAATAGATAACAACAAGTTTTCATATGCACTGTAAGGATTGTTTTTCTGCAAAGTTTTTAAAATAAAAGGAAAATTTTTGATTTTATTTTAAAAATATCCTTACAATGGCATTTGTGAAATTTTTTGTTTCTTATAAGATTCCATTAAGAGCAAGAGTGGAAATATGAATTTGATTCTTTCATTTGTGGTAATGTCTAAATTTGCCAAATAAGGAAAGATTCTCGTCACCTAAGGTTTCAATTGGACCGAGACTTAGAATCATGCAAGTTGTATAGCATGATGGATGAGAACTTTCGAGCATTGGAAAAATTAAGACTAACTACTTGTTCACATGGATGTGTGAGTCAAGTAACGAACTAAGGGATCGAGTACACATTCTTGTGCACTGGTGAAGTCCACCACAAACGATCGATAAGACTCTTCGTCATAATTTACTATAGCTCAGTAAATATGGTTATACTTATATGCTTAAGTGTAATTCTGAGACATTGGAAAAGGTTCCAATGTATGACAGAGCGAATAAGAAGAATCAACTTAGGCAGAAAGATTAAAGTTTCTCAAATTTGAAAAGATGTGAGAGTACTTCAATATCATGTTTTAAGACCATCTTAATGATTTGGAGACCTTATCACAATTCATCCTCTAAGTGGATTCTGATAGTTAAGAAGAGGAGTTATGAATTGTTGAAGTGGTTAAGTCAAGAAGATGATTCATACTTCCTTCCAAAAAAATTCTTAGAGTTATACTCTAAAATTGTAACTTGAGTGACATGTCTTAAAGAAGGTTTAAAACACTTGTCAAATGTAAGAGTAAAAGTTTTCTACTCTTGTAAATTTGAAATTGGTAAGTTGTGATGTTTTTGATAAAACAAAGACCAACTAAGGCCAATTGTGTGACTTGTTTGTCTTGATTAGAATCCACACTATCTCTTGAATATCTGACAAGAAATTCTTATATGTCAAGAGGATAGTGGGAGTCTTAAAGATCCCGAAAAGAATTTCAAGATCAAATCAAGAATAAAAACCTGTAGTTTAACACTAGCACACGACGTGAGGTTTATAACCTTTCGCGTTGAGATACTTTATTTTTGTGCCCATTCCAGTTAAAGTTGGCTTTGCATATGAGTTCTTAGAGTTCTCAATTGGTTACATAATAACTTGGAAGCAATGGTAGGCCCTTGAGCTGCCAGGTGGCAAGGAATTCAGATTGAGTTTAGTCCATATGAGGTTGGATTTGTTATTATCTTTGTCTTGTGACTATGGTTTTGACAATTCACATGGATAAGAACACATACACCATAAATCTAAGGGTTATAAGGTTTCTCTTCGATTCATGAAAATGATGGTGAGGAAACACTTCCACCAATTAGATTTGAAGCAGATGGCAAAAGGTCTAAACAATAGAGACTATGATTACCGCATCCCTTTTCATAGTCCCTAAAATTGTTTAGACACACCTGTGAGCTATCTAAGATTAGGTGTATGATATTGATAAAGTTTTATCAAAGCAATCTAGTATCAGAAATCTGAACTTTGGTAAGAAAGTCAATAAAGTATTGATTTGATGAAGTCCAGCTGATTTCTGAGTACATGTCAAAGCTAGTGGGAGAATGAGTGTATTACTAATAATCATCATGTTAGTGGGAGCATGATAATTATGATAAAGGTTGCAAGTTAGCAATGTTAATTATAGAAAACAAAAGGTTTCAATTGGGAAAAAGCTATTTTTCTATAATTAAGGGAGAGGAAATTATACTTCATCTCAAATCTAAAAGCTTAGATTGAGGTTTTAATCGTATTTAGTGAAGTATATATATATATATATATATATATATATATATATATATATATATATATATATATATATATATATATATATATATATATATATATGAATGTTATGTTGGAATGGCTCAACATAAGAAAATTCTATATATGGGTCCATTATTTGCGTTCTAAAATTCGATTATGATTACGACATCCCTTTTCATAATCTGAATTATGAGAACTTGGCAAATTGAAATGGAAATATTATAGCAAAACACTGGTTTAGTCTTTATGTGAGACATCATGAATTGTGTCCCATATGCTTCGGATATAGGATCGATTACATGTGCTATATTCATCCTTTCTAAAATTTTCCAAATGCCTGGGGCATTAAGAAGGGTAAAGGTCCAGAATTGGATATGGCTAAAAGGATTAAGCAATTTTTGAGGACAATCTAAAGTTTACCAAAGATTGGTTTATCAGGGATAGTTGGAAGTATAGTGTTAATTACGGAAGGACCATATTGACATATTCTGAAAAAAGGCAACTCTTGTTCAGAAGTGATAGTCAAAAGGGAATATGGAAATGATCTCATAGGTGGAAGTTGTTCAATAAATCCGTGTAAGCTTAGGAAACTTAATGCAAGAAGGATGTTTCCGAGGAGTTGATCTCATTTGGAATGCTCTGTAATGTTTGTTGTCAAGTCTTTGTGACTTTGTGGATAATCATTACAAGAGGATCAATGCATATAAGTTTAGAATCTAACAGATTTCAGTAAATGGAATGAATTTGGAATTCTTGCATTTGCAGTAAGGATTTGGGACTGTGAAATGAGAATCATTGGAGTTATGTTCAATTTGTCTATTTCGCAAAGTAAAATCATAGACAAACATAGTATGCATACTTGGTGTCTGGCATGACTAGTGTTTAGAAAATATAGTGTACATGCTTGGAGCATGGGACAACTATTGTTTTAATTTAAGAATAAAGTTTATTGCTGAAACAGTATGCAATGAATAATGTGTAATCATATGGTGATTGATGAGAATTAAAATCTAGATCGATTAGATCTTTCACAGGTATGAATATTGAAATCAACAAGTCTAGAACAGTAAAAGAATGAACACATAATAGAATCAAATGTATGCTTATGATTCAAAATAAAGTCACGCCTCAGCAGAGCTCGATGAAGAACTTCCGCTGTAGAGGCGAGCTAGGGTTTACAAAACTTTAGAGAAAAAAAACAATGAAAACAATGACTTCTACGTCTGCGTGCATGCAGCTTATATACTAAACCCTAGTACAAAAATATGCACAGTTGGATAGGCCCAATACCGACAATCAAACTGGGCTAAGGACCGAGCCCATGACGCAATCTAATAGACCCAACAATCTCCCCCATTGCGTCAAATGAGGCGAGAGATTATTTCCTCTTAGTAGGCTTCACCGTCTTTATTACTTTAAACAAAAGAGGAATTATAGCGAGAAGTGTTTGTCTAAACTGTATGTACCACCTCAGCATGTTAGTGAATAATTTCTTATTGGCAACACTGTTGTGACCGCACCTCTGAGTGATCTCCAAGATGTGCTCCAGGCAAGACGTTGAGAAGAGGTGTTTGTCAACAAGAGCGAACAGGCATTTTTGACCTTCGCCTCTGAGGAACATAATTGTGTGGTACTTTGAATATATTTTCCCCTTGATCGTAGTGTTGACATTGCCAGCTTTGCCCATAGTCTTGATTGTTGTTCGCTTGTGTATGGCAGAGGCAATCTCCTGGTCCATCTTCTCTACCTCATGTATGTAGCAAACAAGCATACGCTTGACATGATCAATTATTAGCTGATACTCCTGAGGATTTGACAGAAGAATGTTATTGAGGAGTATCCAGTCATGGGGATTAAGGTTCGGTAGATCAGCGAGGGTAAAGTGGCAGACTTAGCCTTCGGTTCCTCGAGTCACCCTGAATTTGACATTAATAAATTTCTCTGCTGAATAGGGCTTCATAACCTTGACAGTGGTAATTTTCTTTAAGCTCCAAGTCAGGTATTGGGGTTGAGAAAACTCCAAGTAAAACTCCAGAAGATCCCTGTCTACCTTCGAGTCTGGGGACGGAATAGCAGCAGTCGAGTTGAAGCAGTGGAAGATAAATGCCTTTCTAGTGATTGGCATATCGAACTGTGCATCCTTGGAGTTGTCAAGACCAAAAGACATTATCGGCTCAAGCCAAAGAATGCATGGCTCATCAATTGCACATATTTGAAGCGAGTCTATGGTCCACACGGGAAACATGGACTTTTTCTTCTCTAGGAGCTTCGCCTCTTTTCGCTTCAGCTCTAGCTCAGCTTGTTGTTTCTTGATGTTTTCTTCCACTTCCTTTTCAAAAGACTTAACCTTCTGGAAGGGTTTCTTGGGATTCTCCACATAGACATCATCTTCATTTTCTGTGTCGTCCTTGCCAATTTTCTTCTTTTTTTTAATCCTTGTTGCTGACCGAAGGTTCATTACCCTTCAGTTCAGTCGATGGTTTTTGTCCAGAAGGAGGTTGAGTTGTCACCTTCTCTCCCCCTAGTTTCGGTTGGACCCCAGTCACCAGAACACCCTCGATACGACTAAGGATGTCCAATGCTGGTCTGAGCTTGTCTGCCAGATGATGCCTGACAGTTATAGTGATGATCGGATCGTGAGCCTCAATAAGATGAAGGAGGATGGAGTGAACATCTGCAACAAAACTCCTAATGACCTCCCTTTCTGACTTGAGGTCATTAATCTCAGCATTAGTAGTACGGAGCTTGTGGGTTTGCAATTTAAGTTGTGCAGTACGTCTGTCCAGCTCATCTATAATGCGATTCTCTATAGCTAACTCCGCCTCCAGTTGAGTTAAGCGGTCATTGACATTAGCATGGGGATTTTCGTTGGCTTATTCAATGGATTGGCGTAATGACAGAGGAAAACAAGGCCTTCAATGCAGCTTCAGAATAGGCACCAAAAGAAGAGGATAAAAGCAGTTAATCAAGCTTTCCATTTACTGCCTTGAGATGACGCTTTGTAACAGGCTCATCATCATCATCGTCACTCTGCACTCGGTAAGGACTGAAATACATGGAATCAAATTCCAAGTCCTCACCGCCTAGAATAGGGGTTGTTTCAGTGGATTGTGTGGGAGATAAGGGTTTTGAAGTAGGTGGAGGTTCGGTTGTGACAGGTGGTTCGGTTACAGGTGGATTGGGAACAGTAAAGTGTGGTTTTGTGGTAGTAGTGGTAGTAGTGGTATCTATGAAAATGGGAGTGGGGATAGGAATGGTGGTGAAAGGTTGAGTGGTGGTAATAGGAGATATAGGAGGGATGGATACTGGGATGGTTACAGGTGGAGGTGGAGGAGGATTAGAGCGAATTAGAATTTCTGGGGTAGGCAGAGTATCACATCAGCTCGAAGCCTCTTGATCAGAGCTTTAACTCTCTGATTCTGAAGGAGGAGCGTTCTTGTGCTTAGGAGGGACATATTCTGAATCCGAATCACTTGAGGATTGAAGGAGAAGCCTCCTGGCAGGCTTCTTTTGCTTCTTCGGTTGAGCCTGAGAAGTTGCCGCCTTATCAGACTTTCGCTTCTTGAGGGTTTTCCCCTTAGTTGGTTTAATGACAGGACCTTCCTTCTGTGTTTCAGGCTTCTTACCCCCTTTTGACTGGCTTGTCAGCCTCTTCAATAGAGCGAATCATAGCTGGCGTAAGCTCTCTTGGACCAACCGATGGACGCTTCCTGTACTGTTGGAGAACGTTACTCGACGCAGAGATACAACCAAGCATTGCTTCAGGAATGGATCCAATAAAAGAAAACTTGGTTGGATCAGTGAAAATGATTTTTGTTGTATGAAAGGTAGCAATGGATGAGAGCAAAGAATCCACCATTATTGGAACACGAAGGCGGTCAATTGCCCAGTTGGTTATGAGAGACCAGAAACGCCCACATGAGATCTCAGAATGCCTGGATGAAGAGACCAAGCTTTGAACCAACTGCTGCCAGATAATAGACCCATAATCTAGGTCAATCCCATGGTACAGCCCATACAGCACAGTCATGAAGGACTTGCATGCACCATCTGAGCCAGCGCTTCGCTCAGGAAGTCCCTTGAACAACATCGTAAAAACGCCATTCCATTGAGGAAGAAGGCAGGAATTCTTGAACTTTGTAATGGTGGTTAGGGTTTCGTTATACCCCATCTGATAGAACATAGAAAACAATTAACCAGTTGTAATGGAGTCAGGGTTAACCAGAGATTGATCTTGAGAAAGACCAATTAGCACACATAATCGATGCTTATAGATGGAGGTCTTCTCATCATGGAGTTCAAAGTGAATTTGTTCATTAATCTTGTTGTAGAAGGCAGTGGAGTAGACAAGAGACAAGCACAACATTGGAACAACTTCGACTTTAGACAGCGCGTCCACGAGAGGTGAGTATTTGAGACAATCAACCAGATACAACATCTAGGGCTCATAGATAAACCGGGTGAGATCGCTGATCAGGTTCTGTTGGGGTTTGATGGTGAGAAGAGGTTGACGAACTGAAGTATCGTGAACTACTGACGAGTCTACCATGGTAGTAGCTTGGAGAAGATGATGAACAGTTGCAGAAAATCTCTGGTTTTCTTTGAGAGAGATTGGTAAGTGATTAAAGTTGAGAGAGTACCATTTCAATTCCTCTTATACGTACAAGGAAGAGAGAGAAAAATCTGGCTGAAATCTTGGATTATCTCAAAAATAGTGCCTGACTTGATGGGTGAACAGTTGGCATGCCGAAGATGACGCAGGAAGGAGAAATGACGTTTCCTTTTTACACGCCATTCCATAAAATGCACTTTTACAAATCGGCAAACCGTTTGGATAGCCGTTGAGTCAGCTTCCACGTTATCCCAATCGTTTCTTTATAATACGTTTGAATCTCTGTTGCCTTTAGCACTTTATTGATCAATCTGAACAGAACTAGAGTTTGGAAAATTAAAAATTTTCGTGCATAGGGTGTAGAAGATAAAGAAATAATGCAATGTTTAAGGGATAATCTGTGATGTCGTAAGTAGACATAAGACAATTGATTCTGGGCAAAAATCACTTCCTTCAAAGTCAAGAGAGACATTAAAGTCCTTGCTTGGTTTCCCATTGAATAACGATGAATAACTTATTGAGAAGTATTGAAAGGCATCTTTTGAAGGTTAAAAAGGGTGGCTTTCACTTCAATTCATAATTTCGATACTTGACATAAGACCGAAACTGAATGAAGTACTTCTGAGATCATTGTGATCTGTTGAACAAGTAGGTAGGATAAACTTTATAGTGACGAGGGAAGTAAGGAAATCTAAAAAAAAATTAAACTGGATCTTTGAGGGTTAGAGAAGCCTTGGTGAAAGGCAAGCTCATAAAGATCACCAAAAAGAAAAAAGAGTTTTCATTAGGTAACAAGTAAGATCTTGAATATTTGAATTCATCGTGAATTCATTAGTAGTGTTGAACTTTGGGTTTCACTTAGTACATAGTGGCATGAAACTAAGATCATGAACACAGTTTTGGTATAACCATAAACACTAGTGGTTAATACTAAAACTCTAAGGGGTTATATTGATGAAATGAATTATAATGGAGAAAGATGATGGAGATGGTATAAGAAGCGAATGTACCTCTGCTTTAAAGAAGAGAAGGACCAAGCAGAAAACTCTAAACTCAATTTGAGTAGAGTAAGGTAGCTCATGATTAGAGTGAATTTGATAGCCTGGATTGGGAAAACATGATTGGTATATATCATGTTATTAAGGCTTCACTCAAAATCTTTCGAGGCTTTAGTTAACATACAACAACGTGCTTCTAGGGACTCCTAACTAAGAAAACCATTTACCAGCCTTAATTTCGCGATCGAGAATCACACTTACACAAAAAAGCATTAGATAAAAAGGAAAGAGAAAAATATTTTTGGATTTTATAAATATAAAAGAAGTACTTAAAAAGTGCACAGAGGAATATAGTCAAAATGCCTCGTAAAAAAAACGAACGAGTTCAGAAGGACCGAACCCGAAATAGACCGAACGCTCGGTTTATTTCGGTTCATGGTCGAACTTCTCCCGAAATAGACCGAACCCAAAATAGACCGAACGTTCGATTCATTTCGGTTCGCTCTATTTCACTTGTCACCTTTATGGAAGCGAAGGCGATTTCGGTACAGATTCGGCTTGCATCATTCCTAGGCCTTGTAGAATCTTATTGAAGCTTGCTTCAGGTAAGGCCTTCGTGACTATGTCTTCCGATTGATCAGTCGTTCTAACGAAGTGAATATCTACGTTACCATCTTCGACGTGATCCTTGATGAAATGGTACCTTAGTGTTATATGCCTGGTCTTCGAATGTTGCACTGGGTGTGACAAATCATAATTGCGCTTTCAGAATCACAATATAGTGGGATTTTCTTCATGTTTAGCCCGTAATCCTTGAGTTGACTTTGTATCCATACGACTTGAGATGTGCAGGATGTTGCAGCAATATATTCAGCTTCTGCAGCGGATAGCGAAACACAAGTTTGTTTCTTCGATTGCCAACTGAGTAATTTACCATCTAGAAATTGACATCCTCCAGTGGTGCTTTTATGATCTAATCCACAGCCACCTAAATCAGCATCTGAAAATGCTTGAACGAAGAATCCTGAGTTGGCTGAATACCATAGACCGAGAGAGGAGGTTCACGTCAGATAGCGAAAGATCTTTTTCATAGCTTGAAGATGAGGTTCTCGTGGGTTGACTTGAAATCGTGCACAGTAACAGACGGAGAAGATGATATCAGTTCTATTGGCTGTAAGATACATCAGAGACCCCAAGCATTTGTCAATAAGTGTCATATCAGCAGCTGGTTTGTCCAATGAGGGTGTAAGTTTAGTTCCAAAGGCCATAGGCACTTTCACTTTGGAGTCTCCCATCATCCCAAATTTGGGAGTAAAGTCTTGGTATATGCTTCCTGATTATTAAAAATGCCTTCGGGTCCCTGTCTAATGTTCAATCCATGAAAGAAGTTAATTGGACCTATTGAGCTCATCTAAAATTTAGATTCCATCAACTTTCTGAATTCAGCTGTTATGCTAGGATTCGTGGAGCCAAAGATGATGTCATCAACATAAATTTGGACTATCATAAGGTGGTTACCTTCTTGCTTACGAAGGAAGGTTGGGTCAACCGAACCTTGTTTGAATTTAGAGATTTTTAAGAAACAAGTGAGAGTTTCATACCATGCTCTGGGAGCCTGTTTGAGGCCATATACAGTTTTGTTAAGGATATAACAATGATCGGGATACTTCTCGTTCACGAAGCCTGGCGGTTGCTCAACATATACGATTTCTTCAAGTTCACCGTTGAGGAAGGCACATTTGATGTCCATTTGATAGACTTCAAAGTTCTTATGAGCGGCATATGCAAGAAAGATACGAACAGACTCTAATCTTGCAATGGGAGTGAAGTTTTCTTCATAATCGATTCCCTCTTCCTGACAATATCCTTTGACCACCAGCCTCGCCTTGTTACGAATGACATTCCCTTCTTTGTCCATCTTGTTTCTGAATACCCATTTGAGACCGACAACTGAAGCATCCTTTGGAGTTGGAATAAGACGTCATACCTTGTTTCTTTCGAACTCATTTAATTCATCCTACATGGCTTGAACCCAGTCTGAATGATCAAGAGCTGAGTTAACAGTCTTCGGTTCAACTTTGGAAACGAATGAATTGAACATACAAAACTCGACTTTTGAAAAGAGTGCTGCCTGTTTCGCTTTGATTTGAGAGCGAGCTAAGACTTTTTCTGAAGATTCCCCGATAATTTGACTTTGAGGGTGATCTTTGGTCCATTTGATAAGCGGAGGAAAATTTGGATCATAGATAGGATCCAATTCAACATTGATTTCTTCCTCTAGTTCAAACAGAATGTCATCATCACCAACATCAGTGTTCTCTCCCTTGAAGAATGACTCCTGTTCAGGACCAGCATGTGTATTCCCTTCATTGGTTGGAATTTCAGTAGAGCTTGAGGTATTTGGCGATGAGTTCTCCCCCTGGAATGAAGATCCTTGATCGTGATGAGGAGTTAGACCCTCCCCCTAGACATTAGGAGGGTCCCCTAAAGGTTCGCTTGCGTCTGCTCTTTCGATTTCGTTGGATTGATCATCAGCCATCTTTTTAGCGGCATCGTCGATAACTTGTTTCAGATTATCAACTTTGTTGTCTTTTTCAGTTGATTCAGAGTCAATCGCCTTTTGAGGCTCATGAAACAGGAGCATGAATTGGTCGAACAGATTCGAGATAGAGAAAGTAACTTGACCATTCTTTGGAAAGATCTCTTGCAATGCATCTTCTGTTGATTTCATTTTCTTAACATAACTATCGTCAAAGGTGACATACTATGTTTCTTTAATTTTCTTTGAGCGTTTATTGAGAACTCTATATGCCTTGGAGTTCAGAGAGTAGCCTAAGAAAATTCCTTCATCAGCCCTAGCATCGAACTTATTTCGATTCTCTCTGGAGTTGAAAATGAAACATCTTGAACCAAACACGTGAAAGAATTTCACATTTGTTTTTCGATTGTTCAGGATCTCGTAAGGGGTAATGGAGAACCGCTTATTCAAATATGATCTATTTTGAGTATAACATGCAGCAGCAATTACATCAGCCGAGAAATATAAAGGTAAGGACGCGAAGCATAGCATAGTTCGAGCAGCTTCACACAGGGATCGGTTCCTCCTTTCAACAATGCCATTTTGCTGTGGAGTATAAGGGGCTGAGGAATTGTGAGTCGTCCCCTTTTCAGCAAGAAAATCTTCAATGTCTTTGTTCTTGAAATCCAGGCCATTGTCACTCCTCACATTACGAACTACCATTCTTAGTTGCGTTTCTATCTGTTTAATAAAGAGTTTAACCTTTGGAGTGGCTTCAGACTTTTGCTTGAGGAAGAAAATCCATGTAAATCTTGAGAGATCATCCACAATAACAAGAATGTATTTGTTTCCCCTATGCTTTCGATGGACGATGGACCACATAGATCGATATGCAATAACTCCAATGGTTCTATCACCTTAGTATTGATAATAGAAGGATGACTCTGCCTACTCTGCTTTCCCATTTCACACGCTGCACAAAGATGTTCTTTATCAAATTTTAGAACTGGAAGACCTTGAACATAATCACCCAACACCAACTTGTAGATATCCTTGAAGTTCAGATGAGATAGTCTTCTATTCCATAACCAACTTTCATCAGAGTGAGCTTTTGTGAGTAAGCACACAGCTAGTTTACCTCGAATTGGGTTGAGGTTCAAATGATACATTTCCCCCTTTCACTTTGACTTCACCAGAATGTTGTTTGATCTCTTCTCGACAATTTCTAAGCCTTCATCGTCGAATGATACTTTCAATCTAGTGCCAACCACCAACTGTGATACACTGATGAGATTGTGTTGAAGTCCTTCAACATAAGCTACATTCCTTATAGAGAACTCGTCGTTAGTGATCATTCCATAGACTTTGATAGTTCGAAATGAGTTGTTGTCGTACTTTATAATGCCACCATCTATGAGAGAACGAAACTCCCTCAGTTCCTCCTTCCTTCCTGTCATGTGACGTGAGCAACCACTATCGATGTACCATTCTTCGTCAAACTACTCGTCACGAATAACCTGTAAAATATTAAGTAGATTTAGGAACCCAAAGTTTCTTGGGTCCTTGTGAGCCTTTTATAGGACAGGGAATAGTAATAGAAATATCAACCATGTATGTGCGTTTAACTAAAGTTGTTTCATTTTTTCTTTTAATGGTGAAAACTTTAATTTTAGTTGATTTAGAAGGAATGGAGTTTGTGGTGTTAACATTAGTATTCTTTTGATTCTCTTTTGGAAGATTGTTATCTTGAGGGTAGAGTTTTCCTTTTCCCTTTGAGGTAATTGATGGACAAGAATTTGAATGGGAAGAGTTGAATTTAGAAGTGACTTTGGAATCCCTGTTTTTCTGATTGGACTTGTATGGTGGGGGACCGAAACCACTATTTTGGTTGCTATGGGATAAAGGACCGGAACTCTCTTTTCGGTTGTTATTGGATGAAGGACCGAAACCGTTCTTTCGGTTGTTGTTGGATAAAGGACCGAAACCGTTCTTTCGGTTCTTGTTGGACGAAGGACTGAAACCGTTCTTTCGGTTGTTATTTGGTGAAGGAGCGAAACTCTCATTTCGGTTGTTTTCAGTCGTGGGACCGAAACCACCGTTTCGGATCCTATTGGTCGAAGGACCAAAACCATCTTTTCGGCTCCTTTCAGTAGAGGGACCGAAACCATTCTTTCGGTTGGTATTCTGGTGAGGACCGAAACTGTTCTTTTGGTTTATTCCTGACGTGCGACTGAAACTTCCCTTCCGGTTCATTGAGTCTTCTTGTGGTTTGTGCTTCCTTTCTATCCTAATAAAGTCAGGATTTTGGGAATTCCAAAACTGCTTTCTTTCTGAGAGATTCTTCTTGTATCTCAGATTTCTTTGATGCTTTCTATCAGCCCCCTGTTTGGGATTTCTGTGAATGTTGGCCTTTCTTTTCAAAGTATGAGCACAACATTCACTTTTTTCCGAAGAGGTATCACTAGTGGTTTGCATCGGTTCGTCCAATGGGGGTTTAGTACCACTTGTGCTCGGCACATCATACTTTGTAGGCTCATTTAGTGATTCAGGTATGTATCTACCTTTCACTCTCCATGAATTTTTCTGAGAAAGAACCTTCGTCTCATCAGCGTTGTCTATTGGGGCCGACCAGAAAAATTCGTCACATCCTGCAGCATGGTCTTCTTCTACCATAGCTGGTAACTCTACAGTTTGTTGTGGAGTGACACTCGGTACTGTGTAGACTTGGTTTGGAGTAGTTTGTACCTTTTGGTATACAACAGATTTGGCATTGAGAACATTGTTTTTGTCGGTAGACGAACGAGCAAACTCAATGGAGTTGTCAGAAATAAGGTTCTTGCATGACTTAGGTTCGCTCTTGGCAAATTCAGAATAGTCCACCAAATCCTCTACAGAGATTTCACTCAGATCATCATCCTTATTAAGTTCAGATGCGTTTTCAACATCAATTTTATTTTCTGAACTTAACTTGGCATTCAAAGAGTCAAATTTTTGTATAGTTTCGTTCTCAATTTCAATCTATCATTTTCGTCTAACAGATTTTTGAGCATGTCCTTGTGGTCTTTGGACTTTATGTAGGATTCAATTTTGTCCAGAACTATTTTTTACGCTGGAGAAACTTCGTCAGAAGATACAATGCTTTCACAGTTGTAGGCTTCAGCATCAATTTCATCCTCCTTTAATTCAAGGAAGGGTAAAATCATGCGATGTATCTTCTTTCCTATTTCACAACCAAGATGCAACTGAGTGATGTTAAAATAGAGTCTCTTAGAAATTAAACAAAACACACAGATTTCTCTATTTAAGAAGTTTAAGATTGTCTCTTTGCAAATAAGTAGAATCATCCATAGATCTAATTAACTCCTTTTCCGTTTGCTCGATCCACTTCCTTCGTTCCTCACTGTTTGATGAAATCCTGTTGATTTGATCAGTTAGGTTAGAATTTGTGACACGGGTTTGGGTGAGACTGCTACTTATGCTCGAGAATTTTGACTTTAAGTTATTAAATTCCTTTTCATAATTAGTAACAGGAATTTTTAGAGAAACAAGAATATTTTGTACCTTTTTGATCAACTCATCACATTCGTTGATCTTTGCACTGACAGGCTTGGCAGCAAAACATCTATCCTCTCGCTCCCTTTCATCTTCAACTCCCCCATTGGTTTTGTATCCTCTCATTTGGGACACACCCTCGGTCACCACAAAGCATCTTCCGGTTGCATGTTCTTCTTTTGCCAGCATAGCCTTTCCATGAGTGGGCTTCCTGACTTCATCATCCTCAGAATCTGTGGACCAGACCTCCACACCACCAAATTCATCAATGTTGTTTGTATCCTGCACAATTAAAGCATTCATGGTAGTATTATTAGCAGCAGACTTTCTTTTCTTTATTTCCTCCAGTCTTCTCAGGAGGCTCGCTTCCTCATCTTCTTCATTTGTCTTCTCTTCTTTCTTTCTCAACATACAGTCTTTAGCAAAATGATTCTTGTCTCCACAGTAATGGCAGTCGAATCCTGAGTCTCCTCCAACTTTTGCTTCCTTCTTTGACTCTTTAGACTTTGACCCCATCTTCGGTTCCTCCTTGATCCTTTCGGTGTTGTAACTACCCTGCCAGTTTCGGTTCTTGTTGGCTGGGAAATTCTTCTTAATTAATTTTCTAGGATTAGACACCACCATGGCGTATTCTTCACCGGTTAGATCATAATTTGCAAGATCCAATTCCTCTTCTTCTTCAACCGAATTTTTTCCTTTAGAGACAAGAGCTAAAGAACCTAGACTTGAAACCACATTCGTTTCCTTAGATAGAGGACTCTCATGGGATTTCAAAATACCCACTAGTTTTGCCAGAGAATAAGACTTGAACTATTCATGATCTGTAACTATTGACACAACAGCCATCCATTCGGGTTTGAGGCCATTCATGAAAGTAACCTTTTGTTCGATAACTTTCCTTTCAATCCCAAGCTTTATCATCTTACTTAAGAGATGATTGAAGCAATCAAAAGTTTGAACAAGTTTCTCTTCAAGCTTTTGCTTAATGTAACCAAATTCAGACAGGAAGAGAGTTTGGATTGAATGTTCCAAATCTTCGTCAGTGGAATATAATTCTTTCAATTTATCCCATATCACTTTAACTGTAGCACAAGAACTCACTAAACGAAACGTATCCTACTGCAGAGCAAACCTTATCATCCTCAGCGCCTTGATGTTGCATTGAAACTTCTCCTTCTCATCCTGAGGAATATCTTTGACATCATTGACAAGCTGATTGTACTCTTTCTGTGTTTTAACAATCTTATATGTGCTTGAGTGAGCGAATGGGCCTGCAATAATCGCTTCCCAGATTAAGTATCCATTATCCTCCGATCCAATAACATAATCTTCAAAGTGATGCGTCCAAACTTCATAGTCTTGTGTATACGAGATTGGTATTCTTGTTGTAGACCCTATGCTATTGGAGATATTGATCGGATTGGTTTGTGAATCATCCATGGACATTGTAAAGACTTTTGATCGATAACTGTAAAAGATCAGACTTGTAATATATCGTTAGGGTTAGATCAATAATTAAAGAGATACGTCAATGTAGAGTGACGGCTCATAAAATATCAATCAATGCGGAATTAAAAGCCCTAATAACTTCTTCGACAGAAGAGATGTGTATGAATTACATAGTCTTCTGCTCTGATACCAATTGATGAGAATTAAACTCTAGATCGATTAGATCTTTCACAAGTATGAATATTGAAATCAAACAAGTCAAGAACAGTAAAAGAATGAACACGGAATAGAATCAAATGTATGCTTACGATTCAAAATAAAGTCACGCCTCAACAGAGCTCGATGAAGAACTTTCGTTGTAGAGGCGAGCTAAGGTTTACAAAACTTTAGAGAAAATAAACAATGAAAACAATGACTTCTAAGTCTTTATGCATGCAGCTTATATACTAAACCCTAGTACAAAAATATGCACAGTTGGACAGGCCCAATACCGGCAATCAAACTGGGCTAAGCACCGAGCCCATGACGCAATCTAATAGACCCAACAGTGATAAATAAAAGGTGTTTTATTTATATTCATAAGTTCTGAGACCATATTGGATTCAATTATTCTTGTGTTTCATTTTGCATGTTTTGACTTCCAAAATAACTAGGTTGTTCTTCCTGATTGACTAAGTTATTCAAACCATCCATAGTCGGTCATATGTTGGAAGTAGATATGAATCAAGACTGTCTTGGGTTCGCTTGTAGAGGTCTAAGTTGTTGGACAAAGTGGTGCTACAACACTCATGAGTGCTCATAAGTTCTGAGTATTGGATTCAACCCACACTCATTTGAATCACTTCATGGATTTTATCACAAGTGATCATGAGACGATAATATATTATATTCTTCAAACCTAGAGATATGAGTTGTTACCATGAGTTGGTTATACATTGATTGCCCGAAAACGCATTGGTAACTCGATGTTATAAAACGTGCCTTTGTGTATGTTTCAACAAGTAGTAGAACAAGCCATATGAGTCGAAGTTTATCCATTCCTTTTATGTTCTGGATAAAAGGGATATCTGTGGGCCTCTCGATGATTTGGTGGTGACAAATGTAAGTGCCCGGCCAGGCCTGGACATATTTGATTTGTTCAATTAGTCAGTCGTCATAAATCGGAAATCAGGAAACAACAAATGGACATAGAGAATGATTATAATCCATGTCTCAGTCCATATGATATCTAGAATGGAGGAATATACGATCCCTTATCTAATGGACAAGTCATTGACAAAGGTCAGAGATCATCGGCAAGGTCAGAGTTCGACAGAAGCTTTTGAGAGCTATTATTGTCAGTCGGTTCTTGAAGTCATACTTGCAATAATAGTTTTAGACTTATCCAAGTGGGAGACTATTGGATTAATGTCCAAGTCCATAACTATAATTGGTAAGACTTGACCCGACCCGACATGGTCCATTTGGGTTGCATGGTATCATGCATTTGGATAGACTATAATGAGAGAAATAACACTTAAGGTTTGTTATTATATTATAAGTTCTAATATATTAATAAGATTATTTAATTAGTATTGATCAAGAATTAATCTAGGATTAATTAAGTGATCAAAAGAAGACTAATTAAATATATGGGTTGATTGTGTAAATCATCCATACTTGTATAGTGGGCTAATGCTTCATGGATTGTCAAGTTGGGCTAAAACCCATAAGATGCTCCACGGATGCTCCATGGTATATTTGAACCCATGGATCCAAGGAAATGGAAAGCCATGACAATTAGGGTTTACCCTAATTGTCACTAACTATATAAGCATCTTATTGGTGACAAAATTGGCACTAGCTTATATGTGAAAGGGCTAGCTGATTTTTATGAAGTGTGGATTTCTCTCTAATCTATTCCAAGTGTATTTAGTGTTGTGTTAACCATTTGAGGTGTGACACTTATGGCACTAGTCAATCAAGCTTCATGAATACATTCTACATCAAATAGGTATGCAATTCTAACTTGATATATTCTTATGAATCATTGTTTTTATGTTAGTTAGGATAAATACCTTGGAAAATTCATATTTGGATGTATAATAGAGAAAACATAGATCCAAGGTATTTAGGGTTGCATGTACACTTAGAAGTGTTAGAATGCTTAAAACTCAACAGTTATAAAACGTGTCGTTGTGCATGATCTGATGAGTACTAAGTATAAGGATATAATGACGAAGTTTATCTGTTCCTTTTATCCCAAGAGGTTTAAAAGCAATATCTTGGGCCCCTCGATGATTCTGTTTTGACTATGTGCTGGGTCCGGTCAGAACAAATTGATGTATTCAGTTATGTTCTATGTCAGAAGAATTGGAAATCGGGAAACAAATTGCAGGACAATAAGCATGAATATGTTCCATGTGTTTGTCCGCATAGATATCCTGAGAACAAAGGAGTATATGATCTCTTATCTAAAGGACGCGTCACTGACTAGGTCAGAGTTCAACAGCGGCTTTTGATAGCTTACGATTAGACTTGGCAATTTCAAAAACAAAGACACAAATCTGTGAGAGATACGACAAGACACGAATACACGACACGAATACATCTTAAAAACTGAGATAAAACTTATTTCTCATTCTGTAATCGTATCGTGTCAAATCTGTGGCTGACACATTTTCATGACACGAATACACGAATTACTAGGTCTACTTACGATTGCTAAGTCGGATCCAGAAGTCGCATTAGCAGTAATAGTTATTAGACTTATCCAAGTGGCAAATTGTTGGATTTGGTGTCTAAGCCCATAACTATTACCGGGATGTCCTTGACCCGATTATAGCATGGTCCTTTTGAGTTGCCTTCATCAGTGCAATTTGAAATGATGTACTTTTGAGAATAAGATTATTTGTGGTTTATTAATATATTGCAAGTATAATATATTAATATTATTTAATTATTATTGCTCAAGAATTAATTTGGAATTAATTTTGTGGTCAAAAGAGACTAATGATTCTTGTAGTGTGGGCCAATGATCCAAGATTATTTAGATGGGCTAATCCTATAAGATAATCCACAGATAGTCCATAGAGGTTAAATCCATGGAGCATGAGGATGTGGAAAGTCATGGGTCATTAGGTTCTAGAAAGTGTAACCCTAGCATGTGCAACACTATAAATAGAACCCTCATGAATCAAAAATTTTTACACCTTCTTTTAAGATAAGTATCTTATTCTCTTAAGCAACCTCGTGCATATTGGTGTTTTTGAACTTTTAGAGGCATCACACTTGAGGTTCTCAGGCTTTCAAAGGTCAAGAACTACTACTCCTTCTAAAAGGTATAACATCTAACTACATGTATTATTATTCATTTGGAAATTTGTATGCTAGTTTGGACAATGCTTTTGAAAAATTGAAAAAATGCATGTATAATTATAGAAAACATAGATCCAATGCATTTAGGGTTGCATGTGCACCATATAAGTGTTATAGTGCTCAAAAACCAATAGGGACATGCATGGTGCATGCATATCCATAAAATCAGGCATTTTTATGGACCTTTAAGGTCCCATCTAGCTTCTGGAAGGAGTGATATTAAGGGTTGAATGGAGTAATAACATTGGAAAGCTAGTTTTGGCTTTAGACCATTCTCATGAGGTGATTCATAAGGTCTCACGATGTAAGCATGAGTCATCGTCCCCACTGAGTCATCAGAGTCAAGAGTGAGTCCCGGAATCGGATCGGACATGTCTCATGACGTGACCAAGGACTGGTCACGAGGTTAGGTTTTGTTTTGGGCCTTATTGGGCCATTAGCTTTTTACTTTGGGCCTTATTGTTCTTGGGATCGTTTGGAGCCTTGGGTCCTATTTTTGGATTTTTGGCCTTCTTGGATTAGGCCCATGATGGGGTTTGGACCAATTTATGAAGATGGGCCACTATTGGGTTTTTTAGTGTTAATGGGTTGGGCCTTGGTTTTGGGCCAAGTGAGAAAAGGGTAAAATGGGTTAAGACCCAATTATAAATTTGGTATTATTGATTATGTTAGCACGAAGATTTTCTGGATCAACAGACCGCAACTTTATTTGTCAGATTCTATAGCTTGAGGTGAGTTTTCTCTCTGTGTTTAGCAGGTTGAAGGCACAAATGCGGCCCATGGTTTATTATGTGTAAGATGCTAGCTGTCTGTGTGACTGTTGCATGTGCTATGTGTTTATATGTTTAATGGGTAGGACCCGATATCGGGCAGGGCTTGATGATTATATTGTATGTTATTTATCTTTGTGATTTTATCCATGTGTTTATATGTTTTATGTATACCGGGTGCATCCCAATAATAGGTGGGGCCTAATGACTGAAAGATCTATTCCGAGTAGGGCACGATGTCGGGAGGGGGTGGTTGTCGGGTAGAGCCTACTATATGTTTCATATGTATGGTATATGGTATTTTGGCGAACTCTCTAAAATTTGTCCTTACGGTTTTCAGATTATGTTTGAAGTACTTCTGGTTCGAAGGGGAGGAGCCTGGGATGATTGCAGTGCTCCCACCACATTGTTTCATATTCTAAATAACTATGATGTACTTGTATGTTATTCATACACTTTGATTCACCATGAATTCAATTATGTTTTTTTGGATAATGCTTTTATTAATTTAAAAATCAATTTTCCTGTCTAAATTTTTTTGACATTATAGAAACGATCTATGTGACCATGTTAAAGGAGAACTTAGAGAAATGAAAAGCAAAAGAGGTAAAAGTAGGTGTCATGGAAGAGGGGGCGATACTCACTATTACTCTGTAATTGTTCGGTAATTAAGTCGGCTTAAGTACCCTTTTATGTTGGAAATAGGTTTCCACTATGTTAGCTAATTGGTATAACTTTGGGAATAATAACAAAGTCCATTTTGGGTTACCGTAAAGAACCAAAGTACATTTTGAGATAAATATTTTGTTAATTTATTACAGGTTAAGAAATTAACTAGAAACTTGATAAAATTAATTATAATTAATTTGGATTTTATTTAAAGGTTTTGGGGTTGAATAGTACTTGTTCAATAGTTGAGCAATAGAAACATTTTGGATATCCATATGGGTGGACGGTTCTAGAGGGCTTCCAGAATCTTTTAGATAGTTGTTAAGGATAAAAAATTTGAATTAGGATTAAATTTGATTATTTAATTTATTCTGAACATGTTTATATAGAAAATATCACATATATACAAACCCACCTAGGCCTTAGAAAATCCGATCATAGTCTCCATAATGTTGATATTTTCGGTTTAACCTCTCTTCTCTTTCGCTCTAAAATTTTCTATTGTTTTAATGTTTTGAGTGTCAGCCATTAGAGACATTCTATTGTGGGTGCTAGAATCTCCAAGAGCCACAAAGGGAGCTAAAAATTTCAAGAGGTCAAGTGAAATTTTTTATTTTGTCAAAAGGATAGTAAACCAATCCCTTTCTTTAGTTTAGATTCAAATTTTCGAAAGTGCGTTGTCATAATAGTAAAACCTAGATCGTAGGGTGCATGTACACTTAAGTTTTATTATAAATGCTTCCATTGCCTAATTTTAGTATATAGATGCCTACTAAACCCAACAACAGTATCATAGCCATTAGGTTTGAACAATATACACTACTATAAAAAACTATGTAAAACTGAAGAAACGTGCTAGTTGCAGGGCGAGACACAGCCAAACCTGGCCGTCATGTGCTTTTCGGACGAATTTACATATTTCAGATTTTTTTCTGTAATTTTGAATTTAGGGTTTATCTTTAGGTTTAAATATTATTTTAATCTGTTAAAATGAGATAATTAAACAAAGAATATAAATATGCCTAATAGATGAATATGTTATGAAGCCAAAACAATTTATATATGCAATATGAATATGTTATGAAGCCAAAACAATTTATATATGTAATATGATTACTATACGTAAAAGAAAAATATAACATGTGTCCTCACATGTTTAATTAGTTAGTCGAATCAAGACTAGGCCTCATTTATGAAGCCATGTTATAATAGATTTATAAGGCAACGACCTATAAAATGATTGTCGAATGAGTGTCCTTTTCACACACCACTTCTTTGTGTGGTGGATTGTCATTAGTTGAAAGGATTCGATAGGATGATATCTAGATAAAAGTATAACAAATAAAAGTACTAAAAACAAAATTCTTGTTCTAATTTATTTTAGGAAAATCTGAATAGTTGCCCATCTATGAATAATGCAAATTATTCCTTATTCTCTATGCATGGAGAGTTTGTGGTTAACTGACACATAAATTTCAGACTTTAGAAGAAGATGATGTGGAACTTGTGGGCATGGTTTGTTAGCGAAGCTTGTATGGTTAACTGACACGTCATTTTGAGGACCATGACATAATCAAGGGTCACGTTATTTCATGGTTAATTCACCATCTTACTTGTGAGAGCTTGGTATCCTACGAACAAATAGAGCATGTGCAAATCCAAGAATAGCATGACTTTGAATAGTTTCAATGAATCTCGAAAGATCTATGAATTTCATAGTGATTGAAATTGGTAAAATGAATTACCTACCTAAAATAAATTCATGATATAAATATGGTATCCCTCTTCATAAATCGAATTGTAAATATGGATCCTAGCCTTAAAATAAATTAGGTAAATAATTGAGGATTAAAATCAACTAACCAAACTTTGTTTCTCCTTTTAAATTTCGAGCATCAATTATATTCCTCTCCCACCTCCTTAACTCACTAATTCTAACTTCTCCCTCGTATGATAATTTAATCATAACTTATCATCTGAATAGTATAGACACGACATTAAATCGAAATATATGGCCTCCTCCCGATAGTTGAAGACGATGTAAATAAAACTCATAATACACCTCTAATTCAAGCACACTTCGTTTAAAATGGTGGTGGACACAAGAAAAAGCATTATAATCCAATGTGGAAAGGGAAGGTTGTTGCTTCACATTCCTAAAACGGAAATATGTATCTTCCAATTATGATTGATCCTAAGGAAGCGTTTTGTTTCGATTGTGGTGTCAAAGGGCATTAGAAGAGAAACTTCTAAAAGTACTTGAAAGCTATCAAAAATGGTAAGGTTTCAAGCGACTCGGTCTAATTCAAGTACTTATAAGATCGAACTTCATAATACCACTACCTTTAATTCGTGGGTTCTTGATACAAGATCTGGTAATCTCATATGCACTGTATTGCAGGGACTAAGTGACAGATGGAAGCTTCAGCATGGAGATTTAAATTTGATAATGGGGAATAGACAAACATCGCTTGTCTTAATGGTTGGAGTGTTCGAACTGAACCTAAGTACTGGAGTTTTGATTATTTTCGCTAATTGATGTTACTCTTCGGAGATGTCTATGAACATTATTTCCTTCCATGCATTGTATAGACAAGGTTTTTATTCTTCGTTCAATAATGAAAAGGGTGATATTTTAGTTTATGAAGATGGTTGTTTTATATTTAAAGATTCTCATTGCAATGAAATTTATGAAGTGTTGTTTGTTTATAATAATAGTAATGTTAGCTATAATATTGATTCTTCTAATATGTTAGATAAATTATGCTTATGGCATTGTCGTCTGGGCCATATAAATAAGAAACACATCACCAAGCTCCAGTCAAAATGAATCATGGAATCATTCGACCTAAATCGGATGATATATGCGAGTCTTGTTTATTAAGCAAGAAAACTATGTCACCATTCATAAGGACTTGTGAAAGAGGTGAAGTATTGTTAGATCTCCTACACGCAGATCTATGTGGACCCTTTAGATCTACCACAAAGTATGGTAGACACTATTACGTTACATTTACTAATGATTTCAATAGATATGGTTATGTTTAAGTGATTAAACATAAGACATAAACTTTTGAAAATTTCAAAGAGTTTCAAAATGAAGTAGAGAATTAATTGGGCAAGAAGATAAAGGTTTCTGATCTGACTAGGGAGGAGAATACCTTAGTATCAAGTTCAATGATCATATTAGAGATTAAATAATGGAGAGTTATTTATTTTTAACCGTGATACCATTTACAATTAATTTATTATTGTGTTTCATTTTTGCATGTTTAGATCCCGACTCCCTGAGTATTAATTTACTTAAACTCCACAATCGATCATACTCTTGGGAGTGAGTATTGAGTTAATATTGTCATGAAGTGTTAGTAGATTCTTTATAGTAATTAGATGTAGCATAGAGATTGCAATTAATGTTCATGAGTTCTTAGTAAAGACTTAAGTATAGGCGAAAACCACTATCAGAGAGATTACTTCATGGATTCAATCACAAGTTATTTTGAGTTGAAAATATATTTTTTATTTAACATGGAGAGACATCTGAGTTCTTTGGATATAATTTGGTTGTGTAGTAGTCTTACTAAAACACTATTCGTAACTAGTGGTCATAACGGCTAATTCTATGCATGATTTGATGAGTAGACAAAAGTTGTCTAGTCGATGATTCTTTTTTCCTTTTTACCTTAGTAGGAATAGTGATATAATGGGTCCCTCAGTGATTTGTCGATGACATTAAAGTGCTAGGCCTTACCTGGACTAAATTAATATGTTAAATTAGTAGTTTGATTTGATCATCATAAATCGGAAAATCAAGAAACTAAAAGTTGATCTATTAGATTGATTCATTATCCATGACTCAGTTCACAATGATATCTTGTAAAAACAAAGAAATAATCTATCACTTATCTCAGGGTTGTCTTTTGATAAGATCAGAGTTCGATACTTCCTGTGGAAGGCATGCTTTGTTGGTTATTCGAAGATTATTTGACCAATCATAGTTAATGACTTTTCCAAGAGCGAGATTGTTGGGAATAGGTTTCCAATGCTATAACTAATTGATATAATTTTGGGAATAATAACAAAGTCATTTTTTGGGTTTCCCTCAAGAGCTAAAATAGCTAGAAAAATATTTGATAGATTAAGATAAATGTGTTAATTATTATTGGTTAGTAAATTAATTAGAAACTAGTTAAAATTAATGATAATTAATTTGGAATTAACTGGAATTAATTTGGAATTAACTGGATTTAATTTGGATTTTATTTAAAGGTTTAGAGGTTGAATAATAATTGTTCAATAGTTAAACAAGAGGAACATTCTACATGTTGATAAGGGTGGACAGTTCAGGTTTATCTGGAAAATACCAGAACTATGTAAAGAGCCCTCTATGCCTTACGAAGTATGATCATACTCTCCATGATGTTAAGATTTTTGGTTTTCCAACCTCTCTCCTCTCTTTCTCTTTCTAAAAGATTTTAGGGTTTTAATCTTTTTTGTTTGAGCCATTAAAGGCATTTTACTTTTGGTGTAGACTTTCTAAGAGAAACAAAGGGAGCTCGAAATCTTCAAGAGGTCAAGTGACAAATTTGGTTTTGTGAAAAGGTTAGTAAATCAATCCCTTTATTTAGTTTAGGCTTAGAGTTTTGAAAGTACGTTGTCATAATAGTAAAACCTAAATCTTAGGGTACATGAGGGTTTATTATAAATGCTTATGTTGCCTAATTTTAGTGTATTTTGTGAAAGGGTCAAGTATGAAACTCCTCTCCACCTTTAGGATCATCTTCTGGACTCTTTGTAAGTCCTCAAGCTTTCATCTTTTTGGTTCCTTTTTCATAGATCTATGTTTTGTAGCATGTTTTGGCTCCTAAGTGAGATTTGAATGGTTAGCTGAGATAAAGTTTTCAACTTTGTGACTCAAATGGTCCCTTGGTCACTATATGTTATATATATAGAATTTGAATGAGTTTTGTAAGCCATGCGTTCGTTTTAGGTCATTTATGCTCTTTTTGACTTAGTTGAGTGAAGGACATGTACTGGTGATGCATGTCCATAAAGTTTGGATTTTTATGGATCTTTAGGGTCGTAAAAAGCTTACTAGAAACTATGAGTTGAGGGTTAAATGAAGACTCAATCCATTAAGTTTTCTAAGTTGGGTAACTACAACGTGGCAAGATGGATGCCATGACGTGGAGAAGGAAGGCTTCGCGGTTGTTTTTACTGGACACTTCCATGGCATGGTTGCATGTCTGACACAATATGGTAGGTGATTTTGATCTTGACTGAGTTGGATTACCACGACATAGCCATGGGTTAACCACGACGTGGAGACTGTTGATCACAACATAGTCATGGGTTAATCATTAGGTGGGTTGTAGTACCAGTTTGCCGACTTTATGAGTTGTGGTATATCTAACTTTGCGTCTAAGGTGAGTTTTGGCACTATATCATGTAGGATGCTAGAGTGTCTTTTGTGAGTCTTTCATGTGTGTTGGGCAGGGCCTATGATGTTGGGCAGTACCCGTGATGTGGGCATTGCATGATTTGAGGGTGAGACCCGATATGAGGGTGGGGGTCGTTAGTTGTATGAGCAGGGTCTGATGTCATGCATGGTGTAACATCCCTAAATTTTCAGAACCAATTAAAATTGTGTCTTTATGCTTTGAGTTATTGTGTTGTGGAAGATCCTAGTTTAATAAAAACATTTTGAGATAATAAAAGTTATTTCATTATATTAAAATACCTTGGATGTCGCCATTAATATCCAAACATAGGTTACAACATAAATGCTAAAAGGTCCTAAAATAGTATTTATAGGCTCGTCTCTTTTTTCACTCAACATCCTAATTAATTTCCAGTAGCCTTAAGGCGTCCACAATCCATTGAACTCTAAGGAGTTTAATGGATTGTCACATAACTTCCACATCAACATTTCATTTTTTATTCAAATTTACTCTTTAACATCCACACTCCATTAAACCTACAAAGTTTAAAGAATTTCCATATCATCGTCATTATATATTTAAACATAATTATAAATTTTAAAATAAAAGATAAAATAGTTAAAAAAATACAGTACTTAAAAATACATTAATTAAAAATTATGAAATCTAAAACATTTAATACTTAAAATTCCATTAATTAAAAACCGCAAAACCTAAAAATACATTAATAAAAAAAATACCTACAAAGTCTATTTTATCTTGACCACTTCACAATGGTTCATCCAAATATTTCGCCCCTCCTCCAGCATGGTACTCAATTAATGTAATTCTTTATCTAAACTAGTTTGTATTAGATTTTTAACGTATATATTTCTTTTTTACTGAGTTATTACTTGTAAATATTTGATTTGATTTATTTATTTGAAAAAATATGACACCAAAAAGTATGATACATTAAATAATATAATATCCAAAATATGTTTAATTTTATTTGAGGTTTAATTAAAAAAAATTTATAAAAATAATAAGAATATATGATTACATATATATTTGGTTTAAAATTTAATTGAAAAAAAAGATTAAATTCCTTGAACCAATCAATGATCATACAACTCCTCCATTCAACTCGCTTCTATGCAATCACGCACACCTCATTAAACTCTTATTCATTCCTAGTTATCTTCTATTCATCTCGTATTAAATTGCCATTATGGATTCTCTTAGTTTCGCTACCTATGATGCACATAAATTGAGTGGATCAGGTTTGGGAAACCTGGTAGGATGCATAGGGTTTTCAAGCCCATAAAATATTAATGATAATAAATCATAATGACATTCCTAGAAAACAATCACTACTAAGTAATATAGATATATAAAATCAGAAGAACTGTCCATAATACAATCTTCCCATTTGAACCGATTCTCACAAGTCCTAAATCAATGGTTATCTCGAAGAATCACCTTACCTGATGAATCGTCAACGCAACTATTTAACTATACGGGTAAAGTAGTCCTTCGATTGTGTAAGTCACATTAAAGGAAACACATGTTTAGAGTATTGCTAAATATGGTATTGCATTTTATCTAGGTCAGTGGGTTATAAGTCCACACTCACAATGTAATTCACTAGACTGTCTAGAATGACCCATACATACTTTCTAGTTGTTTAATATGGACCCACCATTTCTGGTCATCCAAGAAGAGGGTGACTACTACACCCCGCCACAATCTCACACTCTACCCTAGGATGAGACCTATTCGACATACTGCTTAATTTAAACTAGGCAATCCTATACAATTCTTATTTTCATAAGTAATAGGACTATAGTTAGTGGCATTCTACTTCCAATAAGAATCCTAATCCAACAATTGTATTATAGTTATACAAATAGCACAATGTATAATTAATACAATTAGCATTTCATAAATACTTTTATTAAATTATTCTCTTGAAAGTATCTATGTTCTCACCTAACATGAGAAGCTGATTTGAGATTAGGGCAGCGTTTCTCCTAACACCTTATCCTTTCAATATACCTAGATTTAAATATTTCCCAAATTTATTCTAGTTTCACATTTCTTGTGACTATAATAATGATAGTCTATATTTGTCAATAATCCCAATTTTAATGGGACTTATAGGTTATAATTAAAGCATTAGGTGGAAAAACTTAATCCTTAAGTTTACATGCGACCTATTTTGGATATAAGTTTTTTCTATTGATAGCAACAATCTATGAACATCAAGAACCGTAAAGAAACCCAACTAAAATCGAAACTTACA
This sequence comes from Lactuca sativa, assembly GCF_002870075.4. NCBI lineage: Eukaryota > Viridiplantae > Streptophyta > Magnoliopsida > Asterales > Asteraceae > Lactuca > Lactuca sativa. The sequence goes on from NC_056630.2 coordinate 223,260,070, forward strand.
AGGGATTAGTGTTTACATAGCTTTTGATTATTATTGTAAATAATCAACTAAATCCTTCTCTAAAAGGCTCTTAGAAAGCAAGCACATAAAATCTAATGTCTCTAATGCTTTGTACCGAAAACCTAGAAATTAGGATACTTGAGGAGAGAGGAGAGGGGATGAAATAGGGCTTAGTTCCTTTTTATAGTTGAACTAGGAAACCCTTGAAAACTCTAATTTGAATATAATACTATTATTTAAAATTTGGTAATTATCCGTATTCCTAATTACCTTTAAGGAATATTCCAGTAACCCTTATATCTCCCTCAAAAACCGTCCAAGGGGTTGGAGGGTTGTGGAATACCTTCTTGTTTAACTATTGAAAAATTACAACTTGTGTACTTGCACTTTTAATTAATTCAATTAATCTCAAAATTTATTATAATTAATTTATGATTAATTTTCAATTAAATAATACTATTTCTAACTAATATATTAATCTCATAATATATTAACAGATTATTTATTTCCATTTATTAATCACATAATAAACCAATAAATTAGCCTCTCTCTCTCTCTCTCTCTCCAAAAGTCATTCTAGCTAATTAATAGTTTTGAGGGCAACGAAAAAGTACTTTACTTTTAATTCAAGTATGTACCAACTTAGTTATTTGCTCAGACACCTAATCCAATAGTCTCCCACTTGGATAAGTCTATAACTTCAAATGCAAGTATAACTTCTAAATTGAACAATAAAGTGTGCTTTTTAAGGCAACTACCAAACTCTAATCTGATCAAAGATTGGCCCTAAGATAAGTGGTCAAATATTCTTCCATTCTTCAAGATATCGTATGGACATGAGCCATGGATTACTATTTCTTTTACCGAGGGACCAACACTATAATGTCAACACCAAATCACCGAGGGACCCAAAGATATCGCTTTTTCCATTAGGAAAAAGCGAAAGAATAAAATTCGAATTATATGCTTATATCTTTTACTCCCCAAATCATGCATGACACCACATTTTATAACATTACGTTACTAATGCGTTTTCATAACACCAATGCACAACCGACTTGTAAATTACAGTTAATATATTTATGTTTTAAGAACAAAATATATTATCGTCTTAGAATTACTTGTGATATAATCCACGAAGTAATTCTCTGAGTATGGGTTTGTCCAATACTCAAAATCTCATTTTCTAAGTACTCATGAACATTGTAGCAAATCTTATCGAAATGTCTATCTACTATAGACAATCTACAGTTCAATTGATCACAATCATGATTCAGTACTTACTTCCAAAAGTATGAGCGACTATCTCCTTTCGAATAATCAAATCATTCATGAAGTAAAAGATGCAAAGAGAAACATAGGAATAAACAATTTAAAAAGGCAGTAACCATACCAATAAAAAATCTTTATTATTTAATCACAAAATTATTGTTACAAGTTTCAAACTACCAACTAACTAATAAAACTAATGTCATATCTCAAATCTATGTGTCACACCCCAAAACCGAGAACGGCGGAAATGTTCTGGGCTGGAGGACGTCATGTAATGTATCACAACAATGCAAAGTAGTAAACAAGCAACAACATCATCCATTGCATTAATAGTATAATTTTAATTACAATTGTGTTCTTTCATACTATAAAACAACATAATGAATAATCAAAATAAAAGACGAGTCCTGACTACTCCGTCTTCACAAAACCTGGTCGTCGTACCTGTCTATTTGTGACCTGAGAATACAAGTAATATTGAAAGCGAGAACCAGCAATAAAGCTGGTGAATTCGTAAGTATTTATGTGTCTTTGATTTGTAGAAACTGTAAAGAAAGACTTGTAAATTTTGGAAGAAAAGTTTGTATAAGTATGAACGCCCTAGAAAATCCCATATTTCCTACTAGTATAAAAATAGTCTTCTACCAAGACTCGACTATTTTGAACGTAGTCTTCTTCCAAGACTCAACGGTTTTGAAAGTAGTCTTCTACCAAGACCCGACTGTTTTGAATGTTTGAACCTCTACATAAGCGAAAGTTTTTCCCTTGTACAACTATTATTATTCAAATCTAATCCACCTCATCAATTATGTGAATGCGACATAAAATAAAGGTAATAAGGAAAAAAAATTTAATAACTGAAATTGTATCCTTTTGTACTACGATAATCACGACGTGGGAACTCGCCGAATGGTACAATCGTAGACACCTGTCGATGTACATTTGTCGTTTGTAAAGTGTAAGTATTGTAGTATTGTATAAAGTGACTACTATTGTACTAATTGCCTTAATTAAGTATTAAGGTATAATGTGATGGCTAGATCCCATACTAAACGATCCCCTGTCAAGAGATTTTGGGAACCAAACGCGACCTTCGCAATGATTGCAAGCCGTGAACATCCACAATAAGATTATATGATCATGTATACCCAATATAACTATCACCTTTTGTTTAGAACAATGCATTAGTGATTCATTGGTATAGTTAGATCCTGTAATTGTTCCATGTTATAGCACCTTGTTATGTTTGTGCCGTTATCGTGTATTGTATCTTCCTCCCTGTTTCTCTTTATTGTGTGTTCTCTTATGTTATCGTGTATTGTATCTATGAAATAGTATCTATGTAATAGTATGTAATAGTATCTCTTCATATAGTATGTAATGTGTTAGTATAGACTCATTAATGAACTGAGTCTTGTGTGATTCCTTGTACCTAGAATAGTAAGTAGTATCTCCTAACTATACCTATTATAGTTACTAGTAATGTACGTGTATAATTGAAGTATGCCTTTGCTACCCAAAGGTACTTAACTAACTGATGGAACTTTTATGTCTATATATATACATGATATATAACTAGTATTTAGACGAAATTCAGACGGATAACCGATGCCCTATGGCCACATCCTAACGAGGAAAATGAAATAAAGCGAGCTAGCCGTCCTAAGTCCTTTAAACATTAATTATATAACTATACATATATAGACATGCATTTAACAATATAAAAGTATAAAAGAAGTTTTGTAAAACATCTGAAAAGCTTAAGAACTATGAAATGATGACTTGATGTCAGTTTATAAAACGATTTGAAAGCAGTTTGTTTGATAAGACAGTTTTAAGTATAAGAAAAACCATTTGTTTGAAGCACATTTGTAAAAAGTTTGAAAGGTAACATACAGTGTGTAAGACAGTTTGATAAAGATTTTGACATGTAAAAACGTTTGAGAAAGTCATTTGAAGTAATATGTTTGGTAAAACAGCTAAACGTGTAGTAAATCCATTTGTATACTAGTCATTAATCACATGTGATTGATATAATAACCAGCATGATTCAACTTGTATTCCCCCCATTAAATCATTTATAAAAATTTAAAAACATTTAAAGATTAATTAAGCGGTATGAACTCACCTGTAGTGAGTGGATCGTATGGAAGTGTCGGACAAGTGCTTAGTGTCAAGTGAAGACTTAAACACACACAATGATCCTAATAACATATAAGGACATATGTATATATATACAATTAGTGATTATAACACTAATTAGACAAGTATAAACACCCTAATGTGTGGAAAACACTTTGGTCAAAGTGTTAGGAGGCCATTGGGTTACAACAAAGGAGTATAAGGCTTTGTAATTTAGTTTATGGTCCATGGATAATACTTAATGGAGTTTACAGCCCAGGGGAGTTTACTCCTGGCCATAAAATCTCAAATGGGTCACCATTTGTGTCTTAAAGGCAAGGTGTCTTAAGTGGTTAAGTGTTCCAAGGCTTAAACAAGAGGCTAGGTGAGTTTAAGATCCAAGAATGACCTTAACTTGTGTTTACAGCCTGGGGACCACTTCCCCATGAGTTTACGGCTGTAAACTCATGGTGGGAAGTACCATTTCATTTCTTGAAGTCCCTAGTTCAATAGGGTATGGTTCTAGACTAAGTTCCAAGGCTTGGTAAGGGACTAGGGTGCAATTTGCCCCACTTATAGGGATTTACGGCCCAAAAACTTGTCTTGGCCATAAACTCATTTGATCTTGAGTTTCTTTGTGATTTCTAAGCTCTAAACATGTTAAACCTAGTGTACAACGAGTTAGAACAAGAGTAGTTATGATCTAGGAGCTTGAATGGTCGGTTTTAGCCAAGAACACTAGTGTGTGTTCTTGGTATTCTTGGTGAAACTTGAAGATCTACACAAATGGTATGATTTCACGGACGAAATCATCTAAGATCACTAGTTCATGTAAGTTATCAACTAGTTAGGGAAAGAAACTTACAAGTTTTGAAGATCGGGGACGAAGATCGGGATGATACTTGAGAGGATTTCAGCCTAGGGAAAGAAAGGAATGAACAAATGGCCATAACTTGACCATATAGGGGGAGTTTACGGCCCACATGGAGTTTACGACCGTAAACTCCATTGTGGTGGCCGTGAACTCCTAGTCAAGGTTATTAAGGCTCGTTCTTTGTGATATAGATTCAGCAGATAGACCCCGACACTTATCCCTTAAGTGTACAAGGCTTAGAACGCTCAAACAGACTCAAAATAATGCTAAATTATAGCAGGAATGAGTTTGACTTTCAATGAAGTGTTAGATTGAACAGGATGGAAAATTTCGGGTTATGACACTATGCTCATAGAATGTTGGTAACGCTTAACCCTACTCAGAGCCTTTATGAAAGGATCTACAGGATTATCTTCTAAAGACACTCTCTTTACCAGGAGATGATCTTCTTCAACCTTATGTCTGATGTAATGGTGCCGCTTGTCAATATTCTTGGATCTAACATGATCCTTTGGTTCTTTGAACAAAGCAACCATGCCTTTATTATCACAAAAAGTTCCAAAGGCTCTTGAATGGTCAGGACTACTCCGAGATTACCGATTAAGTTTTGCAACCAAGCCGCTTCCTTTGATGCCTCACTTGCTATGATGTGCTCTAATTCACAAGTGGAATCAGCCACCGTTTCCTCTTTGCAACTCTTCCAAGTAACTGCTTCTGTATTTAACAAATACACCCAGCCCGAATGAGAACAACAATTGTCTCGATCTGTTTGAAAGTTGGCATTACAATATCCACTTACTCTTAACGTATCACTGCCACCAAAGACTAGAAACATGTCATTTGTCCTTTAGGGATAATTAAGAATATTCTTTACTACCTTCTAATTAGCTTTTCCAGGATTGCTATGAAACCGTACAACCATGCTTAAAGCATAAGACACATCAGGGAGAGTACATGTCATAACATACATGATTGATCCTACAGCCGAAGCATATGGTACTTGATTCATGTCAACTATTTCTTCATTTGTACTAGGGCATTGAGTCTTACTCAACTTCGCATTACATTGAATATGCAGTTCCCTTTTCTTGTAATTTTCCATACAAAAACGTTGTATTATGTCCAAGTATGTACTCTAACTTAGACCAATAAGTCTTTTCTTTCTATCCCTCATAATCCTTATCATAATAATATAAGTTGCTTCCCCTAGATCTTTCATGGCAAAACACTTCCCAAGCCAAGATTTCACTTCTTGCAAGGCTGGAATGTTGTTGCCCATAAGGAGTATGTCAACAACATACAATACCAGGGGAGTTACTATACTCCCACTAGCTTTGACATTCACACAAGACTCATCCTCCCTCCTAGATAAACCAAATTGTTTGACTTTCTCATGGAAGCAAGAGTTTGAACTACGAGACACTTATTTCAATTTCTGAAGCTTTCACACTCTATCAGGAAACTTATCATGTAGAAAACCCTATGGTGGGCTCATGTAAACATCCATATCCAACTTCCCATTAAGGAAAGTAGTTTTGACATCCATCTGCCATATTTCATAATCTTGAAAAGCAAATATGGCAAGCATTATCCTTATAGACTTTATCTTGGCTACTATGAGAAGGTCACACCATACTCAATCCCTTGGGTTTGAGTATAGACCTACGCAACTAGTTGTGCCTTGAAAGTGTGTACATTTCCATCCATTCCGGTCTTCTTCTTGAAAGATCTACCAAATTACATGGTACATGATCATCCAAATTACAAACTTGGTTATCATACATAGACTGGATTTCACTATCCATCAGCTCTTTCCACTAGATAGTCTTAGGGATTCCCATCGCTTCCTTATATTTAGTTGGCTCATACAAATTTACCAGTGTACCATTATTGATAAATGTGTCACCATCTAACATTATATGGAAACCAATGAATGTAGGGGGCATGCTAGCCCTGCTGGATGACCCAGGTAAATATAGGGTTAGGTGGTGACACATTTATCAATGATGGTACACTTGTAAATTTGGATGCGCAAACTATATATAAGGAAAAGGTAATGAATTGCCAATTTTCTCATCAAGAATCTCATCCTCTGGTGGATAGCTAGTTCCTTCCAAGGTTCCTTCATTGGTTGACCCCTAAATTTCTTCAAGGTCAATTGTACTCCCACTATCCTCTTTGAATATGATCCCTCTCTCGCGAAAGACTCCCCTTCAAGCTATAAAGACCACATTCTGACTAGGTCTGTAAAACAAGTGTCCAAAAGACTTTTATGGGTATCCAATGAAAATAGACCTCTGTCTTCTAGGTTCTTGCTTTTCATGAATCTCTCGTCTGAGAAAAGCTTCACAACCCCATACTTTGATGTGTCCTAATGAGGGAAATTTCCATGTTCACATTTCGTAAGGAATTTTGGCAACCTTTTTAGTAGGGACATTATTAAGGATATATGTGGCTATATCTAAGGAATACCTTCATAAAGAAATAGGAAGTGAAGATCGAGTCATCATGGAATGAAGCATGTCTAACAAGCCTCAATTATGCATCTCAGCCATATCATTAATTTATGGTGTCATAAGAGGAGTCAATTGTGAAACTATTCCACATTCATTTAGATAGTCATGGAACTCGATACTAACATACTCTCTACCTCTGTATGATTAGAGCATATTTACCTTCCTACACAATTGATTCTCAACCACATATTTAAACTCTTTGAACTTTTCAAAGGATTCTGATTTATGTTTGATAAGTAGATATACCCATATCTGCTATAATCATCTGTAAACATCACATAGAATATATTAGCATCCCTTGTGGTAGATCTAAAGGTTCTACACACATTTATGTGTATGAGATCCAACAAACCTTCACCTCTTTCACAAGACGTAGTGAAAGGTGATTTTGTCACCTTTCCAAAAATACAAGACATACATTCATCATATGAAATTAAGTCAAATGATTCCAACACTTCATCCCTTTAGAGTTGGGTGATGTGTTCCTTGTTAATGTGTCCAAGATGACAATCCCACAAGCATGCTTTGTCTACACCATTCGACGAATTGATATAAGATACATTATTTCCTAAGCTATCAACACAAATCACAGTTTCATACAAATCGTTACACGGCAAAGCATTAAACATAAAAACACCATTTTTATAAACTAAAATCAAACCATTCACATAATCAAATGAATATCAAAAACTGTAACATCCCAAATTTCTAAGGTAAAAATTTCATTTTTATTATATTCAAAACACTATTATAACTTTGTTTAAAAGATTGAAATGCATTTCAAATAAAACAATTATCAGAGTCCAATCCCAAAAATCACATATTGCGAAAACCACGGGTGTATGTGTTGCGATTGTCCTGAGCTCTTTCATTTGAAAACTGAAGTACCTGAAACAATACTAAAAACCGTAAGCACAAATGTTAGTGAGTTCCCTAAATCATACCGCACATGAAACTTGGTCTTAACGAACTGCCACGGGAACCCCCAAATGGTCTTAGCCCGGAATGCCATTGGCTCCATCCATGGTCTGATATCCAATTGCCTCGGGAACCCTCGGGGTCTTCCATGCAATTATCACAAAGACAACTAGCATACCACATCTCACAAAGAAACTAGCATACCATATAACACATAGTAGGCCGACATTGGTGTGTTCGACCCATGAATATGGTGAGGAGACTCACATCGATTGCAGAAGCTTGCTGAAGGAAATCCCTAGCTGTTGCCTTGATGACACCTCCGATCTAACAAATCAATATACAGTGAATTGGCAATTAGGTTCCATTCTAAAGCCTACCATCCATACTTGAGATAAAATGACCATTTTACCCCTGACCCAACATGAACCAAAACTGAGGGCCAATTCCATTAACCAAAAAGTCCCAAAACCAAAAGATCCACAAAGGCCCACTAATGGCCCAATTTTCCAAATTTGGCCCAATCCCATTTGAGCCTTAACATAAAACCATAATTTCTTGATTACAAAACTGATTACCTCAATTACCCCTTAGAATATCTTGGTCAAAGGCTAAGGTCAAAAGTCAAATTCAACAACCTGAGTTAACCCAACTCGTCGAGATTTATCCTTCAACTCGCCGAGTTCATCTAAGAATCCGTGAAGTCGGGAAAAACAAAGCCAACTTGCCGAGTTTATCCAGAAACTCGCCGAGTTCACAAGAAAATCATCATCTTAATACGTTAAGCCATTTTTATCATATCTAAGGTTCCAAAACATAGATCTGAATTGTTTTCAACATATAAATCCATAAAGTCATTATCTTGATGGCTTTGCAAAGCCCCAAATGGATCGAAAATCGAGATATAAAAATCTACTTCCATGGAAATGGCCTTTACTCAAACATGGAAGAACTTCAATCCAAAAGACGACCACCTTAAGAATCAAGGGACCAAATAATGATGAGAATGGTAATTCCAAGCTTCACAACCATGAGAAATTCTCATACTTTGCCAATAGGACCAAAAAGGTCCATGAATCTAAACCAAGAGAGATCTAAACTAATAATCGTCAAGTTCAAGACTTTATACCTCTATTGATTGCTAAATGATTATGATAGTTCGAACCTTTAAGCTCAAGCTTCACTAACTCGCCTTCACTAACTTCCTCTTTTTCTTTCCAATGATCGAATCCTTCAAAAATGATCTTCACAACGTCAAAAACACACACAAAGATGATAAGGGTTAGGTTTTATGGTTTTTGAGCTTAGGAGGCCAGGGTATGGTACATAATGAAATTTATATGGCTTAAACCCCAAAAATTAGGGATTTCTCAAACAGCATCCAACTCGTCGAGTTCCCTTCACCAATTCGACGAGTTGGTCCTTAAAAACGTGTTGTCCAAAAACCTCCAAAATGTCGAGTTGCCCACCATCAAATTGATGAGTTGGCCTTTAAAAAAAAGATTAATACCAGAATTGATGGGCTTGTTTCCGGGCGTTACAACTCTCCCCCACTTAAATTAGATTTCGTCCTCGAAATCGCTCTTTTTTAACACACTTATCAAAACAACAACCCGAGGAACACAATCGAAAATTCTACACATATGACAATCTTCTCAAGACAACCGAAACCATCCTGAAACTTCCATCTGAAAACAACAATCAATCCTTCGGTCCTTGCAAACCATTTCTACCCTTCTAAGACCTGAAATCTATTATGGTCTGACTCTCAGACAGACCGATCACGTTGCAACCACTCCATGCCATACTTTCGACGCAACACACACCAATATAACACTTCCAACCATGATCAACAATGATGTATCTGAAACTACCGAAACCATCCCTAGACTAGTTATTTAAGCCCGATAAAGAATGAATCCTCAATCTCTCAAATAAAACCAATCCTATTTCACCAGAAATCCGAAACCATAGTCTCAACGGTCTGACTCCCTATCAGACCTCCACACCGAACCGCCACCGTGCCAACCTTATAGAGTTACATACCAAACAAAATGCTTCCAATCCCTGAACACATCGCTACTTCAAAGGGAAACATAGTCACTAGCCATATACAGCTGTAGAACACTTATTCCCGACAAAAGGCTCAAATAATCCTTTGAGTAGAAGATTCATCCCTGCAACGGCTAGACTCAGACGAGAGCTGTGCAATAAGGCCAAATCAATTACTTTGAGATAATTTAATCCCGATGCGAGTGAATTAGCATTCCCCAATCATCCAATTACTTCTCATATTCATGAAATCTCGAAGCTCTAATACCGCCCGAGACTGATACTGCCCGAAACACTAAAACCGCACGAAACACTAAAACTTCCTGAAACACTAAAACTGCCCAAAACATTGAAACTACATGAAACACTAAAGTTGTCTGAAACACCAAAACTGCCCAAACCATCTCGACACTAACCCGATACCAAACTGAGCATTACAGGACCAATTATAGTCTTTCCTCATACTCGGTCTCCCATGACCTACCACAACCTGATTCCAAACATACTATCGCCCTCCTAAAGCCTTGTAAACTCACCCACCCTAGCCTAAACCATACGAAGAAAACTATGAGCAAAACACAGGTTTGCAACAATCTCACCACTGAACAAGGACCAATGAATGATGCGAGCCACCCCACAATCTTGCAACACTCCCACACCAACTGACCACTAGTGAATGTTGCAGGACACCCCGCAGTCTTATGACACTCTAACACTAGCTGCTAACTAGTGAATGTTGTGGGCCACCCCGCAGTCTTAAAACACTTCTACACTAACCATAATCGCGGCCCATTGCTTTACCCCTAATCCATCAAATTGAACACACCTAGAGTCGAGCACACACTTGACCGAACACCCAAGCTGAACTTCAGTGATGCTTGGAACCCCAACCTAGTTTCCTAAAGCCTGCTATCAAGCACAAAAAGAACGCGATCTCAATGTTGATAAGTTTCCCGAACTACCAACTCACACAATCCTCAATCCAAACAAGCACTTGAGTCGCCTTCTTCCCCAATGGGGATGCGAACCTCATCATAGTTTCGAAACCACTTCTTCTCCTGAATCCCTGGACGATGCCCCCCACTTTGATTCGACTGAATTCTCATATCACACAAGGATTGAAGAATTCCCAATCCTTCTTACTTTCGAACGATCGATTTGCTGACAACTAGCGCTTAAGCTTGCTAATGTTCCCTACTATCCAACTGAAAAGACCGCACAACCCCTGAAGACTAACTAATCACTTCCTGATTCTCTACAATGCTGATAATTCCAAATGCTTAAGATGATATCGCACTCAAATCTTGAAACTCCAAAGACAAACTCTCCAACTAAATCCTTAGCAACAAACCAATTCCCTCGACACCTCCAAAAGCCAATCCAAACATAGTGGCTAAAACCACTAGATCCTGGAGAAACTCGACAACTAACCTGCTGAATCCTGACCAGAAACCTTCCACACAATGCACCCGAACTGATCCCGACTACAACCAAGAAAACACAAAACACACCTCGCCCTCTATAAGAGAAACAATCCTTCGCAAACCACTAATCATTCTCAGCATGTAGATGACATATGACACTATTTTAAGATATAACCCAAACATAAGAAAAGAAATAAACCCTTGATACACTTACTGAAGCCGATGCAAGATTTCAATCCACAAATGCAGAATAAACTGAAAGAAAGTAAAAGATACATACCCACGACATCGGCTGTTGGAGTCTTGACGTCTCCTGACTGACACTGTAAAGCCAGACTCCTCACTATAGGGGCTCCTTTCCTACCCTCTCATCCATTATTAATCCTCAAAGTAGCCAGAGCAGGCGCACTCACTACTCCTTCCCTTAACATTGGACAGTCGGCCTTCTTGTGGCCCTTCTGATCGTAGTGAAAACATAATAGGCTTCCACCCCGGGAATGACAAACCCCATCATGCAGTGTCACGCACGTGCTGCACTGACTCCTGTCCTACTGGCCCCTCAAATGCTATTCAGAAGTCTTGGGTCTCTTCCTAGTACCCTCCAAAGTCTGCACCTGATCCGACTCCCTCCTCCCAATGTACTCCAAATAAATATCCTGCTCTGGGGCCCTAGAGATCGTATCAGTCAGGGTCTCGTAACCCGAAATAGTCACGAACTCCCTAATATCATCCTATAGCATATCATGATACCTCACTTTCTTCATCTCCACATCTGTTGCATACTGCGAATTACCAATAAAGCCCTCTTCGAGAACTTGGCAGCGATCTCTGCCACAGTCTCAGCAGTCTAGCGGAGATCTAGAAACACTCACGCCAACTGTTTCACCTCAATCACTCGTGCAGACTCATCTTGGAACTTGGTCGAGAAGTCACCCCATGACATATCATCAACATCATCATCACCCAACTCATTACGAATCTCCTTCCACCAATCTCATACCATGTCCTTCAATAGGCACGAAGCAAATCCGACCTTCATGTCTACGGAGCAGTAACTCATCCTGAACGCGTTAGCCACATCCACTAAACACCTACTGCTATCAACGGTGTCCCTCTCCCCATGGAACACAGGAGCTCCACAAGCACGAAACTCCTGGAAAGACAGAGTGGAATCTCCAATGATAGCCATAACCTCCACACGGAACGCGCCTGAGTGCTCATCCAAGATCTCTAAAACACAACGAGAAATCTCTGATGAAATGAACTTTCATAACTGCTCAATATCTGGCTCAACACCTACACCTAATCCAGAACCCAAACCATAACAATCTCTATGAGAGCTCATCTCCAAATTGAAATGACACAAACCAACGATCAAAAGATACTCAAGAATCTCATCCCTTAAGCTTCTTAGATTCTCCAAGACTCTCACCGATTCGATTATGGATCCTACGCTTTCAGTAGTACGTTCCCAGTACTACCTTCCACACCTATCCATACTTTTCTCAAGAGTCATCCCGAATCCTCTAAGTCACGTTCTCAAATCGATGCTCCCAAGGCTCACTAAATAGTACAATAAAACTTGCTGAAGCACTTCCTAAACTCTCCTAAGTTCCCGAACTCCCCCTGCCATCAGCTGTTGTGGAACTCCCATAATGCCAGTCACCCAGCTCATGAATGCATTCATATTCACTTAGTGGCTAAATCCCATTATCCAAGAGGTCCACAAAGTAGAAAGCAAGTAGCATGTGTGTAGTAACACTCCAATCCATAAACGATCATAGGACATTCAACCATTAGGGAGCATATGTTTCCAATAACAAGACTCAGTCTAAGCAATGGAACACGTTACCTATTTCAACTAGCGAAGTTTCCAAACTAAAATTCGAAATGAGATATTCCATCTTGATTAGCATGGTAGGTAGGCATGACAGATTATGCAAAGAATGTTCCGCATCTCCCCTTCCAGAAGCTTTCAAGACATGCAAAGGTAAAGGGAAAAACAGTGAAGAATGACTTTTCTAGGAGTTAGGACCTTTCATCCAATAAGAGGTCCCGATCAAGTTGTTTTAACAAGCTAGTTAGGCCAGATTGGCTAAACTCGTAGTTCGTATCTCCCCAGGCCAACGGGGTGGGTGAGAGGTCTGAAATGTGGAGGTACCTTTACCGTCACCTTCTAGCTCTGTCCGCCACGGGTTAGCAACATAAAATGCAAATAAAGGTTCATCAGGACATTTTCTTTAACAACTGAAGCCCTTAATATCCTAGCCTTCAGAGGAAGTAAATGATGGATTTTGAGCATTCTGACACTCGTATGGTTTACATGCAAACCTAGAAACCTTGGATCTATGTTTTACTATGATACATGTAAATTTGATTTTTCCAAGGTTCTTAACCTAACTAGCAAGGCATGCGGAACTTGAAATATAAAAGCTACTACATGAACATACCTTTATTGTTGCTTGGACTCCTTAAGAACTTTGTGAGCCTAGAAACCCAAATGTGATGCCTCAAATGTTTCACATAACACCATAATTCTTGGAATAACTTTGAGAGAAGTACATTATCACTCAAAATCGGCTAGCCCTCCTTTTTCTTCAATTAGTGTCGATTTTGCTAGCGTATGGGGTCTTTATATGGTGTGTCACAAGTAGGGTTACACCATGTAACTCTAATTGACATGGGTTTTCATTTCCACCATGATCCATGGGTTTTAACCACCATGTACCATCCATGGAGTACCCTATGGGTTATAGCCCAATCTGATAACCATGGATCATTAGCCCACTATACAAGAGTGGATGATTTACACAATCAACCCCATATATTTAATTAGTCTCTTTTTGATCACAAAATTAATTCCAAATTAATTCTTGATCAATAATAATTAAATAATATGATTTCATATTAATATATTATAACTTATAATATATTAACAAATCATAAGTGTCCTTCTTCACATTTTGTCTATCCAATTATCATGATGCCATGAAACCCAAATGGACCATGCCTACCGGGTCAAGTACGTACCAGAAATAGTTATGGACTTAGACACCTTATCCAATAGTCTACCACTTGGATAAGTCTAATAACTATAACTGCAAGTATGACTTCAGGAACCGCTCAACAATCGTAGCTGTTTCAAAGTCTTGCAGAACTAAGATGACCTTACATTTAAGATAAGTGATCATATAATCCTCTACTCTCAAGATATCAGCTGGGCAAATAGATGGAACATTGTCGTACTTATTGTCCAGTAGTTTGTTTCCTAATTTCCGATTTTTTTACATAGAACTAAACTGAACACATCAATTTCATTCTTACTGGGCCCGGTACATAGGTCAAAACAAAATCATCGAGGGGCCCAGATATTGCTTCTAATCCTCCAAGGACTAGAAGAAACATATAAACTTCGACTCATATGCTTGTTCTACTACTTCTTGAATCATAAACAAAGGCACGTTTTATAACATTGAGTTACCAATGCGTTTTCGTACAATCAATGTATAACCAAATCATAGTAAACAACTCATATCTCTAGGTTTGAAGACTTATATGATATTACCGTCTTATGATCAATCGAGATAAATTCCATGAAGTGATACAAGTGAGCGTGGGATGAATCCAATACTCGAATCATTATTCCAGGAGTAATCATGAACACTACAACCCATTTGTCCTAGACAAACTACAGACCCATTCATGAAAATCTTGCCTCATTAGCTACTTCCAAAGTATGATTGACTATGGATGGTTTGAATAATATGATATACCATAACATCATTATTCTAGAGGCCAAAACATTCAAAAATGAAATGATAGTAAACGATTGACAAAAGAGAGTAACATTTTACTTATAAATAAACAACAACTTTTATTTATCATCAAATGTCAATCATACTTTACAAATTTCAAAAGCTATCTAATTTCTAAAATTAATATCATCCTTTAGGCCAATGCGCCTCGCATGATGAAGATGCTTAACCCTAGTTAGTCCCTTCGTGATGGGATATGTTGGGTTCTCATCCGATGATAACCTATTTGCCACGAGAAGTCCCTCTTGTATTCGATGTCTAGTGAAGTGATATTTTTGTCGATGTGTCTAGATCTCTTGTGATGAAACATCCCAAAAATATAACCCAAAAATTTCGTTTATAAAACATTAATAAAACCATACACCATTCAAAATCATCAGTAAATTTATAATCATGTATCATAAAACATCCTAGTATCAGTCTCAAATCAAAATCCTATATCAAATCATCAGAGTGAATGCCCAGGCTGTGACTGTGCTGTGTGCCATGCGATCAACCCGAGCCCTTCCCTTTGCTAGTGGAAGTACCTGTAACCAAAACTGAAAACTGTAAGCACAAAGCTGAGTTATCTCCCCCGAACTACCACATAATATACAATAACACAAATAACACATACTCGGCCTTGCCCACTGCATCGGGCCCCGTCGCCCCGCCCGACATCGGACCAAAGTAAGGAATAACTTGGGCCCTGCCCACTGCATCGGGCCCCTCCCGACATCAGATGGAAGTCCGAAATGACTGAACATAACATAATATGAACATATAGCATAATCAAATACTGCATTGTGCTTGCCCGGCATCGGACCGAAGTCCGGATAATATAACATATATTACAAACATGCATGAATCACGAAGACATCAACCATACACACTACTGCATCGGGCCCCGCCCGGCATTGGACCGAAGTCCGAAACTACTATCATCTGAACAGGACGACATTGTGGCTGTAGACCCGTTCCTACTGGAAGGAAACTCATCTCGTATAACTGGCTGCTGATATCTTGAGTGAGAAATACCTGTTTGCTGTTCCGATGACTCTCCGACTACAATCACATAACATTCTGAATCAACTAATGATTCATCATGGAGTAAATAACCAATTTACCCCTGGTCAAAGTCAATGTCCTGGTCAGAGTCAACTTCCAGGTTGACTCTACTCGCCGGGTCCTACTATGGACTCGCCGAGTTCCCTAACTTACAATTCTCCAACTCGTAACTCGACTCGTCGAGTCGGGGCATAGACTCGTCGAGTCCCTCTACTTCCAGATCCTTGTCCTAACTCAGTGAGTCCCCTTTCACTCATTGATTTAACTCGCAACTCTCGAATCGGAGAAATCACGAGTTTGCGCTCCGACTCGCCGAGTCAAATGAACGACTCGTCGAGTCCCATGCATGTCTTCAGTATACAGTTGATTCTAATCGATCCCATTGCATCCAATTGATATATATGAGCTTCTAGGGCCGATATAACATGAAAATTGGCCAGCTTTATGTTCATGCATAGAGGTATTAAGCTAAAATACCAAGATAAGCTAGAAATGGGAACCTAGGGTTTGGAACAAGGCCTTGCTTTGCATAGAGGTAGCTAATTTGAGCTTTTGGAGCTCAATGATGTCCATATCTATAGTATCCTATGCTAAGGGAGCTCCAAACTCGAGTTTGGACCTTGAAATGTCCCAAAAGTGGCAAAACAAGCATATATGAAGATCTACTAGGTAAATGAACAAGGTAGAGGCTTCATTACCAGATGAAGTACCAAATGGAAAGTAGCTTTTGAATCTCCTTCTTCTCCTTTGCACCTTGTCTCTTTCCTTCTCTTCTACACTTTCAAGAATACACCATAACACTCAAAATCAAGAAGGAAACACTCACACTCACCAATGGATGGCTAGGTTTTGAGGGGGGAATGATGTAGAGGTGCTGTAGGATGGGATGGGGGATATAAGGACGTTTAAATAGGGGAAAAAACCCTAAGGATTAGGGTTTCATCCAGACTGGCCTACTCGTCGAGTCAAGACGCGGACTCGCCGAGTAGGTCACTTAAACTCGCGCCCAATCCTGGCATCTAATCGACGAGTTCGGGCTACTACTCGTCGAGTAGCTCTTTATAAAAAGACATTTCGTGAATTAATACGTACCAGGAACGGGGGGTTTACAATTCTCTCCCACTTATCTTAGATTTCGTCCTTGAAGTATGTTGTCTCTGAAAACAACTCTGGGGTAGTGCTCCCTCATCTCTTCCTCGGGCTCCCACGTCCACTCCGAACCTTTACGGTGCTTCCACTACACCTTCACCAACTCTAGTATCTTCTTCCTCAGCTCATTCACCTTGCGATCTAGACTTGCCACTGGTCTCTCGATATAGTTAAGGTTGTCGTCAACCTGAATGTCCTCTAGGGGTACCACTACGAAATCATCCACCAAGTACTTCCGCAACTGTGAAACATGGACCGTGCTGTTGATCTGGCTGAGTTCTGCTCGAAGGTCTAACCGAAAAGCAACCCGACCCACTAGAGCCAAAACCCTAAACAGACCAATGAATATGGGGCCCAGCTTGCCCCACTTCCGAAATCTGATATCACCCTTCTAGGGTGAAAATTTCAGGAGGACCATATCGCCCACCAGGCACTCTAAGTCTGAACACCTCTTGTCGCCGTAACTCTTTAGCCGACACTTCCTCGATGATCGACCTCTCCGCAACAGATTGGGGTCCTACACTTCCTCCCATAGAGCATCTCGAATGGAGGCCGGTCTATATTGGAGTATTAGATGTTGTTATACGAAAATTCCGCTAACGGAATATACGTATCTCAACTTCCCCCGAAATCTAGCACACATGCCCGAAGCATGTCCTCGAGAGTCTAGATCGTCCTTTCACTCTGTCCGTCCGTCTGAGGATGGAAAGCGGTGTTGAAATGGAGATGAGTACCCATCTCTTCATGAAACCGCTTCCAAAACCTAGAAGTAAAACGGACGTCTCTGTCTGATACTACTGAGATAGGCACTCCATGACATGCCACCACCTCTCACACATAAATCTCAACTAGTTTCTCGACTGAGATGCTCTCCTAGATTGGTATTAACTGCGCACTCTTGGTCAACCCATCTATGATAACCCAAATCGAATCTACCCCATGCGCGGTCTTGGGAAGCTTGGTAATGAAATCCATGGTGATAACCTCCCATTTCCAAAGGAGAATGTCTAGCAGCTGCATCTTGACCTAGGGCCTCTGGTTCTCTTCCTTGACCTTCCTGTAGGTAAGGCATCTCTCCACATACCAAGCTATGTGCCGACTCATTTAGGGCCACCGACAATCAAGTCGAAGATCTCTGTACATCCTCGTCGCCCCTGGGTGAATGGAGAATCGAGATTTAAGGGCCACGTCCATCAACACCTATCATAATCCGCCCCAGTATGGTACCCATACCCTCCCATCCAGGGTCAACATTCCTCGACTATCGTAATCAAACAAAGCCACTCGACCCACTATCCTTTTGCACTTATGGCTCTCCTCTTTCAGGCCCTCAACCAGCGCCTCCCTAGTCTTCCCCAGCAACGAAGTAGTCACAGTTATCCTCATGCAGATATCTCGAATCGGAGCCGGTACCTCCTTGCAGCTCAGGGCGTCGGCCACTACGTTGTCCTTGCTCGGGTGGTAGAGGATTTCCTAATCGTTATCCTTTACCACGTCTAACCACCGACGCTGCCTCATGTTCAAATTTGGTTGGTCCATAAGGTACCTAAAACTCTTGTGGTTCGTGTAAATACTACACCGGACCCCATAGAGGTAATGCCACCAAACCTTGAGGGCGAACACTACATCCCCCAACTCCAAATCATGTGTTGGGTAGTTAGCCTCATGAGGCTTGAACTGTCTCGAGGCATAAGCTATCACCTGCCCCCGTTGCATCAACACCGCTCCCATACCTATGATTGAAGCATCACAGTAGAATACAAAGTCCACTACTCCCTCTGGCAGGGTAAGAATCGGTGCTTCGCACAACCGCTTCCTGAGCGTCTCAAAGGTTGTCTGCTGCTCTGGATCCTAGCGAAACACCATTGACTTCTTGGTCAGTCGGGTCAAGGGAACTACTATCTTGGAGAAATCCTGGATGAATCTCCTGTAGTACCCTGCCAATCCCAGGAAGCTCCGAGTCTCTGATAGAGTCCTCGGAACCTCCCACTGCATCACGGCCTCTATCTTGGGAGGATCGACTAATATACCCTTCTGGTTGACGAGGTGACCCAAAAAATACACCTCGTGCAACCAAAACTCGCACTTGAAGAACTTTGCGAAAAGTCTCTCCCTCCTCAAGGTCTCAAGCACCTCTCTTCGATGTTCCGCATGCTACTCGTCAGTCTTGCAATAAACCAAGATATCATCAATGAATACTATCACACCGCCGATCTAGCATCGGCCTGCACACGTGGTTCATGAGGTCCATGAACGCGGATGGAGCATTGGTGAGCCCAAACGGCATCACCACAAACTCATAGTGACCATAGTGGGTCCTAAAAGCGGTCTTCTGCACATCCTGATCTCTGACCCGCATCTAGTGGTATCTGGACCGTAGATCAATCTTGGAGAACCAAGATGCTCCCTGAAGCTGGTCGAACAAATCATCGATCCTCGGGAGTGGGAAACGGTTCTTCACCGTCACTTTGTTCAGCTGCCGGTAGTCTATGCACATACGGTACGACCCGTCCTTCTTCACAAACAGGATCGGGGCACCCCATGGTGAACTGCTCGGCCTGATAAAACCCTTGTCTAACAGTTCTTATAGCTGCGTAGATAACTCCTGCATCTCGGGAGGAACCAACCGATATGGTGCCTTGGTTATCGGAGCTGCACCAGGGAACAGGTCAATCCGAAACTCAACTTGTCTCTCTGGAGGTATCCCAGGAAAATCCTCTGGGAATACGTCCGGGTACTCTCGTACTACTGGCACATTGTCGACTGTCGTCTTACCCTTATCCCGGGTATCCATGACATAAGCAACATATCCCGCACAACCTTGCTGAAAATAGCGTCTCGCCCTTGCTGCTGAATAAAGAACCGGTCCGCGATGTGGCCTCTCGCCCTGAATCAATAATCTCTCCCCCACAGAAGTGCGAACCCTCACCAACTATAGCTTACAATCAATCACTGCTCCATTAGAACTCAGCCAATCCATACCCAATATAACCCTATTCCCTCGTAGGGGAATAGGAACCAAGTCTACTGGGAACTACTCATCAAATAACCATAGTGTACATCCTCTATGAACTCTCGCGGACCTGACGGTCCTATCATCTGCTATCTCAACTTCGAGTAGACAATCCATCTCCCCTGTAGTTCTGCTAAATTGCTTGCTAAGTGCAAGCGACACAAACGATCGGCTAGCCCCCGAATCAAACAATACCATGGCTAAAATGTCGCTCACTAGAAACGAACCTATAAACAACACATAAACATGAATAATAATTAAGAGTAATAGAGAGAAAATGGAGAAAAGACGTACTGGCAACCACATCAGGAGTTGCTCGCGCCTCCTCTACTGTCAACTGGAAAACTCTACTCTTCGCCACCGGCACCTCAGCACGACCCTATCGGCCGTCTGTAATCCTCAGTGTGGTACGAGCGGGTACCAACACCCGTCCTGCATGTGCTAAACTTGGATACTAGGACTTCTTGTGTCCCCTTTTATTGCAGTGGAAGCAAATCAAATTAGATGCTGTGGTGGTAGTGGTAGTAGCTGTACAATACCTACTCATATGCCCAATTTGACCGCACTTGAAGCACTCGGAACTCCCCGCCTTGCATGCCCCATCGTGCAACCTGCCACACTTGCCACACCGACTGTGGCTATGCTGTCCCCTAGACCTATGATTGGACACCTTGGGTTTTTTGACCGAACCTACTACGCCAGACGTCACCTTTGGCTTCCTCTTCCTCTCCATCTCTAGATCAATCTCCCTATCACGAGCCCTCACAATCATGTCCTCCAGCATCTTGCAGTTGGAGCAGCTCACAAACTGGAGGATATCACTCCGCAACATCTCATGATATCGAGCATTGTTCATCTCCTCGTCTGCCACATACTGCGGAACGAGGAGGGCCCTCTCACTGAACTTGGCGGTAATCTCCGCCATAGTCTCTGTCATCTGCTGGAGGTCTTGAAAGTCCCTAGCTAGTTGTTGTAAATCAATAAAGGTGTGAACTCGACTCTGAACTTAGTCGTGAAATCACTCCAAGTCATAGCATCTAATACAGTGTCATCTCCAATATCTCTCCCGACCTCCTCCTACCAATCTCGAGCCCTATCCTTCAGAAGACAGGATGCTAATCTGACCTTGTCCCCCTCAGGACATCTACTGGTGCAGAACGCATTGGCGATATCTGCCAACCACCTGGTACTCGCAATGGGGTCCCGAGCCCCATGGTAGACGGGAACTCCACAAGCTCTGAACTCCCTGAACGTCAATGTGTGTGATCCCATAATGGCCGCTAACTCAGTACGGACCGCGCCCACCTTCTCATCCAGAAGCTCTAGGATACCCTCCATGATAGATCCAAAGATCATAGGAGTCTGCTCAAGTATGCTACGCATGAACTCTGAAGAGATGAACTCTATGGTCTGCTCATCCAAATGCTCAACTCCCGAGCCTGAACTTGATCCCTCTACGGCACCTGAACTGCTGACTACTGGTCTAGGGCGTAAAACCACTATTCTGAAACACATAATGACAATCGTCAGAAACACTGATATAACTAGAGGGATCACATCTACAACAAGTTTCCTGGTCTTGTCTCAGCCTTCCTCGATTCGAGTACGGATCATCTGCTTTCAGTACTACGGGCCCATACTACCTTCCACATCTATTCGTACTTTCCTCAAGAACCTCCTTGACTCTACCAAGTCCCTTCTACTGCTACTGATCCTCGCTACGCTCTTCCTAGGCTTGCCCTAGGGTAATCACCAACCCACTCTCCGCCATCAACTGTGTAAGAAGTCCCTATTTTCTTCCCCTAACTAGCTCGCAAATACTATTACATATCACTCAGACTAGATAATTTTTCGAATGAGAGATCCTACCCTACAACGGTTGGACTCAAAAAAAGAGCTGCGAAAGAGGGCTAGACCTAACCTTCTTGAATTGTTTAGTCCTTGCAATATGTAACTTAACATATTTGTTTACTAGCTAGTGAAAGACAACTACAACTCCTAAAAGCACAAAGCAAGCAGCATTCAGACATCGAGCGCACATAATCAAGCATATACTACTCAGGCTATCCTACTGACTAATATGTACTAGCATGCAGTTCTCATAAAGCTGAAACACATATAGCAGGCACATAAGGTATCCTCCAAGATCCTTAGCCCTAATCTAGCACGTTGTTCTACTAAAACTGATAATCATACATAAACTTGTATAGGTAGGTTGGGAGTACTTACTTGAGCTCGGCTAATTGCATCCACCACACCCTTTTCTCTTTTGAAGTTTCTTTTTCAAAAAAAAAAATTTGAAAACAATTTCCTTTTTGAAATCTTATACCATTACCTTAGTTTGAGTTCAGACACACCCAAAAGCGTGATTGAATACCTCAAACCAAGGCTCTGATACCAACTTGAAACATCCAAAAAATATAACCCAAAAATTTAGTTTTTAAAGCATTAATAAAACCATCAATCATTCAAAATCATAAGTAAAATCATCATCATGTATCATAAACCATCATTGTATCTGTCTCAAATCAAAATCTCATATCAAATCATCAAAGTGAACACCCAGGCTTTGACTGTGGTGTGTGCCATGCGTTCAACCCGAGCCCTTCCCTTTGCTAGTGGAAGTACATGTAACCAAAACTGAAAACTGTAATCACAAAGCTTAGTGAGCTCCCCCAAACTACCACATACCATACAATAACACAAATAACACAAATAACACATACCGGGCCTTGCCCATTACATCGGGCCCCACCCAACATCAGACCGAAGTCCAACATAATCTGGGCCCTGCCCACTGCATTGGGCCCCGCCCGGCATTGAACCAAAGTCTGGAATAACTTGGGCCCCGCCCACTACATCGGGCCTCACCTGACATCAGAACGAAGTCCGAAATAACTGAACATGACATAACATGAACATATAGCACAATCACATATGTCATCGGGCTTTCCCGATATCGGACCGATGTCCGAATCATATAACACATATTACAAACGTGCATGAATGACAAAGACATCAAGCATACATACTACTGTGTCGGGGCCGACCTGACATTGAACTGGAGTCCGGAACTACTATCATCTAAACGGGCCGACATTGTGGCTGTAGACCCGTTCCTACTGGAAGGAAACTGACCTTGTATAACTGGCTGCTGATATCCTGAGTGAGAAATCCCTATTTGCTGCTCCGGCGACTCTCCAGCTACATCACAAAACATTCTGAATCAAATGATGATTCCTCGTGGAGTAAATAACCAATTTACCCATGGTTAAACTCAATGTCCTAGTCAGAGTCAACTTCCAGGTGAACTGTACTCGTCGAGTCCTACTATGAACTCGCCGAGTTCCCTAACTCATAATTCTCCACCTCGCGACTCGACTCGCCGAGTCGGGGCGTAGAATCGTCGAGTCCCTCTACTTCCAGATCCTTGTCCTAACTCACTGAGATCTCTTCCACTCACTGATTCAACTCATAACTCTCAAATCGGAGATATCAGGAGTTTGCGCTCTGACTCTCCTAGTCCATTGAACGAATCATCGAGTCCCATGCATGTCTTCACTATGCAGTTGATTCTAATTGATCCCAGTGCATCCAATTCATAGATATGAGCTTCTAGGGCCGATATAACACGTAAAGTTGCCAACTTTACATACATGCATAGAGGTATGTAGCTAAAACACCAAAATAAGCTAGAAATGGGAACCTAGGGTTTGGAACAAGGCCTTGCTTTGCATAAAGGTAGCTACTTTGAGCTCCTGGAGCTCAATGATGTCCAGATTTATAGTTCCCTACCCTAAGGGAGCTCCATACTTGAGTTTGGACCTTGAAATGTCCCAAAAGTGGCAAAACAAGCATATATGAAGATCTACTAGGTAAATGAACAAGGTAAAGGCTTTATTACCAGATGAAGTAGCAACTGGAAACTAGCTTCTAAATCTCCTTATTCTCATTTGCACCTTCTCTCTTTCCTTCTCTTCTACACTTTCAAGAATACACCAAAACACTCAAAATCAAGAAGGAAACACTCAAACTCACCATTGGAGGGCTAGGGTTTTGAGGGGGAATGCTCTAGAGGTGATGTAGGTTGGAACGGGGGCTATAAGGACGTTTAAATAGGGTACAAACCCTAAGGATTAGGGTTTCATCCAGACTGGCCTACCCGTCGAGTCAAGATGCGGACTCTCCAAGTAGGTCACTTAAACTCCCACCCAATCCTGGCATCAACTCGACGAGTTAGGGCTACTATTCCACAAGTAGCTCTTTATAAAAAGACATTTTCTGAATTAATACGTACCAAGAACGGGGCGTTACATGTGATCCCTTGGTACCTTTGCTAAGGCAACTACACTTTTACTATCATGGAAAATCTCCATAGGCTCTTTTATAGCTGGTACTACTCCAAGGTCTCCAATGAAGTTCTTCAGCCATATCACCTCCTTTGTTGCCTCGTTTGCTGCTATTTACTCTGATTCGCCAGTTGAATTGTAATGCCCGTGTTTCTAGGCTAAGCATTAATATTGACATTATAGTCTAGGTTAACCTTTGTAACTCGTTTTGAAGAAATGAAAAGGAATTATGTGAATATTATGAGAATTATGTGTTTTATGCTTAATTATTAGGGTATAATTAATTAAGACTAAAAATGAGCGTCAAAAATAAACATTAGATAAAGCCGATATCTATTAAGAAAGTTGTAGTGGTTGTGACAAAGATTACAGATATATAAAGAATACCAAAATCCACTTTATAACGAAGAAGGTATCACCTGTCGAAGTTTCACGACAAAACCGGCATGGTGCCAAATGTCGTAAAAAGTGAGTTTTTGATAAACTACTTTTTAGCCTTAGTGATCTAAACGAAAGTCGTAATGCTCGTTAAATCGAGCGTATGTATAAAAAGAATGCCCAAATCTGACTTCGTATTAGGAAGTTATGATTTTTCGATGTTTCAACTTAGCAATTGACAACTAAAAACTCGAATTTTAGATCGAGTGATTTTTAGCCGACACCACCTAAACGAGAATCGAAGGTCTCGTCAATAGTAGCACAACGATAAAAAGATAGACGAAAACGGACGTCGGATGAAGAAATTATGAATATGTAACGGATTTCCTGTCCCGGTCTGTTAAAAATAATAATATAAAAATTAAATTCAAAATTAACCAACAAAGTCTAAACGAAAGTTGTAGAGCATAATTTTACCGACGCGTGCATATAAAGAACGTCAAAAAACGGAGCTCGTATGCAAAAGTTATGGATTTTAGAAGTTTTTGCACGAAAATCGAGAAATATTGTCAAAACTGAGAAATCTCGCATATGTGGACTTTGGCCACTTTTCCTCGCCTCGCATCCGACGTGTGTCCAAAATTCTGCTGAGTCATCCGAACCGGAGAAGCCATCTAAAGTGGTCGAGTAGAAATGCGACACGTGCCCCTTCCCTCGTGCATCCGAGCTTCGCAGGGTGTCACAGACCCCCGCCCCCCTCATCGGACCCAGACTTCGGTCCAATCAGGAGCTGCCAACGAGACCCTTGCATACGCAACCCACGTGCGAGGCACCTGCGCCCCTTCGGATCTGCTTCCGCGTGGCTTCTTTCTAGCCGTCCAATCAGAAGCCTCCTCCTATAAATAGAAGGCTGCCAGCCTTCTCGGATACTTTTATGAAATTGTCCATTTTCACCCCTTTTTTCATATTTCTTTCATTTTAATATTCCTCGAAGCCCTGGTATCGATTATAACCCCCGGAATGCGCCATGAAGTTCCCAAGAAGCCCGATAAATTTATCTTTTCGGTTTCGAAGCCCGACCCTCGCAGAGCCCGGTTTCTCAATAAAACTCCTGGTTTTATTAGAAGCAATTGTTTTAGGAAACGAATTGCTGCGTGAATATATATTGTTTGTCTACTTGAGATGGATGTTGAAGGAAGGATTTATACATGGTTTTAAATAATTTAAATTGTATATGTATTTTATCTATAGAAATGTTGGGTAAAACATGGGTAGATGAAATAGTGGGTGTGTGATGAAAGGTGAGTTGGATAGATGAGATGATCAGTGATATAGACCATGAGTTGAGAGTGAGTGGTGGAATGAGATCATGAGTTGAGGGGTGAGTGGTGAAATATGAGAAAAGCCGTTACCCAAACATTGAAGGTGAGTGGTGAAATATGAGAAAAGCTCTTACCCAAACATTGGCCCCTGTCATTCAGCATAGTATGGATGACAACCATGGACTATTCTAGACGGTCTGTGCAACACTAGCAGGCCCGAAACCTGTAGGTGTGTGAACTATATGTTCATTTGTGGTACTCTAAAAACCATTGACATGTGTTGCAGGGGGGATTCCTATGAATAATATTTTTGATAAACAAGAGCTATAGACTTAGCACATGTTGGATAAACCTTGGCAGCTATGGACTTAGTGCCTACTGTATAAACCCTAGTGACGATGTGACTTCATGCCCATTCCTTAGGATGAATCCTTAGGAAGGAGTGATAGTTGATTCTTAGGGTAAACCCTTAAGAAAAAAATAATATAATGGGGTTGGGGTAATTTGGTTGATTGTTGATGTTTAAGCATAATAAATCTATTTGTTGTGGGTTGAAAACCCTATATGCTCACCAGGCTTCCAAGTCTGACCCTTTCAGCTTTCTATATTACAGGTGGTCGACCCCGAGCATAGTCGGATGATGATGATGAGTGATTTTTGCATTATAGGCCAGTAGTGGTAAGTAACTGTTGTAAGGCTTATAATGTCTTGTTTATGCTTTTGAGTTGTATCGGAACATGACATCCCGAGGTTTTGATATAAAATGAAGCTATACATTTCTTAAAGAAAGGTTTTGATAAACTTTATCATGTTTTGTTTTAGGGACCAATTCCGCAACATCTTTTAAAATATTTCTCTGATTTTATTTTACAAAGCATAAATTAAATCGGTCTTTTCTGGCCGAGAAATTAGGGGGTGTCACAGTTGGTATCATAGCATTAGTTTAAGCGAACTAAGAAATTGTAGGATTTCTAGACTTAAAATTAGAATGCTAAGTGATGATTATGAGATGAGTGTCTACCATATTTTAGACACAAGCACTAGTTTATTTTAGGAAAGATGCCTAAAATGCTTTTATGTGCTAAATGTTATATGTTTGCCATATATGCCATTATTTGTTCGGATCTATGGTCTGTTGTTGACCGGATCTGGAAACCTTATGTGTGTAGGATTTTAAATGTATGACTAAGATATTAGAACTAACATATAAACGTTTCAGAGTAATAACGAAGATTTAACATCTATCGAAAATAAAGATCTAAATTCACCTACAATTGGTGTATAGATCGAAATGGCGAGTATGCAAAGTGAATTCGGAAACGATAATCCGCAGCCTGAGCCAGTCACGATCGCTGGGGTGCAGGCAATGGTGCGTACGATGTTGGAATAACAGATGGAAGAAACAAAATGTTTACTTCAACAAAGTAAGGATGGACTTACTGTGCCAGTACCTCAGACATCTGTTCTTGAGGCAACTATCTGGGTTGCTAAGTCTATTGAAGAAATGATCAATGACAGGACCACCAACAAGGTTGCAGTTGGCAAGAAGAGGAAACTTGAGGGGTCTTCAAAGCCCAACAAGAGCAACATATTCTCAAAGTCTGGAAAAAGTGGAGGTAAAGGAAAATGGTGCGGGAAGTGTAAAAATAAACACTCTAAGAATAGTGATAGGAAGGTGAAGTGCTTTAGGTGTGGAGAAATTAGGCATTACGCTAATCAGTGTACGATTCTCAAGGGGTGTGTTACGTATGTAAGGAAGAAGGCCACATTTCTAAGGACTGTCCAAAGAAAAATGAAGTAACAAGGCCAAGTGCACCGCCAATGCCAAGGGAATTTCAGAATATCCTTGCCAAAGCAAATAACAACGCTAGGAAGTAGAAGTGAAGAGTTGATACCCAAAGATCAAGCTATGAAGTAGTAATGTGAATAATAACAAATGGTTTAGCCTATTAGAGGCATAGTATAGGGTAAACTTGAACCTTTGTGTAATTGTTTCAAGGAAATAATATAAACCCTGGTTTTGTCATCTGATGAATTGAATGACTATGTGAAATTCTTGTATGGTGATTTGGAGAACAATGAGACAATACTTGGGACGAGTATGAGTAGGTGTGAATCGTAGCAGAGGCCTATACTATCGGAAGCATAGGACTCGTAATTGGATCAAGGAAAGTCACAAGGTTACCAATGAGCTAGTAATTGATTCCGTCTTATCCTAGTCTGTCGTTACCATCATTTTGGTAATGACTAAGAAGATGATTCTTATTCCAACCTTAGAGGTCATATCGAATCAAGTTCGAAAAAGTTGAGTATGTTACGTTGTTCATAGAACCAAGTACGACGTAGCATTTGACTTAAGCCAGAAGATTGAAGTGAAAGATGATGAAAACGATCAACAGAAGTATCGCGCTTGTTGTTAAAGAAGTTGGTAGTTTGAAATGATACATGTTGAACTGTGATTGTATCATATTAGAACGTGAAGGAAGATATAGTTTGTTCTGAAATTTGTCTCTAAGAGACCTGAGTCTAAGTAGTGCATTATACGATGAGAGGTCATTAGAACATGACCCATCGGTCTATTGCAATAAATGAAGGAAAGTACTTATTCTAAGAAGAAGAAGGAGTCCTCAATAAATATTTATTTTGTAACTCGAAGGTTACGATTGAAAGTCCTACGAAGATCTAAAGCTTTTTAGAATTAGCTAGAGATTACCAAAGGTTTATCCAAGGCTTTTCTTCGACCGCGAATCCATTGACAGCTTTGAACTATAATGGAGCTGCTTATACCTGGAATGAGAGGCATAAGGAAGCTTTGAGAAGTTAAAGAAGAAGTTGTGTGAAGCACCGATTCTTTCGTTACCTACGGTGATGCCTCTGGAGTTGGGTTAGGTTGTGTTCTGACCCAAAGGGATAACTTGATAACGTATGCATCGAGGCAATTGAAAGAGCATGAAAAGAACTACCCCACTCATGATCTGGAGTTGACAGCGGTAGTATTCGCCTTAAAGATATGGAGGCACTATCTTTATGGCATTAAATGCAAACTTTTCACTGATCATAAGAGTCTTCAATATCTCTTTAATCAGAAGGAATTGGACATGAGGCAACGACGTTGGCTAGAGTTACTCAAGGACTACGACTATGAGATACTTTAACACCCTGGTAAAGCAAATGTTGTTGTTGATGCTCTCAGTCGGAAGGTGAATCTTGAAAAGAAAAGGCCAAGAGCATTGAGAATTGAAGTTTTCTCTACAATTGTTGGAAGTATAAAGAAACCTCAAGAGGAAGCTTTAGAGAGAAAATGACCGAAAAGAGGAACGTTTGGGTAAAACGTTGGTGTTTGATATAGACGGTCAAGGACTGAAGGTATTCAAAGATAGGATTTGGGTACCTAAAACGGAAGGAGTAAGAGATCTCCTGATGGAAGAAGCTCACAAGACCATGTACTCGATTCATCCCAACAGTACGAAAATGTATACGGATCTAAAACCATATTACTGGTGGCCGACGATGAAGCTCGATGTTGCTAAGTATGTGGCTGAGTGTGTAACTTGTGCTAGGGTTAAGGCACAACATCATAAACCGTATGGGAGTTTAGAACCTTTACTTGTACCCATGGGTAAATGGGAAGACATCACCATGGATTTTGTGACTAAACTTCCCAGAACAAGGAACAATCATGACATGATTTGGGTGGTCGTTGATCGCTTCACTAAGAGTGTGCATTTCATAGCAGCCAATGAGAAATGGTCTATGGATAAACTTGTGAATTCTTACGTGAAGGAAATTGTGAGGCTTCACGTTGTTCCATTAATGATCGTATCCGTTTGTGATAGCCGTTTTACCTCAAGGTTTTGGAGGAGTCTACAAGAGGAATTAGGTACCAAGTTGTGTTTGAGTACAACTTACCATCTGCAAACTGATGGTCAAAGTGAACGAACAATTAAAACATTGGAGGATATGCTGAGTGTGTGTACCCTAGAATTCCAAGGTAACTTGGATGAATACTTACCTCTAGTAGAATTTTCCTATAATAATAGTTTCCACTTAAGCATCAAGATGGCACCCACGCTTTGTAGGGAGAAAAGTATCGAACGTTGTCATATTGGCTGGAAGCTAGGGAAAAGCAGTTTATGGGACCCGAAATAGTCCATCAGACTGTTGGAAAGTTGAAAATAATTAAGGAGAGGATGTTAGCTGCTCAAGATCAACAAAAGAGTTATGCTGACAAGAAAAGACAACCGATATCCTTTGAAGTTGGAGATTCGGTTTTACTTAAAGTCTTGCCGTGGAAAGGACTTATAAGATTTGGAAAACGGGGAAAATTGAGTCCAAGGTTTATTGGACCATTTAAAGTTCTTCAGAAGATCGGGAATCAAGCTTACAAGCTAGAATTACCGGAATATGTGCCCAACATAGTTCCCATTTCTGAATTAAGGTTGGATGAAAACAAGAGGTTGATTGACGAACCGAAGGCAATCGTTGACCGTAAGACTAAGAAGTTGCGACGCAAGACGGTCAATTTAGTGGTTGTGCGCTGGAAACATACGAATGGGCCAAATCTCACCTGGGAAACGGAGAGTGACATGATAAGTCGCTACCCGCAGTTCTTTGTTGATGTGTGATTCCGGGGATGGAATCATCCTAAGGGGAAGAGAATTGTAATGTCCGTGTTTCTAGGCTAGGGATTAATATTGATGTTATAGTGTAGGTTATCCTTTGTAACTCATTTTGAAGAAATGAAAAGAAATTATGTGAATATTATGTGAATTATGTTTTTTATGTTTAATTATAAGGGTTTAATTAATAAAGAATAAAAATGAGCATCAAAAATAAATCTTAGATAAAGCCAGTATCTATTAAGAAAGTTTTAGTGGTCGTGACAAGGATTACAGATATATAAAGAATACCAAAATCCGAGTTATAACGAAGAATTTATGACTTGTCGAAATTTCACGACAAAACCGGCATGGTGCCGAATGTTGTAAAAAGTGAGTTTTCGATAAACTACTTTTTAGCCTTAGTGATCTAAACAAAAGTCATAGTGCTCCTTAAA
This sequence comes from Lactuca sativa, assembly GCF_002870075.4. Classification (NCBI taxonomy): domain Eukaryota; kingdom Viridiplantae; phylum Streptophyta; class Magnoliopsida; order Asterales; family Asteraceae; genus Lactuca; species Lactuca sativa. The sequence goes on from NC_056630.2 coordinate 223,291,376, forward strand.
CCGAGAGTACAAATAAAAAGAACGCGCAAATCTGACTTTGTATGAGGAAGTTATGATTTTTCGATGTTTCAGCTTAGTAGTAGACAACTAAAAACTCGAATTTTAGATCGAGTGATTTTTAGCTGACACGACCTAAACGAGAATCGAAGGGCTCGTCAATAGTAGCACAACGGTAAAAACACAGACGAAAACATCCGTCGGATGAAGAAGTTATGAATTTTTAACGGATTTCCTGTCCCGGTCTGTTAAAAATAATAATATAAAAATTAAGTTCAAAATTAGCTGACGAAGTCAAAAGAAAAGTTGTAGAGCGTAATTTTAACAATGTGTGCATATAAAGAACGTAAAAAACGGAGCCCGTATGCGAAAGTTATGGATTTTTGAAGTTTTGGCGCAAAAATCGAGAAATATTGTCAAAACCGAGAAATCTCGCATACGGGGACTTCGGCCACGTGTCCTCGTCTCGCATCCGACGCGTGTCCAAAATTTTGCTGAGTCATCCGAACCGGAGAAGCCATCTGAAGTGGTCCAGTAGAAATGCGATGTGTGCCCCTTTCCTCATGCATCCGAGCTTCGCAGGGTGCCACGGACCCCCCCCCCCCCTCATCGGACCTGGGCTTCGGTCCAATCAGGAGCTGCCAGCAAGACCCTCACATGCGCAACCCACGTGCGAGCCACCTGCGCCCCTTCGGATCTGCTTCCGCATGGCTTCTTTCCGTTCGTGCAATCAGAAGCCTCCCCCCATAAGTAGAAGGTTGCGAGCCTTCTCGGATACCTTTTAAAAATTGTCCATTTTCACCCCTTTTTCTTATTTCTTTCATTTTAATATTCCTCGAAGCCCTGGTATCGATTATAACCCCCGGAATACGCCACGAAGTGCCTGAGAAGCCCGAGAAATTTATCTTTTCGATTTTGAAGCCGAACCCTCGCGGAGCCCGGTTTCTCAATAAAACTCCTAGTTTTATTAGAAACAATTGTTTTAGGAAACGAATTGCTACCCGATTTTCATTAAATCAAAGTTACTTTCACCATACACGTAGATATAAAGTATTTTATACAAAATACGTGATGCGTGAATATATATTGTTTGTCTATTAAAGATAGATGTTTATTGATACATGTTTTTAAATAATTTAAACTGTATATGTATTTTATCTACAAAAATATTAGGTAAAATATGGGTAGATGAAATAGTGGGTGTGTGATGAAAGGTGAGTTGGATAGAAGAGATGATCAGTGATATAGATCATGAGTTGAGAGTGAGTGGTGAAATGAGATCATGAGTTAAGGGTGAGTGGTAAAATATGAGAAAAGCCCTTACCCAAACATTGAAGGTGAGTGGTGAAATATGAGAAAAGCTCTTACCCAAACGTTTGCCCCTGTTATTCAGCAGAGTATGGATGACAACCATGGACTATTCTAGACGGTCTGTGGAACACTACCAAGCCCGCAACCTGTAGGTGTGTGAACTATATGTTAATTTTTTGTACTCTAAAAACCCATTGACATGTACTGCAGGTGGGATTCCTGTGAATATTAATGTCGATAAATAAAAGCTATGGACTTAGCACGTGTTGGATAAACCTTGGCAGCTATGGACTTAGTGCCTGCTGTATAAACCCTAGCGACGATGTGACTTCATGCCTATTCCTTAGGATGAATCCTTAAGAAGGAGTGATAGTTGATTATTAGGGTAAACCCTTAAGAAATAAATAAGATAATGGGGTTGGGTTAATTTTGTTGATTGTTGATGTTTAAGCATAATAAATCTATTTGTTGTGGGTTGAAAACCCTATATGCTCACCAGGCTTCCAAGCCTGATCCACTCAGCTTTTTATATTATAGGTAGTGGACCCCGTGCATAGTCGGATGACGATGATGAGTGATTTTTGGATTATAGGCCAGTAGTGGTAAATAACTGCTGTAAGGCTTATAATGTCTTGTTTTTGCTTTTGATCTGTATCGAAACATGACATCCTGAGGTTTTGATATGAAATGAAATTATGCATTTCTTAAAGAATGTTTTTGATAAACTTTTATCATGTTTTGTTTTGGGGACCAATTCTGCAACATCTTTTAAAAGGTTTCTCTTATTTTATTTTAAAAAGCATAAATTAAATCGGTCTTTTCCAGCCGATAAATTAGGGGATGTTACATGAATCAGCCACTGTCTCCTGTTTGGAACTTTTCCAAGTAATTACTCCTCCGCTTAAGGTAAAGACCTAGCCTGACTGATATCTGTTGACCATGCTCAATGTTAAGGCCACATTAGGACGAGTACAAGTCATATCATACATGATCGAGCCTACAGCGGAAGCATACGGTACTCGACTCATTTCAACTATCTCAGCCTCTGTACTCGGACTCTAAGTTTTACTCAGTTTGGTGTTACTCTAGATCAGTAACTCTCCTTGCTTGGAATTCTACATGCTAAATCTATTCAGCACCTTCTCTAAGTAGGAAATATGACTAAGTCCAATTAGTCTTTTACTCATGTATATCAAAATCCTTATCCCTAGGATATAGGCAGCTTCTCCAAGGTCCTTCCTAGTGAAACACATCCCAAGCTAGGACTTAACTTCCAACAGAGGTTGGATGTCATTTCCTATGAGTAGTATTTTATCCACATAGAGTACCCAAAAACTGACTATACTCCCACTAGCCTTAACATATACACAAGACTCATCTTCACTCCTTGAAAAGCCAAACTCTTTGAACTTCTAATCGAAGCAAAGATTCCATCGGCGAGGAGCTTGCTTCAATCCATAGATGGATTTCTCAAGCTTACACACTCTATTAGGGTACTCTATACTGACAAAACCCTCTGGCTGACTCATGTAAACATCCCCAACAACTTTGCATTAAGGAAAGCAATTTTGACATCCATTTTCCATATCTCATAATCATGAAATGCAGCAATGGCTAACATAACCCTAATAGACTTAATTTTCGCTACTGGTGAAAAGGTCTCATCATAATCAACTCCTAGAGTTTGAGAAAAGCCCTTTGCAACCAGTTGCGCCTTATAGTTGTGTACATTACCATCCATGTCGGTATTCTTTTTGAAGATGCATTTGCACCACTTGACTCTTGAATTTCTTCAAGGTCAATTTGCCTCCCGCTGTTTCCTTGGCTCATGAATTCTCTCTCTCGCGAAAGACTCATGTCCTTCCTACAAAAACGACATTATCACTAGGTCTGTAGAAGAGGTAACCAAAGGATCTCTGTGGGTAGCCGATGAAAATAAACCTCTTACTTCGAGGTTTGAGCTTATCATGAGAGTCATGCCTCACAAAAGCATCGCAACCCCAAATATTGATGTGGTCTAGATTTTGAACTTTTTCGGATGACATCTTATGAGGTGTTTTTGCAGCCTTCTTTTTAGGGACTAGATTAAGAATATGGGCACCAGTCTCTAAGGCATACCCCCAGAATGAGATTGGCAGCGAAGCTCGACTCATCATGGAATGAACCATATCCAACAAGGTTCGATCGCATCTATTAGGCACACCATTAAGCTATGGTGTCTTGGGAGGTGTCAATTGTGAGATAATTCCACATTCCTTAATATAGTCAAGGAACTCTGTACTAAGATACTCACCACCTAGATTGGAACGTGTTGGGTCTAGATTGTTATGTCATTTGGGCTTAATGTTGATATTTTGATTACCCAGTATGGGCCTGTCCAACCGTGGTTTAAGTATTAGGGTTAGCTTATATATTTCACATGCATGATAGCTTAAGAAGAAGACGTTCTCATTAATAGCTATTGCATTGTAACCTTAAACACGCCTCTACAGCCGAAGTTCTTCATCGAGCTCCTCTGTGGTGTGAGATATTAATCATTCGACATCTTTTGATCCATCCTTATGTTCTTTTATTGCTTCATTCTTGTTTATCTATTTCGAATCTATCGATCCAATAGCACAATAATCTCATCAATTGGTATCAGGGAAGAAGACTGTGTAATATATACACATCTCTTCTGTTTGAAGAATCCATTAGGGTTTCCGCTTTTATCAAATATATAGAAGCCATCTTCTTCTTGTCGACGGTGTATCTGGTGTCCAATAAAACCCTAGTTTCAACTTTACAAGTCTGATTCAAGCAGATTAGAAGAAGAAGCTTTTCATCATGTCTCACAACGATTCTCAAGTCAATCCAATCAACATCTCCAACAGTATAGGATCCACTACGAGGGTTCCCATTCTCTATACTGAAGATTATGAACTATGGGCGCATCACTTTGAAGACTATGTCGTTGGATCTGAAGACAATGGTTATCTTATCTGGGAAGCACTTACATAGGGTCCGTTTGTTCACTCTGTAACAAACATAACAATCAAGACTCAAAAAGAGTATAACCAACTATTGGTAGACCTAGAGAAGATGCATCAAGATGAAAAAGGAAAGGTGTTATGCAACGTTAAAGCCATGAGAATGATGATATTCGCTTTGCAAGCTGATACTTTTCATTTAGTAAGTTCATGCACTATAGCTAAAGAAATATGGGATAGGTTGAAAGAATTATATTTGACTAATGAGGATCCAGAGCACTCGATTCAAACCCTATTGCTCTCTGAGTTCGGTGCTTTCAAACAAAAACCTGAAGAGAAACTCATTCAGACATTCGATCGTTTCAACCATCTGTTTAGCAAGATGATGAAGGATTGTATTGAAAGGAAGGTGATCGAACAAAAGGTCACATTCATGAATGGCTTAAGACCCGAATAGATGGAAATGGTCTCGACTGTGAAAGTACATGAGAAATTTAAGTCCTACTCGCTGCTGAAACTAATGGGTATACTTAAATCTCATGAAAGCGTGGCGACTAAGGAAGTGAAGGTAGTTTCGGGTGTGGGTTCTCTAGCCCTGTTTCTAAGAGCAAGAGTGTGGTAGACGAAGAAGAAGACTCTGAAATGTCAGAGTGCGATCTAACTAATGAAGAAAATGCAATGATGGTTACGAACCCAAATAAGTTTGCTCGTAAGAAGTTCCCTGTCAACAAGAACCAAAACTGGTAGGGAAGCTATAGCTCTGAAAAGACGAAAGAGGAGAGCAAGAACACTACTCAGAAGGATGATGAGAAGAAGGAGAGCAAGCTTGTGGGATATTCAGGATATGACTGCAACTACTATCACGGCAAGAACCACTTTGCTAAGGATTGCATGCTGAGAAAGATGTATGAGAAAAAGGATGATGAAGATGGCAAAGCTTACGACATGCGGAAGTTGGAAGAGATAATGAAGAAGAAAGAAACTAATGTTTTTATGAATGTTTTAGTTGTGCGGGAACATGTTATTGACGATGAGTTTGGTGGAGTAGAAGACTGGTCTACAGACTCTGAATATGAAGAGGTACGCAGACCCTCGCATGGAAGCGCTTATGTGGCGAGAGAAGGAGTTACTGTGTCGGCTGGGAGATACTTAATGGTAACAACCGAAGGTAAGCATAAGGAAGAAAAGCTTAAGGAAGACAAATGTTTCACTGTCAAGCCTATGAGTGAAGAAGATTAGCGATTGCGATCCGTTGATCAAAAAGGTACAATCTATCCTAGAATCACTTAAAATACCAGTAACAAACTACGAAAAAGAATTAAATGAGTTAAAATTCAAGTTTTCTAACTTAAGTGGCAGTCTTATGCAAACTCGCTTAGCAAATTCTAACCTAACTGACCAACTCAGCAGGGAGTCTTCCAAGACTGAGGAGAGAAGGACGTGAATATAGTAGAAGGAGTCAGAGTTAGTTAGGGCTAAGGATGAACTTATTTATGTGCAACGAGACAATTTGAAGTTTTTAAAACAAAGAAATATTTTTTGTTTGATTGTTAAATGCTTATACACTAATATCACCCAGTTTCATCTAGATTGTGAGATAAGTAAAAAGATTCATAAAATGGTTTTGCCTTTCCTTGAATTTAAGGAGGACGAAGTCATTGCTGAATGTGAATCTATAATGTCCTCAGATGAGCTTTCAATGACATTGAAATATGGATTGGACAAAATTGAGGCTTTTATTGAGTCCAAAGAACATAAATGTAAGTTATAGAATTTGCTGGACGAAAATGATAAATTAAAAATCAAAACCGAGACCATACAGAAGTTTGACTCATCCAATGCCAAATTAAGTTCACAAAATAAAATGACTTTAGAAACCACTTCTAAATTTGGTGAGGAAAGTGAAATGAGAGAAATTTCAGTAGAGGATGAGATTAACTATTTAGAAATTTCTCAAAAGCAAATCCGAAACAGTAAAATCGCTTGTATCTGGAAATTGCATTGAGTTCGCTCGCATTTCACATGATATGTCGAAGGTCCTCAAAGAAAAGGTGGTAGTTTATAAAAAGGTGCAAACAGTGCCTAACCAAGTATATGGTGTTGAAGGAATAACTAAGAAACAACCGGCAGAGTTGACCTCCTTGGATGATAAAGATAACGTTGAAGGTTGTGACAACTACTTCTGGTCTGCACCCATAGACAATGCAGATGAAATGGTCAGCCTCTCAGAACGAACCTCATGGAGAGTCAAGGGTAGATACATGGTTGAACCCATCGACAAACCTTCAAGTTTTGATAAGCCAAGTTCAAGCAGCATGAAAGTGTTAGGTCCGAATCTAGATCTTTTACTAGTAATGAAACAATCACAAATCGAGAATAACAATAAGATGAATAAGAATTGAGCTTGCACACGTTTATATCAAATAACCGTCTGGTACAACCCAAACACCATTCGTAAACTGAATGGCATCCAACCATACAAATGACCAAATCCGAGCCCTTATATACTCGTCTAGACAGCAAACGGAGTTTGCGTCCGTAAACACGTTTACGACCGTAAACGTGTTTACGGTCGTGAACATGACAAAACAGTAAACGACCCTAAATAACTCAAAAGTACTATTACATACTCATAACCAAACAAATCACATAGAAAGCCTATCCCAAACCATTTATCAGACCCTTCAATCTCCCCCTTGGTTTGGTGCTAGCATGAATTCAGTCCTTGTCGATGACCAACTCATTAGATCTCCCCATTGCTCCATTCCACATCTTCTTCTCAATAATTTGAGCCACCATCACCATATATTCTTTCGAAGCGGGCTCAAATATTGATTCAGCCACCATAATCTGTTTAGTAGCAAGATGATGTATGTCCCATTTTTGAAATTGAAGCAGGTTCCTTTTCTCATAGAGACGGATGCTATCTTCCTTTAACTTGATGAACGCAGCATCCGTGGCATACACCCAATAAAGCATGGATGCAAGAGAACCATCAGGGTAATTTTGAAGAACAAGAACTTGCTTAACCTGAGCCGTAGCAGGCCACATCACTGATGTAATTGGCTGTTTTGTTGTGGTATCAAATACCTTGGAGTGAACCTTGACAACAGACTCTGTAGTCTTCATTGATGGAAACCCCTTGGCCACTTGATCTTCCAAGAAAGATTTGAACTGACTGGCTTTGGGATTTGCTGATGTATTTGAAAAGGGAGCTTTGGATAGCTCAATAAGGTCAACCTTAGTAAAAGAGTGAAAATCATGAGCATCCTTCTATAGTTCCTTATTCCAACTCTTCCTTCTCACCATAAACATGTTCTGCATGTCATGGAATCCCCACGACACGATTCCTGACCTATCACCCTAGACATCCCTGAAAGTTTGAGTGCTATGATCGATAAGAGTAATTTGTGGCTGATCCTAGGGTGCCTTATTATCTACGCTTCTTTTGAAAAGCCATTTGCCTTTGTCATCCTTGGTAACAACCTTCTTCTTCTTCTTCTTCTTCTTGGAACTCTTTGAAGCACCTGCCCTTGGAGCTTGTTCAGGTTCCACTTCAAAGCGATCCACAATGATGGGAGATCTGATCGGTTGAGAGCTAGTAGGAGCATCAACACTATGAGCATCTAGAATGGGGGGATCGACATATGGTTCTTCAAGATTTGACTTAAATTCATCACCAAATTTGCCTTCAAGTTTCTTTTGTAACTCCAAGAAGTTGGCAGCCAAGTGACCATATTGTGTCTGAAGGTCAGCAATTTATTTAGTCTTCAGAACATTGTCTTCGTGAAGCTCGGCCACTTGGATACTGAGCTCTGTATTTTCAGATTGAAGGTTTGTGACCATGATGAATAGCTCTAAATTCCTTTGATCAAGTTCAACATTCTTTCGATTAAGAACGTCAATCTGAGTTTGGAGTCCATGGAGTGAAGGGGTGTCTTCTCAAGAGTCATCACCTCCATTGAAAATTCCATTTCCACGAGATGGTGGCATAGAGAATTGTTCTTCTGCCAATAGCCTGACTAGATTAGCTGTGGCATCATCGTGATCTGGCTTGGGAGAAGAAGATTCTGGTTGAAATGAGGAACCACCAGTCTCAAACACAGAGTTGGGACCATAATTTATAGGTTCAGTAGAGACTATAACAGGCGTGATTGTCGGCGGAGTTGTAGCACTTTGAGTCGTCGTACTCTGAGTTGCTAGTCTCAGAACGAGTCTATGTCGCTTGTTTGGAGGAGGAGTGGCTTGTGTGGCGGTGAGATTATCTTCCATTGGCATAGATGTAGGTAAAACAGTATCAAGGGGAGGAATCCCTGATATTGTCACCATAGAAGTTGTTATTTCCGCCTCTAGATTGGAAACATGAGGTGCATCTATGTAAATGTCTTCTTCTTCCTTTGTCTCAGTTGTCACATGAACAACTTCATTGACATTGTCGAACAAATTGTCGAGCTTTACTCCGGTCAGAAAATCATCATTGCTACCAAAATTCAATGGGATATCATCCTTATCAAATCCCATGAGGTCAGTATCCTCAAACCCTTTATCATCGTTTCCCATTCCCTCGTTGTAATTACTCTATACTTGAACAGATTGTAATTCGTGTTCGTCATCGACTTGAGCTTTTGGATCTGGAGTCTCATCATCTTCGTGATCTGAGACACTCTTTCAGATGAAGTCAGCTCAGATAGAGTTTTCTCAGAAGTTCCATGAGATTCATAAGACTCATTAATTTCTGCAAACTGTCCGAACTTCACCAGAGGATGCAAACCTTGAAACACAACCTTGCCCTTTCGATTCTGTTTGATAAGGCCAACAGTGTGAGGGCCCAAGGATTTTTTGTCCATCTTATCACCATCTTTGACCATATCGGGGAATTGGTCATCAATGAAAACTTGAATAAATTTGGGATACATCAAAAACGCGTCTCTATTTCCCCGAGTCATGGCGCCAATGTTCACCAGGAATTCATCAAAGACATACTTCGAGAAATTGAAATTGTTGCCGGCGGCCAAGGAAATGATTGCTCCTGTATTTCTAATAGAGATCTCATCTGCTCCTGATCTCCTTCCTAGCATGCAGCTGATGAACACATGAGCCAAGAAACACCAGTAGGGAGGCAAAAGCTTCTTCATAGTTGGAGGATAAGAACCCTCATATCCCATCATGTCAAGGATTCATGGTATTTCTTCAGCTTCAGCTTCAGTGGGATAATCAGGTTCATCAATAATTAACAAGGTGTCTCTGATATACTGCTCTAAAATTCTGATCTTGCAATTTTGTACCACTGCTTCAATAATCAGCTCTTTATTCATCTCTGTCACCTTGGCTGATCTCCAGAATTCTTGAATAAGGTTCTCATAGATAATAGGATTCACCGTGATAGCGTGAGCCAGACAGCATTCTCGTAGTCGGTACATCATTGACATAAAGTCTTTGTGGGCCACCGGTGGATCATCCAATACGATGGAAAGGTTATGCATCTCAGCAGCTTTAAGATACGCCATTTATCTGCATTAAACGAGCCAAGTAAGAAAACAAAATATTTGAAAATAAAAAGCTGAAGGTTTTCTTAATTTTGCAAATTGATATTGGCTAAATAAGAGCACTAATAATAAATCAGCAAGAGTTTATGGTCAAACAAGGTCAAAGACAGTTTACGATCAAACTTGGTCAACCGACCGTAAACAGAGTTTACGGCCGTAAGGCCAAGCCAAGTTTACGGTCGTAAGGTCAAAGGCTGTTTACGGTCGTAAGGTCACAAGAGGAGTTTACGGTCCATGAATTTGCAGTCCATGAATATCTCGAAACCGTAAACTCCGATGAACTGTAAACTCAAATTACTCCTTCGATTTGCAGTCGATTCGAACAAAAAAATACAATTTCAGGGTCGGATTTGACTTACCTTCAACGTGGACGAACTAATTTCAAGAAAAATAACACTTGATTTTTGAGGATTTCAGAGAGGGGGGCAGTTTACGGTTCTGAAGAGAGGAGGTGGTAAAAGAGTTTACAGGAGTAAACTCTTCCTTATATACCACTTGACTTTTCGACTTCCGTTACACAGTTAGATTATCAGTCCAATTCCCAAATAGAATTTAAAAAAAAAAAAAAAACTTTTTGAGGATTATTTAAAGTAAAAGTAAAAATAAAAATTATCCAAATTTCAAAATTTTAAGAAAAATTTGACACTTAAGAATAATAAAAAATAAAGAAAAATAAAGATAACCTCAAAAATAAAATAAAAGAAATTTTAACCAAAGTAATACGCGTAAGTAAACTTTTGACTTCATCTTGTGATACTGGGATCAAAGTTGTTAGACAATCTTTATCCGCTTTTCGGTACCTTTCATATTCACATCTTTGTCTGGTCGATCGTCGGTATTGTGATCCACATAAACACGAAAAATTGTGACAATTTTAGGACATACTAATAATTGTAAGACAAAGTGATCCTAAGATCCTAGATATTATATCTGGTCCTAATTCCTTAGATACTATACCTTAGGGACCATTCATCTGACGATGACCAGGGATAGTGTTGTCCACCTAAATTGAGCAGCGAGATCTATAGACAATCTTTGAGTGTTCAATTTTAATTGTACTGGAACGTGTTTCCCGCTTCCTGATATGCCCCAGCCATCAAGGACTTCCAGAGTACTCCTTACACCGGATGAGCAGACCATCATTCAGAGAGAGAACATATTCAGATTGCTATTACTTATTGTTTCAGATGGGTTGAGAAGTAGAAGGTTGCATATGTTGTGTACCAGGTCGGATTGGAAGTCACGCAAAGGAGACAACATATGGCTAACAGATAAGAGGAATTTCATATATATAACATGCAGGGAAATAGAGTTGCATATGTTGTATACCTGGTCGGATTGGAAGTCACGCAAAGGAGACAACCTATGACCAACAGACAGAAAGAAAGAAAACGATTTTCTACAAACCTAATTTATTGGAATTTACCAGTCGCCCCATCCAACCGGAATTAAGGATATAATCCACACATCGAGGAAAAGTTAAACCATGGTTCCAAGTACGGGTTCATTTAATGTGACGAGTGGATTCCCATATATATCTCCCTGCTTAACCTATCCGAGCGTCGTATTCTCAGGCTGAATGGATCTAACTAGGCCAAAATTTGTCAAGACTAAGAACTTCATAAGTTCAACTCTGCCTAGTCAAGTCCATTTAGAATCTTTCGTGCCTACTGATGCATCAAACCAGAGCATAGACCCTTCAACTTTGGGTACGTTACGCAGACTTAGATTGCATGTTATCACATGATAATATCACTTCCTAGAACATCCCCCTCAACCACATTTCATAACAAACATATTTTTTTTCTCCCCCTAAATTTGTGCATAGGAGAGAAACAAAAGTAAATGAGCAAATTTAAACTATCATAAAAAAAAATTAATCCTCAAAACAAATCATTTTCAAAAAGTCCTACAAGCACATCGAATCGAGCATTGTTAAACGGCTTTGTGAACACATCCGCCACATTATTAGCAATGGGTACTTGTTCGAGCCGGATGAGCGAATTCTTATAACAATCTCTGATGAAATGAATTTTGATGTCAATGTGCTTGGTTTTGGAATGTTGGATAGGATTTTTAGTGATTTGAATAGCAGCCTCATTATCACAGTGAATTGGGGTTTCTAGATAGTTCAAACCGTAGTCCAACAACTGATGTTGGATCCAGAAAACTTGAGAGCAGCACGCCGATGCAGCAACGTATTCCGCTTGTCCTGTAGAAGTAGATACCGTATGCTATTTCTTGCATTGCCACGACACCAGTCTATCACTAAGGAACTGACACCCTCCTGATGTTGATTTCCTGTCAGGCTCACAGCCTCCATAATTACTGTCAGCAAAAGCATATAAATCAAATTCGAAATTTTTTAGATACCAAAGACACAGTTTTGGGCTTCCTTTGATATACCGAAAAATCCTTTTGACACCAATAAGATGTGAAAGCTCAGGATTAGCCTGATAGCGAGTGCATTGACACACTGTAAACATGATGTCGGGACGACCTGCAGTGAGATACATCAAGGAACCGATCATAGATATATAGTGAGTTTGATCTACGGATTCACCATCAATATCTGGAGTCAGCGAGGGTCTTTCAGCCATGGGAGTCGATGCAGGATTTGCGTCTGAAAATCCAAACATCTCAAGAACATCTTCAACATACTTTGCCTGGTGTAGCAGGATTGCGGTTGAATTCTGTTTGACCTGAAGCCCCAGAAACATGGTCATTTCACCTAGAGAACTCATCTCAAATCGCTTCTTCATCACGCCTTCAAATTCTTTGCAAAGCTTTGGACACGTGGACCCGAAGATGATGTCGTCAATATAGATATGAACCAGTATCTCATCATCACCCACATGCTTGATGAATAAAGTTTGATCAATAGTGCCGCGAGAGTAGCCTTGCTCGAGCAAGTGCTTTGTTAGAGTCGCATACCATGCTCGAGGAGCGATGTAACCCATACAACGCCTTGTCCAACTTGTAGACATGATCAGGGAACTTTGAGTTAACAAACCCAGAGGGTTGATCAGCGTATATTTCTTCCTTCACCTTGCCATACAGGAAGGGAATCTTGACATCCATTTGGTAGACTGTGAAATTCTTGTAAGAAGCATATGCGAGAAAGATTCGAATAGCTTCCAGACAAGCCACGGGAGCATACACCTCAGTATAATCAAGACCCTCGACTTGTTGAAACCCGCGAACCACCAACCTTGCTTTATTGCATACGATTACACCAGAATCATCTTGCTTATGACGATAGACCCAACGCGTGTCAAGAGACCGTTTGCCCATTGGTAAGTCAACCAATTTCCAAACTCCGAGCTTTTCAAACTGATTTAGCTATTCATGCATCTCATCTACCCAACTGGGTTCATTCAAAGCCATCTCAACATTTTTGGGCTCTATTTGAGATATAAAGCAAGAGTAAAGACATTCATTTATGTCTCCACTCTGACTTCTGATTTTAACTCCATCACCCAACTGGCTAATGACATTTTCGATCGGATGATCGCGTTGAATTCTGGAAGGTATATCTTGGCTGATATCATTGAGAGAAACAGGAAGAGTGTGAATGTTGAAACTTCCATCATTTGCTGATTGAATCCTATTAGATGACTCTGCTACGAATTTATTTGCAATTTCTTCAGGAAAGAGGAGTTCCATAAATGTTGGATTGAAAGCGGAAGCATCTCTAGACATGAACTCTCTCTCTCTCAACAGGTGTAAGAGGTGTAGCTTCAGCATTAGGAGTTCCATTTGGAGCCTTAGACGCTGGACTAGTTGGTTGCACAAAAGACTACCCTTCAGATAGAGTAGAGGACTCCCCCTCAACCGTTGGGGTCTGTAGAAAACCTCTTCATGTTCGTCTTCGTCTTCAAAAACATTCTACAAACTAGAAGGAGATCCACTTGAATTATCTGAAGACACATTGAAAGATCTGAATAGCAATGTGTAATCAAATAACTATTCGGGACCCACTCGAGCGTCTGTTTCATTCTCCTCCAGCCAGCGCACGTCATAGGATTCAACGATCTGCTTAGTCCTTTTGTTGTAAACCCACTACAAGAAAAACAGCCTTTTACGACGCTCATTGCGCGTCGTAAAAGGCTCAGACGACGCGCAAATGCGCGTCAAGGAAGGTCCTGTCATAAAGAAAGACGACGCGCATTTACGACGCGCATTTACGACGCGCGTTTACGACACGCAATGCGTATCAAGGAAGACCCTGTCATAAAGGAAGACGATACGCATTCACGTGTCGTAACCTTACGACGCGCGTGTTAATGACACGCAATGCGTATCAAAAAAGCCACTGTCAAGAAAGGCCATGTCATAAATGAAGATGACACACATTTTTGCGTATCATAATTTTAAATGTTTAAAAAAATATTATTTATAGATTTTTCTAATTTTCAAATTAAATAATACATTAAAAATCTCATAATACAAAATAAAATACCATAAATAACAAAGATAATTCATTTCACTAATATGTCAAATACAAATAACTATTCCAGTAGTGAGTAAATGTTATAAAAAAATGAACTCATTTATATACAATTGCATTATCTAGCTTCCTATGTGCCAAGAACTCTCTGTACAAAATGTTATCTTTGGTATGCATGTCTAAATACCTACTAACTCCTCCTATTCAAAAGATAGCCACCAATTTTCTCAGCAAAGTGTTGAAAAGGTACCTGCAATACAAAATCATTAACAAACATAATATATTTTAATTTTTTATTGAAGTATATGAAAATTGAAGTAGTTAGTTTAGTTAGCTACCTCATTTTCCTGTTTGATATCATGTGTAAAGAATTGTTACATATACATCCTATACAGAGTAATAAAGTAGGAGGTTATTTCCTGTAGTTTACCCATAAAAGAAAGGAAAAAAAAACTTACAGGTTCTGTAATATAGACACGTGCCAGGTCCTTCAAAAGGTGAATTGAGAGAAACAAATACGTTTGCAGCATTCATGAGATTAATACTTAACCTCCTTCCCATAATTATTCTTTGCATTTCATTGTACAATCTGTTAATCAAATTTATATGTAAAAGGGTCATCAATTTGAACTCACGTTCAAACACCTTCTTTGAATAGATGACTATAATTTCTAGCCACAATTCAACTTATAAAAAGGAAAGAAAACAACAATCTAGCTTATAAAAGATTAATAAATAGAGGGCCTGAAATTGCTTAAAGCTCAACACCAGTAATCGCTAATCAATAAGATAATACTTTGTTTTTTTAACTTCTCCAACCATTGGTGGTTGTTGAGTTGACCCAACATCTTGTTGGAAAAATCAGGGCTTCCTTCAACTTCTCTCACTTTGTCCATAAGAAGGGATGATGGGCTTACTTCCTTCAAATCAACATTCAGATTCTTAAACAAAACCTGAAAGGCCACAATACCAATAGTGAATATAGTATATTATCGGAATTGATGTTATAAACTTTTTGATTATGATGTGTGTGCAGAAGAGTAGGGATCTTGCTGGGTACCATAGTTTTCAGCATAAGTAACCTGAACAGGAAGGGTTTGTCCGCTTGCAGCCCCACCGTATGCATGGTACACATCCACCACACCATGTGTGGCTGCAACTGCAACTGGTTGTGCATACGAATCTTGACTGTTCACCATTGTCCTGCAACCTATATATATATATATATATATATATATATATATATATATATATATATATATATATATATATATATATATATATATATATATATATATATATATATTACAACTGCAACTGGTAACACTGTAACTCCTAGGCACCAAGAAGGGTATTTTTGGAAATTGTAAAAGATCAAAAAGGGTATTTCAGGAAAGTGAAAAACCCAAAAGGGTATGTCTGGAAATTGAGATACCTGAACAAGCTCTTCATTTTCAGTAGCACAATTGGGTTTATCTTCATTTTCAATAGCACACTTGCAAAAATTTTAAACTTTTAAAACCCATCTTAGAAGGACTAAAGGTTAGAAAGGAGAAGTAATGAAGCTATGAGTTGAGAAAAGAGTAATCACAGCAAGGTCTCTAAAACAGACCTGCTGTTCAAAACGGATTTACTCCAAAATCTAAAACAGAAACATAGCTTTAACTAAATTTTATAGAAAACTATGATTGTTCAGGATTCCAGAACTATAAAGAACTCCTTCTAACTCCAAAGGATGAATTAAATATGAATTTTACAAAAAGGTGTATCACTGCTATCTCCAACAAGACAGTCAAGTGAGGTTGGCCAATTCTACCCAACTTGTGAGTAGAATTCGTCCATACCAAAATTCAGAGAAGTAAAGGACATACAAATGAAAGTCTCAGAGTTGGAATTGAATGAAAAGCATTTCCCAAGCTCCGGATATAAAATTCACATTGTGGACAATCACAACACTAGTAAAAGCTGTTGACTGCCCACTGATCTGGAGTCTGGATCAATTCTAACCAATTTATATATGTAAATAACACCCCATCTGCTCCAGATCTTAAATTCATAATATCAGGAACATATAGAAACTTGGAATCACTCTGGATCCTTTTCCAAGCCTTATAAATGATGAAAACAAAATGACATATCAGAACAGACCCGGATCAGACCTAACAGCAAAGATTCCATTCTTGCACATAGATAAAGTCCTTACCAGTGAAGTTGGGCTGCTTAAGAAAGTTAGCGAACTCAATTTGTGAACTTTGGGAACTGGTTTGGGGTCCGTTTGAAATCTATAGCTCAAGGTATGATTTTTACAATATGACTATAGATCTGCTGTTATGAAAAATCTACATTTGTACCTGATGTTAAGAAAAATCACATTGTACATTTGGATGACCTAGAAGCAAAAGTTTTCACTTTATGTAGAACCATGAACTATATAACAGTGTATGGCATGACCAAGAGAAACTTTATGCTGCAAATCCTTCAAGGATGGTTGGCAACAATCATCTTTCATCTCATTATCAGACCGACTTCCAGCAGCAGCAGCTGGCAAGGAGCTCATTGATTTCTTCTAATAATGGGCATTGGAGTGAAGGTGAGAATGGAAATAATGATATGAGACTACTGTGACCAAGGGTATGATTGTCATTTTCTAACACAACATACCATTTTCTGTTTTCACCTGGAATTAATTTTCACAAAATAAAAAAAAAAACATATAAGGTTTTCTCAAGTATCAACTATAAAAAATAAAAACCAATTTCCACTAATCTCGATTGATGTTACTACTATTCAGATGAAAGAAGAAGAGGAGAGAAGTAAAATAGAGAAAGGAAAAGAAGGAGCTATTGTGGATCTTATGCAAGTGCTTCTTGCCAGCACTAAAGAAGTTAAGGAACAAAATGATGGGTTTGTTGATGTGGTGAAGAAAACCAAAGGAAATAATGGAAATTTGTTTTCAAAAGAAGCTACAGGGGGGGGGGGAAACAGTTTTCGAGTCAGGGGAATCAAGGGAATTTCTCGATAAATGAAGGTTCAGGGGTTTTTGCTGGAAACCGCAAGCAGGGGCAAAAAGGGAATTATCGGAAAATTGGAAATTCTGGGGCTTCTGCTGGAATTCGCTATCAAGGGTATAATGGGAATAATCAGGAAAATTTGGAATTTAGTTTTGATAGAGGTGGGAAGACAGGAGGTAAAAATGGGCAGGGGTATTATGGGAATATTCAGCCAATGAAAGGAAAGTCTAATGATTCAAAGATTGAACAGGGGCAAAGTTGGAAAAGTAACAAGGTTATGGGAACGAACAAGGATGGGGGTGATGTTTCGGAAGTCAAAGGGTTTGTGGGGAATAGTTCTATGAGTCGGCCTGACCAGGAAGCTAAAAAATCAGAAGCAGGGGTAAATTTTAATGGTAACAGGCAGCGCTATATTCCGAAATCTGGGGCTCGATTTCAAAATCAATATTATGGCTTGCTTTTAAAATCGATTTCATTAATTTTATATAAGAAGGGTACAGCTGACCTAATTTTATATAAGAACTCTAGAACTGATACGTACCTTTATCTTTGATAATTTCTTTTAAGATGACTATTGTTTAGGGCTATCAACAACACCGTCATCTCCGCTACCATAGTGTAATAAACAAAGCACCATTGAAGACCCTTCATCATCTTCCGCTGCCATTACTTCCTTGAGTGAAAATTTCGAACTCGATGGGAAAGGAAATGAGTCGCCAATAAGAAATCTGAAATCATAAAATCAGATGGGAAGAAATCTGTGAAAAGAGTTTAAGTCGTTTGAGATACCGATGTAAATCCTTAGAAATCTCATTCGAGAAGAGAATGGAGAGCCGCTTCTTTTTTTGGCGCTGAATCGTTTCACCACCGGTCGATCACCACGGAAACAGGAGAACTGGAAGCTTAAAATAAAATAAAACCCTACACATATTTGTAATCTTCAATCGTCAGATCTAGGGCAGAAGTAGATGGACAATGGGAAGTAGAGCAGATGTGAAAATAACCCTCAATCGCTAGTAGGCTATGGAATCGTTAGCTTGTGAAAATTTTGTGAGGCAGTGGATGTGGGTGAGAGGTGGAGACGATGTAGGGTAGATATGAGAGTCATATGGAAATGAATGTAGGAGAAGAAGGCGGGTGTTTAAAAAATTTGGGGATTTCATTTCCCTCTTAGAGACGCGCGTTTCTTAAAAAAATATAAAACGACATTCACAGAGGACGCACGAGTGCCCTCCGTGTTTTTAATTTTTTTACATGAGACACTATTTAAGGGCACGCAATAATGCGTGACCTAAATCCTTAAATTTTTTGAATAGACGACACTCTTTTAATGTCACTCTCCTTTGCGTAACATAAATCACCGAGTGTCATGGTTTGCACGTCGTAAAAGGCTATTTTTCTTGTAGTGACCCTATAAGCGGTGCGCGCAGCATACCCCATGAAGTAATAGTCATCAGCTTTGGCATTGAATTTAGGGTTGGATTCTAAGTGAAGGAGGGTGCAAGGGCAGCCAAATACACGAAAATGGCTGATAGAAGGCTTGTGTCCATAGAGAATCTCGTACGGTGTCTTCATCTGTGCTTTGTTGATTAGAACATGATTTTGCACGTAGCAAGCAGCGTTAATTGCCTCGGCCCAAAAGAAAACAGGTAGTTTGGAGTCTTAAAACATTGTCCTTGTGGCGTCTTTCAATGTTCTGTTTCTCCTTTCAGCAACACCATTTTGTTTAGGTGTGTGAGCAGAGCTATATTGACACACTATTCCCTTTTCTGCGCAAAAATGGTCAAGAATTACATTCTTGAACTCAGTTCCATTGTCGGTACGAAGCGCCTTCACATGTTTATTGGTTTGTTTCTCAATCATCACAATGAACTTCTTTATCAGATCTGCAACCCCCACTTTGTTGGATAAGAAGAAGACCCACATAAACCGAGAGAAATCATCAATCACAACTAGACAGTATGAGCTTCTGTTGATGCTCAGGACGTTGACCGGACCAAATAAGTCCACATGCAATAGTTGGAGCACTTGACTAATTGAGTTGATTTGCTTGGGCAGATGTGGTTTCCGATGATGTTTGCCTTGAGCACAGGAAACACACTTTTCAAATGTGATAAAGTCTCTGACAGGGAGGCCTCGGACCATTTCATTTTTCACAAGACGATTCAGGTTTTTCGCGTTAGCATGACCGAGTCTTCGATGCCACAACATTGTGTTGTGTTCGGAGACCTTTGAGAATAGACAAGTGACTTGTTCAGGTAGGTTACTGTTCATATCAATAATGTAAGCATTCCCATCCTGTTTAGATTTGACTAGAATCCATTCGTCTGGGATGATAATGCCTGGCTTGAGAATCATACACTCTTTATCAGTAAAATGGGTAGAGTAGCCTTTGTCTCATATTTGGGAAACGCTCAACAAGTTGTGCTTTAACTCGGGAGCGTAGTTGACATTTTCGAAGCTCAGCACTCCATTCGTAAGAGTTCCACGATGTGTGATCTTTCCACCATCTCCGCCCATAAAGGAAACATAACCCCCATTAAAAGATTGAATTTCGCTCACTTGGGAGATGTCTCCAGTCATATGCCGGGAGCAGCCGCTGTCGACGTACCAAAGACGAACGACATTCCTCCGCAACTGTCCCTGCAAAATGAGCGGAATCATTTAGACTTAGAAACCCAGGTCATCACTATCCTGGGCTTCCTTTTTGGTTTCTTTGAATCATTTTTCAGTGTTTTCAAATTTGGATCTTCATTCTTACTTTCTTCAGAGGATTTCAATGATGAATTAGAAAGAGATTTGGGCTTCCATTGATATTTAGGTTTTACAAAATTATCAGTTGGTTTTGAAATTGGTTTCTTAAAGGTTTTCCTTGAGCCTCTGGATTTTCCACCAGAGGTGGTTGAAGATCCAGAGTTGCCTTTTGATGAGACCGATCTTGGCGCAGCCTTGTTCGGTTTTGGCAAACGATTGTGAGTTTTGTTAGTAAAAGCCTTTTTATTCTTTTGTAAAACTGTCCTTTTTCTGCCTCTATCACCTTTCCAATCATCATTTTGAGAGCGAGATCTTGAGGAATTTCTAATTAAAGACCTTCCCCGAGATTCATTCTCTCCTCTTGGTGACAGGTAATTCACAAAGATCCTATTTTGACAATTCCTAGCTATATGACCACCAACACCACAATTAAAACAAATGTGTTTATTATTTGAACTTGTATTGAATTTTTCATATTTATTTTCTTTAAAAACACTCTTATTCTTCTTAGAAGAACATGCATGAGAAATAGATTGTGAGATAACTGAAGGTGCCTCAGTCATTTTGACTTGTGGAGTTGATGAATCTTCATGAGTATCACAAGCATCAGAATTACCAAACAATTCATCAAACATATCAAAAAAATTAAATTCAACAGTATCAGATGATGAGCCAACACAAGAAACATTTTCAGTCTTAACATAAGAAACATAATCAAAATTGTTCATAACAGAGATATCAGATTTAAAAACATAAACAGATTCTCTAGCTTCACTCTTTGCCTGATCTAATGGTTGATCTGTAGAGGAAATAAAAACATTAGTACTTTCAACGTTAATAAAACCTCTTCAAACAAAACCAGCTGGTTTTCCATATCGAAGATGTGGCTCCCTGTCAATTTTGTCCTATGTCATAGAGATGGATGTGTAGTTGTGATTGAAAGGTGGAGGAACACTATCATACCCTAGACCCTTCTTTTGATTTTCTTTGATTTTTAATTGGGTTTCATATAAGGACTCGACTGTCTTACTTGACGCAGTATAACTTTTGAAACTAACATCTGTTTTTTCACTCTTAATTTTCGAAGTGTCAAGTTCTTTGGTTACAGCATCAAGTTGTCTCTTAATATAGTCATAAAGTTCACATTTTTAACTGTATTCTAGTTGGGCCTTAATGGGTGTTTTTCCTTTCCTAAGTTGATATTCCTCATATTTAAGGTCCTCTACTTGCCTACGTAAGACTTGAATTTCATCACGAAAAAATTTAACATATTCTTTACAAGCAAAAGAACAAGAAGGTAGATTTACCTCTCTTTTCTTGGGCTCGGAAGAGGTAGATACCATTAGGGCAAGCTGTAGTTCCATCATCTCTGCTTCGGGATCAACATCATTATTCATTGAAGCAATATCATCAATTTGAGCTAGGTGAGCATTTTCTGGCCATGAGATATTCAAGACTTGAATTTGGTCCTCCCAGTCAAATGATTGAGCAACCATAGCTGTTTCTCCATTGGTTGTAGCTCCTGCACGATTTTTTTCCCACTGCAACCATCTGCCTGTTGTTGTTGATTCTGTGATATGGCTTCGGGCAATCACGAGCAAAATGACCTGGCTCATGGCAGTTGAAACATCTCAGCATGATTTTATTGAATCCCACCTTCTTGTCAGCATTCATGGCCCAGTTGTTTTTCTCGATCTTCTTGGCGAATTGTTTGGCCCTGAAAACAGCCATGGCAATTTGCCATGTGATGTCCATTTCCTCCACATCTTGAAGACGTATCTGGTCCAAATCAACAAATGATAGCTGAGGTGGAAGATCTCCAACTACAAAGGCATTGTAGCAGTTAACTAACCCAGTGGCTAGAGCCAGATTTTCATCAGGTTCTTTGGTGTTTGAAGAAGAGGCTTTAGCTGACACATTAGGAGCAGAAACGGTTTGTGGAATGACAAATGGCACATTTGAAGTTTGATGGTGAGGGATGGATGGAGCAGCATTGATGGTTTGAATCTGAGGTTGTTGAACTGCGAAAACTTGACCTGAGGGAGTGATGAAAGATGATAGAGCATTGTTGGATGAAACTCCAAGATTTGAAGTAGAGTATGAATTCACATGGTTGATTTCTGTCTGTTTGTCATGAATGTCACAGGCTTTGATGACCGCCATGATTTCTGCAAGAGTGAGGCAATTCAAATCCTTGGTTTTCTTAATCACAACAATATTCCAATCCCATGATCTAGGAAGAGCATTCAGAAGTTTCTTGTTGATTTCTGACTTGGTCAAGAAAATCCCTGAAATGTTCATGTCAGTTGTTAGAGCAGTGAACCTTTGCAATTGAGCTTCAACAGTCTCTCCTGGAATGTAGTTGAACATGTTGAATTTTTGTCTCAGCATGTCATGCCGACTTTCTTTCATATCTTCATTGCCCACATAGACCTCAATAAGAGCTTCCCATAGAGCTTTAGCAGAAGTGTACTCACGAAAACGTTGAGCAATATCAGGAAGGCCTGGCAATCGTGTCGTGTTCGGGTTGATGTGTCGCGGGTTGGAGGGTTGGCG
Organism: Lactuca sativa; assembly: GCF_002870075.4. Classification (NCBI taxonomy): domain Eukaryota; kingdom Viridiplantae; phylum Streptophyta; class Magnoliopsida; order Asterales; family Asteraceae; genus Lactuca; species Lactuca sativa. The sequence goes on from NC_056630.2 coordinate 223,313,970, forward strand.
TGTCAAAATATGTCAACCCAAACACAACCCATTTAAATATACAGGTCACGGGTTGGCAGGTTTGGAACATAAACCCATATATGACCCACCAACCCATTTATTTAAACGGGTTCACAAGTTGGCGGGTTCGTGGGTCTGATTTGGGTTCATGGGTCCAAATTTTACATATTTAAGTCTTAAACATCCAAATAAAAATTAAAAACATTCATAGAAACATGTTACAAACTTAGTCTTATAGGTTACGACTTATGACATTAGACCATTCACCACGAGTCATAATGTCAAAACAGTCAAATGGTCTATGAATAAATGGTATATTTTTATAATACTTATTAAATATTAATACTTGATACATAAATACATTTAAAAATAAAATAATTTTTTTTATTAAGAATATAAAGTGGTTGGCGGGTCAACCCGTTTATTTTTTGAGAAACCCATATATGACCCGTTTAATAAACGGGTTGGCGGGTTGAAAAACTCAACCCAAACCCATTTATTTCATGTCGTGTCGCAGATCATGTCGCGTGTCGTGTCGAGAATTGTCATCCATAATATTAGGAGATAATGCCATGGTTAAAGTGGCTAATACTGTTTCCTATTCCTCAACCAATTCAAATTCTTCATCAGTGTAGTTTTCAATAACTTTGTGAATTAATTGACCTCCAACTATCACAGTAAATCTGACAGGATCTCTAAGAATGCATCTCCAGATCTTGAAATCTTTCATTTTAATGTATTTCTCTATTCTGTACTTCCACTCGGGAAAACCTTCAGCAGACATTAACCTTGGAATACGTGTAGTAGTGCCCATAATAGCATCACGTTCTTGAAAATGAGTTTGATTTTGAGAATCCATTTGAAATTAAAGTAATTTAACAGTTCCAAAGTGGTTTATGGTTTAAAAAATTAAGCTGATTACGACAGTAAACGAAGTTTACGGTTCATGAATTTTCGACCGTAAACTGGCTTTACGGTTTAAGTTCACGGTTTCTGAGTTTACGGTTTATGGGTTTACTGTTCTCTGATACTGATTACGGTTCTTGAGTTTTAAGCGTTTACGATTGACGAATTTCTCCTTTTACGGCCGTAAGCTAAGTTTACGGTTGGGCAATAAACTCACAAACAGTCTTCAAAACTCGAACAGTGAGAATGGCAGCTTAAACACTCAAAATCTCGATCAAATGACGCTCTAATACCAATTGTTAGGTCCGGATCTGGATCTTTTACTAGTAATCAAACATTCACAAATCGAGAATAACAATAAGATGAATAAGAATTGAGCTTGCACACGTTTATATCAAATAACCGTCTGGTACAACTCACACACTAGCCGTAAACTGACTCGCATCCAACCATACAAATGACCAACTCCTAACCCTTATATACTCGTCTAGACAGCAAACGGAGTTTGCGGCCGTAAACACTTTTACGGCCGTAAACGTGTTTACGGTCGTGAACATGACAAAATAGTAAACGACACTAAATAACTCAAAAGTACTATTAGAGAATCATAACCAAACAAATCACATAGAAAGCCTAGCCCAAACCATTTATCAGACCCTTCAGAAAGAGATACCAAAACCAATGAAAGCATCAAGCATATCTTCAACAACAACCAAAGAACATTAGGAGAAATCAAAATATTCATAAATCTCAAGAGCAACTTCCTGAACATAAACGCCAGAGGAACGAAGATACATGAAGAACCTCAATGAGAGAAAAAAGTTTTGGCAATCCTAAAACCCTAATTATGTTCACTCTAAAAGGGCGTCCATTCCCAAAGCAAATGACAAATGAAGGGACAAATCTCCTTCTAGCAATCATTGCCACACAAGTAGTCAGAAAAACCGAAAAGGAAGTTTCAGTCCCAACTGAAACCATTCTCCTCACTCGCAACTGAAACCAAACCCGATGGAGGATATCAAAGGAAGGGGAAAGCTCATCTAATAATGAAACACAAGTTAACAAAAAGTCAGCTAACCTTAGGACTCCAAAGAAAAATTCAACTGAAAAACCAACTAACAATAAGTCACCCCAAATGAAGCAAGATAAAAATAAAATCAAAGTTTACACCATCAAACGAAAAGATGAAACCGCATTATTAAAAATAACTTATTTGATTGATCTTTTTGTTGCAATTCTTTATTATGTAAAAGACTCACCAGGGCCCAAGAGACTTTGGGTTTCTAAATTTGCATAGTTTTGCAAGTTATCAGTGACGAGTAGTTTGACGACGAATGGTATATTGACAGTGCCCGCTCTCCTCACATGATAGGAAGGAGGGAAGAGCTTAGGGATTTTCGGTCCCTTAAGGATGGTGAATGTGTAAAATATCAAAACAAGTCATATGGCACGATCAAAGGATATGGGGTGATTATAAATGACGAATTTTTGATTTGTAAAGTAGCTTACGTGGAAGGATTGCATCATAATCTAATCAGCATCTCTTAATTAGTTGTGGGAACTGGATTAAAGGTTTCATTTGATGACGAGGGATCAGAGATCATCGGGAAGAAAACTAAGAAAGTCCTGTTGAAATCCATGCGCAAAGGCGAGATGTATCCTCTGAATCTCAACCCAATAAGAGGAAAGCCAGTTGTATGCCTGCTGACAAAGGAGAAATCAGATGAAAGTTGGTTGCGGCACTGAAGACTCTCGCACCTGAACTTTAAAGATATTAATAAGCTGGAACTTGGGGATCACGTGCATGGACTTGCAGTTCTCAAATTTGACAAGGAACATCTGTGCACAACATGCGAGATGGGCAAGCAAAGTTGAAAGAGTCACCCTTCTTGTATCAATACAAAGATCATCGAACCTCTTGAAGTGCTGCACATCGACCTATGTGGCCCTTCGGCTATCGAAAGCATCGGTGGTATTAAGTTTATACTTGTGATTGTAGATGATTTTTCACGCTTCACCTGCATTTTCTTTCTTAAACGGAAATCAGAGGCGACTCTTAAGCTGAAGGTTTTCATCAAGCAAGTGGAATTGCATCTGCGAAAGGTGGTAAGAAACTTAAGAAGCAATAATGGTTTAGAGTTCAAAAATAAATACTTTGAAGAGTTTCTAGCTGAAAAGAGAGTAACTCACAAATTCTCTGCTCCCTATACTCCACAACAAAATGGGATCATTGAAATGCAACCGTTCATTGTGTGAAGCCGCCCGAACCATGCTGAGTTTTGTTTCTCTTCCATTATACTTCTGGGCAGATGCTATAGATGCTGCTTGTTACACACAGAACCAGTCCTTCCTCAACAAGAGATTTCCCATCACTCCATATCGGATTTTGAATAATCTCAAGCCCAATGTAAAGTTTTTCCGTGTGTTTGGTTCAAGATGCTTTATTTTCAACTCCAGAGAGAACTGAAACAAGTTTGATGTAAAGGCAGATGAAAGGATCTTTCTTGGCTATTCGCTTACTTCAAAAGCATATAGGGTTCTAAATAAATGCTCAAGGAAAATTGAAGAAACCTACTATGTAACTTTTGATGATAATTACATGAAGAAGATTCAAGCAAGCGAAGGTCCAACGGAAGAAATCTTTCTGGAATCAGGTCAAGTCTCAATTCCCTTTTCCAATATGTTTGAAGAGTACATGTTGCTCTTTGATGAACCAGAGAAGGCGACCCACTCAGAAGCGAAAGCAACAGATAAAAATATCAATAACTTGAAGAAATTCATCGATGAAGCTACTAAAGACATGGAAAGCGAACCTGAACAACCAACCGAGAAGCAGACTCAAAGCGAACCTACTGCATCAAATGATCATCCAGCTACTAATGACCCTGCAAGAGAAAGCTCTATACTCCAACGGGAGGGTTCCTCTACAACAAAAACAACCGAATTACCTAATCAGAGGGTGAATCCATCACAAGGCCAAACCCATGAAGGTCCATTCGAGGGGGAGAATCCAGATTCTGACATGGGATAAGTTTTGCCATTTAAGGGGGAGAATGAGAATATAAATGACGAAGGAGATCTATCAGAACTTGAGGTAGAAGTAAATGTTGAGCTGGATCCTGCCTATGATCCAATTTACCCTCCTCTCATAGAATGGACAAAGGATCATCGTAAAACTCACATCATTGGTGAATCATCTGAGGGAGTCCTCACGCGCTCTCAACTAAATGCGAAGCAAGATTCTTTATTCTCTCAAGTAGAATTCTACATGTTTAATTCGTTTTGTCTCCAAAATTGAACCGAAAATGGTAAATGTTGCTCTTGATCACTCTGATTGTGTGCAAGCTCTCCAAGACGAACTCCATGAGTTTGAATGAAATCGTGTTTGGAGGATGATTCCCACACCAAAGGATGCATCTATAGTCAGTTCAAAATGGGTTTTTAGAAATAAGTTAGATAAAGAAGGCAACGTAATTCGCAATAAAGCAAGGCTCATGGTGAAAGGATATTGTAAGGAAGAAGGAATAGGTTATGAAGATACCTTCGCTCCAGTAGCAAGGTTGGAATCAGTAAGAATCTTTCTGGCATACACTGCACATAAAAACTTCGAAGTTTTCCAAATGGATGTAAAATGCGATTTCTTGAATGGAGAACTAGAAGAAACGATATATGTTGAACAACCACCCGAATTTGTGAACGAGAAATATCCTAATCACTACTACATACTGGATAAACCAGTCTATGGTTTGAAGCAAGCCCCGAGAGCCTGGTATGAAACTCTAACACGTTTTCTCCAAATGCCAAAATTCAAAATAGGTTCGATTGACCCAACCTTCTTTCACAAGAAAGAGGGTGAACACTTAATGATAGTTCAGATTTATGTCGATAACATCATCTTCAACACCACGAATCCTAGCTTAAGAACTGAATTCAAGAAGTTGATGGAGACTAAATTTGAGATGAGCGCAGTGGGTCCGATTAACTTTTTCCTTGGATTGAATATAAGACAGGGACCCGGAGGCATCTTCGTTAATCAGGAAGCTTACACGAAGATTTTTTTGGAGAAGTTCGACATGATGAGAGATTCCAAACTAAAGGTTCCAATGGCATTTGGCACGAAGCTGAATCTATCTCTTGAGAAACCGACTGTTGATGTGACTCTCTATCGTAAAATGATAGGGTCCCTTATGTATCTAAAGGCTAGTAGACCGGACATAATGTTTTCAGTCTGCTATTATGCAACGTTTCAAGCAAATCCAAGAGAACCTCATGTGGTTGCAGTGAAGAACATCTTTCGGTATCTGAAGCGAACCTCGTATCTCGGTCTTTGGTATCCTGCAATATCTGGCTTCTTTGTTCAAGCCTTCTCGGACGCTAATCTTGGTGGGTGTGGATTGGATAGAAAGTGCACAACTAGTGGGTGCCAGTTTCTCGATGGTAAACTAGTCAGCTGGCAATCAAAGAAACAAACTTACGTGTCTCTTTCCATAGCCGAAGCTGAGTACATCGTTGCAGCATCCTGTACATCACAAGTCATGTGGATACAAAGCGAACTTAGAGACTGTGGCTTATGCATGAAAAAGATTCCTCTCTACTGTGACTCAGAAAGTGCAATTCAAATATGTCACAATCCAGTGCAACACTCGAAGACTAAACACATTGCACTAAGATAACACTTTAGAAAGGACCATCTGGAAGATGGGAACGTTGAAGTTCACTTTGTTCGGTCCTCAAATCAACTGGCTGACATCTTTACTAAGGCCCTACTAGAAGCAGGCTTTAATAAAATTCAACAAGGTTTGGGAATGACGGAAGCTGATTCGGTTCCGAAACCCCTTCCATTTCACTAAAAATTGGAGAAGCGAAAGAGAGCAAACACTCAGTCTATTTCGGTTCCAGAATTTTCGGGAACCGAATTGAACCGAACGCTCGACCCATTTCGCTTCATCTCTATGAAGTTTGATTTCGGTTGTATGTTTTGTATATCTTGTCTATCTTTTCGCTTACCTTTTATTTCTCTTTTATTTTCATTCCAAAAACTCCAAAAAATATTTTTATTTTCTGTTTTTATTCTTTTTCAGAAAAATTCAAAACTCAAAAATATTTTTTTTGTTTGTTTCGTTTCGTTTTTTTGTTTGAAAATCACAGATGCTATCTCAATTACAATTGGAGCTGGGGCAGGTATAACACTCTTATCTTTGTACAAGTTAAGTGTCCCTAGAAGCATGCGGCTGCATGTAGACCGAAGCCTCCTAGACTCTGAGTGAAGCCTTAATCATTCGATCGACACCTATCGTTTCTACCCAATTAGTCTGCTAAATTCACTCTAGTCACGTGCTACCTTACTCTTCACACAGTGAGTTAAGAGTTTTCTGCTTTGTCATTCTTAATTCGCAGAGGTACTTTCGTCTCTTTAACCACCTCATTTTTCTCCATCACGTTTCGCTCCACACTCGCAACCCTTATGACTCTCAACAATTACCACTGAGGTTTATGGTTACACAACATCTGTGTTCATGATCTTAGACACGTTCACCACGTGATGAGTGAGACCCAAAATCCATCACCTTGAATGAATTGATGGTGAATGCTAAAATGTTCAAGCTATATCTTGTACCTCAAGAAATCTCCTTTTTAATTTTTGCGTGATCTTTATGATATTGTCTATCACCAAGACGTTTCTTCCCATAAGATCCGAGTTTAGTTTTGTTTTTGAGATTTCTTATTATTATCTAGTCACAAAATAAATTCTCCAACCTAGTTGTTCAACCGACCACATCGATCTCACAAGTACTTCATCCTAATTTCGGTCTTATTTTACGTATCGAAGTTCGGTTGAAGCTAAACCACCCACTAAAGCCTATACTTGAAAAGATGCTTTTCAATGATTCTTAACAAAAATTTGATCGTATTTCATGGGAAACCACACAGACACTTCTCATTCTCTCTTGACTTTGAAGGAAGAGATTCATGACCGAGATCATTCGTTTCATGTCTTCAAAGACATCACTTATATCCCACACACATCTTGCTTTATTTCTTTTTCTTTGGCACACTCTTGCAAGAAGATCTTTATGATTTTCCAAACTCTTATTTGTGATACTAATGGCACTTTTCAGATTTGTGCTTTCGGGTCTAACATATATGGTGGTTCACTTTCTTATGGAGGAGCGTAGGTTGCTTAACATGAAGTGAACGAGTGAGTCTCGTTTGTAGCTGCTTGTACTTGACTTTGAACCATTCTCAAAATTGATGAGACGATAATTGGATAAGAATTCCACATGAATCATAAGATAAGAATTTGTATTGGGCGCGTGAATTTGAAACGGTTCCTACACCCACGCATGCTGACGTATATCTAGTGAAACCAAGCTGTCAAATCGTGCTTTTTCAGGCATCGTTTCAGAGATCATATCATCATCACAACGGATATTTTCTCTCTCCTAGCAATGGTATAGAAGGGGGTTCTCACACCGACTGTACCTCCTTACCTTCTTCAACCCTCTCTCTTCAGTACAATAGGCGATATAAAACTGTTCATCTTCTTCCTCACTACAACAATGGTGGAATCATCCTCTCTTTAAGATCAAACAGCTTCATCATCTTTGCTTATGATAAAACCCAATCAAAATTTCATCATTCAATTGGATCCTTTCCTTTATGATTCGTACATGCTTCACGTTGTAGAGTGCCTCAACTATTCTTCATTTGTGATTACTCTCACACAAGTCGAATTAGTTCCCTTATCCCTTCTATCACAGGTCTATTTCACTGCTTCCTACGACAAACGCAAGGAATGAATCTTCTTCGATATCAATAATCACAAGACGTTTGTGTCCAAAGCACGCTTCTGTTCACTGGTAGGGCTTGTTGCAGATGCTTCTGTCATCTCTCGGTATTTCATCACACCAACTCAGTTGTTTTCAATGTTCTATGACATGGGATACACAGACGTTCTTACTATGGTGATGAAATTCAAGAAGTCATGTTTACCACCTCAATGGAATGGTCTGCTCACTCTTATCTACCAGAGGTTAGCAGAAAGGGTTGCAGGGTCAGATGGGGCGACTAAAGGTTTCATGACCATTCTTTATGGTCTCTATAATGGAATCAATTTGGATTATGGTTCAATAATCTGGTCACAACTGGTGCAGAATCTCAACTCCTCCTCCAAACATTCTGAGATTTCATGCGGTCGTTTCTGGACGATAGTCACTCGCATAGCCATTGAGACTTTTTAGATTCCTGTTATGGCGGATGTTCTACTGTCTTCTGTTGCCATTTTTCACACGATCAAAATTATTGTTTCGGACCCTACAAAGTTCATATACATTGGTTCTATTCCTGAATCAATGAGCCGATGTGTCTCTAGTGAAAGTAAAGTCATGGCCGATTACAAGAAATTGACACCTTCGGGTCTACGCCAATACACTCCTAAGATGCAGAGTGCTTTGGAGGTTGCTAATAAACCTGCCAAGAGGGGGAAGAAACCGGTGTCTAAGAAAGCCGAGAATAAAGGTCCTTCATCTCCTAAAAAGCGTATGGTTGATAAAGCTGCACCTTCGGCTCCCAAAAAGAAAAAGGTCAAGAAGATGGAAAAGCGACCGAAGGCACCGGTGCCTTCTACTTCCAATGAAGAGTAGCAATCAACTGATTAAGAAGAGGAAGTTCAACACGAAGGCTCACCAAGGAGAGACACTCCTCCTTGATCTCCAACTCTTGAGGTACACATTCATGTTCCTACTCCTCCTTCTTCTCCAAAGCAAACCACAATACCAATCTCGGTTGCTCCCATTCCACTACCTGTCACTTCTCAACCTACTACTACTGCTCCACTACCACCACCAATCTTTTCTCAAGCTACAACAACCTCAACAACTGGACCTTCAGTGAGTGTCAACGTATCTTATACGGGGGCACATACCAATGGCATTGACACACCTGTTACCACCAAACCTCTCTCACCATCACCTTCAACAGACTCTGAGCCTAGTTTGGGAGGTGAAAACATTGATTTTGACTCCACTTATTATATTCCTTATTGGCTTCCAAGTGTGGATGATGATGATGCTCTGGTGGCAAAGCTCTGTTTATAAGATCTTCACATTAAGCTTGAAAAATTGCTTGGTTTCTCAGCAACTTATCCAGATGTTGTTTTAAAAGCTTTTCTTGACACTACTCTTCAGCAAGATACTACCTCAATCGACAAATCTACAAAGGTTGTGGATGCCTCCACGTCTACCTGTAAGAGAGCAACAACCGAAGTGACAGATCTTGTTCATGATTCAAAGATCTTTTTGGAATCATTCAAAGGCCAGGCAGACTCCAATGCTGCAAAGGTTAATGCTTTTGTTGATTATCTCACAAAGTCCCTTTAAGAAGAAAAATCAAAGTTTGATTCTGTTCGAACTGTGTTCCAAGCTGATCACACGTCCCTTCTCACTTCGGTCAACTCTCGCCTTGATAAGCTGCAGGCTGACCTAGCCATGGAAAACAAGATTATGGACGAGCTTGCTCGAAAAACTACACAAGTTGAAGTCCGGTATGCTCATCTTGCTCAAGCCCAAAAGGATATTGCATCACTCAAGACTGAGCGGGAAATTCTTAAAAGTAGTTTTGGGGATGTTCTCTCGATTCTTAGTAATCTTGTCAATGCTCATGATCCTGTTCTCACCCTTACAATCCTGAATCACTTGACTTCTAAACTTCTTACTGGTATTCAAATATTGAGTAAGATTCCGGGTGTTATGGATCCCATGGTCACTCCACAATAAGAGGGAGAAGCTAATCAAAATCCTCCAATTCCACCCAAAGTTATTATCGAAACCGAACCGAAGGTTAATGTAGCTTCGGATTCTGGTGGACAGGAAAAATCGAAGGGTGTTATGGAAGATAGTAATGATGAAGAAGAAGAAACGATTGTTGAGGCTGTAAAGAGGAAGAAAAGGGATAAAGATATTGATGAAAATTTGAGAATAGCCAGAGAAGAAGAAGAGAAAGAGCGAAAGCAGAAAGCAGCTCAAGATGCTCTGGTTTGCAAGCAGGCTCTCTTTCCCACTTGGACGTAGGAAAGATTAACTAAAGAAGCAATTCAGTCTCCTAGCACTCATTGGCTGGAACCTGTTGCCTTTTTTGAATGTGAAAACACAAGGGATTCTCAATTTGACATGCCTATCACCTGTATGGCATTCGTGTTCCATTGTTTTCATTCAACGGTTGAAGTCCCTTCTCCTCACCCATAAGTTGATCGAGATCTAATACATTATTATCTTGAATTTTCTCAACCCCAATACTTGACATGGAGTGCTCAAAAAATTACCTCTGTCAAGGTATTGAAACCATATGTTGCTGGGAAATTTATTAACGTGAAGTTCGGGTGACCCGAAGTTCTGATAACTCATTTCATATGATTTCATTAGCTGATCTTCCAAACCTAAACCCACCGATTGGATTATGTTGTTCAATGTTCTGCTTACTAATCAAGAGCAGTATGGGCCGATCCTCGATCACATTAAGAGAATGTTGGCTTCGTACATCCATGAAGTTGCTAAGATGGATCAAGAGATTGCAAACGTTTTGAGAAAGATGCCAATTGTGAAGAATATCGGGAAGCCGAGTGATCTAAATAAGATGAAATTGGGCAAGATAGATTCAGTTCATCACGCTGTTATGTTCACTAGAAGCGATGGTGAAAAATTCCTTTTTGCTCTTGTTCACAAAAACCTGTTCTACACTTCCTGCTTGGAGCACGTACTTGATATAACTCACAGGTGTAAACAGAATAATGATTTAGAGAAGAAGAACTGCTCTGGCATGCTTCGGTGGTATATATCTTTTCAGCACACTCTTTTAGCCCTTATACCGAAGTTGTTCAAGACAGTGAAGAAGTCTGCTCTTTCTCAACCGAACTAATCTCTAACCTCTATTGACGCAAAGCGGGAGATTTTTGGGTCTAGAGTGTTGTGTCATATGTGATTAATGTTGATATTTTGATTACCCGGTTTGGGCCTGTCCAACCGTGGTTTAAGTATTAGGGTTAGCTTATATATTTTGCATGCATGTGTAGCTTAAGAAGAAGACGTTCTCATTAATAGCTTTTTCATTGTAACCCTAAACACACCTCTTCAGTCGAAGTTCTTCATCGAGCTCTTTTGAGGTGTGAGATATTAATCATTCGGCATCTTTTGATCCATCCTTGTGTTCTTTGGTTGCTTCATTCTTGTTTATCCGTTTTGAATCTATCGATCTAATAGCGCAATAATCTCAACAAATCGAAGCATCTTAATGTTCCTGCCCAACTGATTTTCCACTTCCTGCTTGAACTCTTTGAATCTTTCAAAGGTCTCTAACTTATGCTTGATTAGGTAGATATATCCATATCTACTAAAGACATCAGTAAATGTGACATAGAAGCGGTTAGCATCTCTTGTGGCGGTTTTGAAGGGTCCACACACATCAATGTGTATGAGGTCCAACAAACCCTCACCCCTAGAGCAAGTGCTAGTGAAGGGTGACTTTTGTCATTTTCCCAAGTAAATAAGATTCACAACTATCATCAGACTTTAGGTCAAACGACTCTAAGACTCCATCCTTTTGGAGTTGTCCTATGCGTTTCTTGCTTACATGTCTAAGACAACAATGCCATAAAGGTGCTTTATCCAAGCTAGAGGAAGAATTAATACACAATACACTATTTCCTAGGTTATCAACAACCGACATAGTTTCATATACACCATCACAAGGTAATGCTTTAAAAAAACGCTATTAAAGAAAGCATTAATACCACCACTATCATTATCAAATGAAAAGGTAAAACCTTGTTTATACAAACCATGAAAGGAAATAATATTTCTCGCCATTTCAGACGAGTAACAACATTTATTCAAATCTAATACTAATTTAATACTTAGCAACAATGAATAAACTTCAATCTTGGTGACAGGTGAACCTTTCCTATCCCCCATGATCAAGTTCATCTTCCCATGCTCCATATTCTCACTTCTTCTTAGTCCCTGCAAATCAGTACATATGTGAATACCACAACCTGTATCAAGGATGCAAGAATTAGAATGGGGTGAATTATTAGACAGAATAGTGTATGTACCTGCATCGTTGGGTTTAACTTTCCCATCCTTCACATCTTGTTGGTAATTTGGGCAGTTTCTCTTCCAGTGCGACTTTTCATGGCAATAGAAGCATTCCGCCTCTTTAGGGTTAGCAGAAGGAGTAACGAAATCTTTCTTGGTTCCACTTGAAGAGGAGCCATCAAAGGACTTTCCCTTGGTACCCTTCAAAGGGCTCTTCCTCTTCTTTCCTTTTTGTTGCCGATTGCCAAGACAGGGGCCGTGGTAGGAGTAGGAGTGGTAACAACCGATTTACCCTTAAGAGCAGTTGTTGCAGTCTTCAAGACTCCTTGAAGTTTGTTGAGTGTAACTTCCTCCTTGTACATGTGGTATGTCATATGGAATTGATCATAACACGATGTTTAGGAGTTCAAAATGATATCTATTGCTAATTCCTCAGGGAAGTTCACACTCAGTTTTAGCAAACGATCCACATATCTTTGCATTCTCTACATGTGGACCGTGATGGGTTCACCATTCTTCAACCGGGTTGTTATCATGGAGGAGATGATTTCAAATCTCTTTGGACGAGCACTCTGATAGTAGCGGTCCATCAAATCCTGGTGCATCTAAAAAGGATAGTAGTACTCATAGGACTTTTTGAACTCGGGTAGTGGCCAACATGATGCATGCCACTTTGGTAGCATCTCTTTCATGTGCCTCGTATTCAGTGATCTCATCGGGAGTAGTAGAATGCTCGGGTACCTTAAGCTCCTTGTTGAGAACATATTCTTTTTTCTCATACCGAATGACCATCCTGATGTTCCTAATCCAACCCATAAAGTTGGATCCATCAAATATGACTCTCCCACAAAGGTTCATGAGAGAGAAGGAGCCGGTAGGGTTCGAGCCGGAAGCAGCATTGTTGAAAGACATCTGAAAAGAAGATATACAAGTTTTGATTAGATATAAAGGTAGTCCTTAATAAAACACCCAAATGTAATATTAAGGCTAGGACCCAACACCATATTTTATAACTTATAAGAGGGATGCCATAATCCAAGCTATAAAACATTTGAAGGTAGGTGAATGACGATTCACCAATTTCCACCATGAAAAACAAAATAAATTATTAGGTTTTAATTGGTTTTGAAACTCCTAGATTCTTTGAGATTTATTGAACTTTTCAATGGCATGTTTCAATCTCAAGTGTGCCCTTCAGGTTTTGTGACTGGGATGCCGAGGATCACAAAACAAGGTGTGAAGTAACCATGCAAATTACTTGGTACCCTTAATATTTTCCCCTCAATCGATGTGACGATTAACCACACGTGCTCCATCGATACTATGATAAATATTAAGCTACCCTTTGCCTACCTTGTTAAGTGCAAGTTAGTGTGCCGGTTAACCACACACACTCCACTAACGACTTAATCAAAGTGCAAAGTGTAATTTCATGGGTTAGCACCTTATTCACATTTTCCTAAAGTAACTAAGATTGTGAAATTATAAAAACATTTAGTTACTTTATATCCATCATACTTTTAATGAAGATTTAAAGTCCTTGTCTTCCCTGTTCGGCTAACGACCCTCCACCGATCAAGGAAGCGGTAGGTGAGAGTGGACACCCATTAAGCTGGCATTTTATAGGCAACAACCTTATACCCTCCACAGAGACCGGCTTCGTGAATGACGCCTGCTAACGGTAAGATGATTTTGTTCTTATAAATATATAATTATTATTAAACTTTTAATATTATAAAGTATAAGGGTTGAATTTTAACTTTTAAAATTCTAGGGGTTGAAACTAAAGTTTTTGAAGTGACTTTACATGTTCCAAAACTTGAGGGAAAGTTGTTGTACCTTTCAAAACTTTTCATCTTTCATAACTTATGAGTTAAATGGTTTATTAAAATGAGAGACTTTTCATTTTATTTAACCTATGTGTTTAATAATGGACATTAAAAGTGTGATTTTTGGTAATCCATAACATGAGGACAAATTATGGATTCCATGAAAACACATATTGATCAAGAATTAAACTAACAAGCAAGTTACAAATAATTCTTTTGATCTTCTAAACTCATAAGTTCATGAACATGCATATCAACAATTTCAATAATCATAAAATTAACCATATAAAACTTGAAATTTTGATAATTGATATTGAAAATGCATTAGCATAACCATTACACCATCTAAAACAAGTTTTGTAACACCAAAACAGTTTACGGTAATGTTTCTAGTCCATTTGCAGCAGTACAACTCGGAAAATTGCATTATGTGGCTCCTACTCGTCGAGTGCAAGAACCTACTCGACGAGTAGCATGAGTTTACTCATGGACTCGTTGAGTACCCCCATGGACTCAGCGAGTTCATGCTGCAGAGTGCATAAAATATCAAACAAACAAGCCTAGGCTCTGATACCACTGTAGGGTTTGGAGCATTCTAACACTCCTATGGTGTACGTGCAACCCTAGAAACCTTGGATCTATATTTTATCTTTGATACATGCAAAATTGTTTTTCCAAGGTTCATATCCTATCTATCATACATGGGGAACTTTTAATCATAATGTTAAGCAAGAAAAAAAACCTTGTAGTAGATTGGATTCCTTGTAAACCTTGTGAGCCTAGCACCTCAAATGTGATGCCTCAAATCTCTCACACAACACGAAATGCACTTGGAATAACTTAAAGAGAAATGAAGAATACTTAGAAATCGGCTAGCCCTCACTTGTCATAATAGTGTCCAATTTTGGTGAACAAATTGATGCTTATATAGTCTGTTACAATTAGGGTTACACCATGGAAACCCTAATTGTCATGACTTTTCATTTCCATGGCCCATGGGTTCTATAACACCATGGAGCATCCTATGGATTTTAGCGCAACTTGATAATCCATGGATCATAAGCCCACTATACAAGTATGGATGATTTACACAATCAACCCATATATTTAATTAATCTTCTTTTGATCACTGAATTAATTCCAAATTAATTCTTGATGAATACTAATTAAATAATACTATTAATATATTAATAAACGTTAAGTGTTATTTCTCTCATTTTAGTCTATCTAAATGCATGAAGCCATGCAACCCAAATGGACCATGCTAATCGGGTCAAGAACATTCCATAAATAGTTATGAACTTAGACACCTAATCCAACAGTAACAACCGATTTACCTTTAAGACCACTTTCAGCGGTCTTCAAAAATCCTTTAAGTTTGCTGAGTGTGACCTACTCCTTGTTCATATGATAGGTCATTCGGAATTGATTATAACAAGAAGATAAGGAGTGCAATATGATGTCAATTACCAACTCCTTAGGGAAGTTCACATTCAACTTCATCAGATCGTCCACAAACCATTGCATTTTTTACATGTGGCCCGTGATGGGTTCACCATCATTCATTTGGGTTGTTATCAAGGAGGAGATTATTTCATATCGCTCTTAACGAGCACTCTGATGGTATATTTCCATCATATCCTGGTGTATCTCAAAAGGATAATCGGGCCAGCATGATACATGCCACTTTAGTGGCATCTCTCTCATGAGTCTGAAGTCAACGATCTCCTTCGGAGTAGCAGAAGACTCATCAAGTTCCTTCAGCTCCTTGTCAAGGACATATTCCTTGTCCTCATAGTGTGTGACCATCCTTATGTTCCTAATCCAATCATTGAAATTAGTCCCATAAAAATGACTATCCCACAAAGGTTCATGAGAGAGAAGGAGTCGGTAGGGTTCGAGCCAGAAGCAACATTATTGAAAGACATCTAAAAAAGAAGAAAGACAAGTTTAGATTAGATAGAAAGATAGTCCTTAAAAAGACACCCAAATGTAATATTAAGACTAGGACCTAACAAAATATTTTATAACTTAGAAGAGGGATTCGTAATTCAAGCCATAAAATATTTGACGGTAGGTGAATGATGATTCACCAATTTCCACCATCAACACGAAATGTATTATTATGTTTTAAATTGTTTTGAAAACTCCTAGATTCTTTTAAGATTCATTGAACTTTTCAATGGCATGTTTCAATCTCGATTGTTTCCTTCATGTTTAGTGACTGGGATGCCAATGATCACAAAACAAGGTGTGAATAACCATGCAAATTAACTTGGTACTCTTAATGTTAATCACCTAATCGATGAGTCGGTTAACCACACACGCTTCACCGATCTATGATAAACCTTAAGCCACCCTTTGCCAAACTTGTTAAATCCAAGTAAGTGTGTCGGTTAACCACACAAGCTCCACTAACGACTTACGCAAGGTGCAAAGTGTAATTTCATGGGTTAGCACCAAATTCACATTTTTCCTGAAGTAACTAAGATTGGGAATTTTTAAAAACATTTAGTTACTTTATAAAAATCATTATACTTTTAATGAGAATTAAAGTCATTTCCCTACCCGTTCGGCTAACGACCCTCCACCAGTCAAGGAAGCGGTGGGTGACAGTAGACATCCATTAAACTGCAATTTTATAGGCAACAAACTTATACCCCCCTTATAGATCGGCTTCGTGAATGAGGCCTAATAACGGTAAAATGACTTGATCTTATACATATATATATATATATATATATATATATATATATATATATATATATATATATATATATATATATATATATATATATATATATATATTATTAACTTATAAAGCTATAAACTATAAAGGTTGAATTTTAACATTCAAAATTCTAGGGGTTGGAACTAAAGTTTTCTAAAGTAACTTTACATGTTCCAAAACTTGAGGGCAAGTTTTGTAACAATTCAAAACTTTTCAACTTCATAACTTATGAGTTAATGGTTTATTATAATGAAGAATCTTCATTTTATGTAACCAATGAGTTCTTTAATTGGCTTAAAAAAAGACTTTTGGTAATCCATAACTTGAGGACAAATTATGGACTCCATTAAAAACATTTTGATCAAGAATTAAACTAACAAACAATTTGAAATAATTCCTATGATCTACTAAACTCATAAGTGTATGAACATTCATATCAATAATTTCAAGAATCATATAAACACATATAAAACTTGAAATTTTGATAATAACCATTGAAAATGGATTAGCATAATCAGTATACCATCAAAAATAGGTTTTATAATTCCAAAACAATTTAGGCTATCGATTATAGTCCATTTCCAGCAGCAAAACTCAAAATTCTGCACACAGGAGCTCCTACTCATCGAGTGCAAGAACCTTCTCGATGAGTAGGATGCATTTTCACTTGGACTCATCGAGTCCCCCCATGGATTCGGTGAGTCCACTGCACAGTGAACAGAAAAATCGATTTTTTCAACCAGTTTGCATCAAATATCAAGAAAACAAGCCTAGGCTCTAATACCACCGATGGGTTTTGAGCATTCTAACACTCCTATGGTGTACATGCAACCCTAGAAATCTTGGATCTATGTTTTACTATGATACATGCAAATTTGATTTTTCCAAGGTTCTTAACCTAACAAGCATGACATGGGGAACTTGAAACATAAATGCTAGTAGAAGAACGTACCTTTCTTGTTGCTTAGATTTCTTAAGAACTTTGTGAGCCTAGCACCCCAAATGTGATGCCTCAAATGTTTCACACAACACCACAACTCTTGGAATAACTTTGATAGAAGTACAATATCACTCAAAATCAGCTAGCCCTCCTTGTTCTTCACTTAGTGCCGATTTTGCTAGCCTATGGGGTCTATATATAGTCTGTCACAAGTAGGGTTACACCATGTAAACCCTAATTGACATGTCTTTTCATTTCCTACATGATTCATGGGTTTTAACCTCTATGGACCATCCATGGAGCACCCGATGGGTTTTTGCCCAATGTAATAACCATGGATCACTAGCCCGCTATACAATACTGGATGATTTACACAATCAACCCCATATATTTAAGCATTCTCTTTTTTATCACAAAATTAATTCCAAGTTCATTATTGATCAATACTAATTAAATAATATGATTTCATATTAATATATTATAACTTATAATATATTAACAAATCATAAGTGTCCTTCTACTCATTTTGTCTATCCAATTATCATGATGCCATGCAACCCAAACGGACCATGCCAACCGGGTCAAGTAGACACCCTATGCAATAGTAAAGACTACAAGTCCTTATGGAAGTTTCTTGACCACTTCTTGGCATCTGCCTTTATTATGTTTCATGTCTAGAAATCATATTCATGTCCGACATCGAACTTCCAATTAAGGAAAGTGGTTTTAACATCCATCTGTCATATTTCATAATCATGAAACGCAACTATAGCTAACATAACCTTGATAGATTTAATGTTGGTCACTTGTGAGAAGGTATCATAATAGTCAACCCCTGGTGTTTGAGTAAAGCCCTTCGTAACTAGTCGTGCCTTGAATGTGTGCACTTTTCCATCCATGTCGGTCTTCTTCTTGAAGATCCATTTGCACCCAATTGTCTTACGACCTGATACATTGTCAACCAAGTTCCAAACTTGATTGTCATACATGGACAGTATCTAGTTGTCCATTGCCTCTTCCCATTTAGCAGACTTAGGGTCCACCACAGCTTCCTTGAAGTTAGAAGGCTCATCCAAATTTACTAGTGCACTATCACTGATAAACCTATCACCATTTGTAGTAATATGGAAACCATGAAACTCAGGTGTCATTCTAAGTTGATTTTAACGTCTAAGAGGTAATGACTCGTCAATTGGTTCAACAGAAATTTCTTCCTCGGGTTGAGCGTGAGTGTTAGAGGTTCCTTAATCGCTTGACTCTTGAATTTCTTCAAGATATACTATGCTCCCACTTTTATCTTTTCGTATGAGTTCTCTCTCGCGAAAGAATCTGCTTCGTGCTACGAAGACCACGTTCGCACTAGGTTTATAGAACAAATATTGAAAGGACTTCTGTGGATAACCGATGAAAATACATCTCCCACTTCGAGGTCCATGCTTTTCATGAGTCTCTCTTCTAACGAAAGCTTCACAACCCCAAACCTTGACATGAGCCAATGAGGAAACCTTCTCTTTACACATCTCGTGAGGTTTTTGGCAACCTTCTTTGTTGGGACTAGATTAAGGATCTAAGCACATTGATCTTACTGCCCAATTGATTTTCGACTTCATGTTTAAACTCTTTGATTTTTTTAAAGGTCTTTGACTTAAGTTTGATTAAGTAGATATATCCATATCTGTTATAATCATCGGTAAAAGTCACATAAAACCGATTCGCATCCCTTGTGGTGGATCTGAAGGGACCACACACATCGATGTGTATGAGATCCAACAATCATTCACCTCTTTCACAAGAACCAATATAAGGTGATTTAGTCATCTTTCCAAGAAAACAAGACTCACATGTATCATCCGACCTTAGGTCAAATGATTCCAACACTCCATCATTTTGGAGTTAGGCAATGTGTTTCTTGTTGACATGTCCACGACGACAATGTCATAATCATGCTTTGTCTAAACCATTAGACGCATCAATTTGTAACACACTATTTACTAAATTGTCTACAACCATCAAAGTTTCATATACACCATCACAATGTAATGCTTCAATATAAAATACACCATTATAATAAGCATTAATATAACCATTCTCAATATTAAAAGAATATCTAAAACCTTGTCTGTATAAGCCATGAAATGGAATAATATTCCTACTCAATTCTGACAAGTAGCAAGAATTACTAGGGTTCTAAAATTTAAGATTTCAAAATTAAACTATTTAATTAAATTTTAAATTATAAAACAAAAAGGGTGTATTTTTAAAACTTTTCAAAAGTACGAGGTTAAATCCTTTTTAATAATTAAACTAGTAAATCAATTTTGTCTTTATCAAAAAATTTAACCTAATCATGGATTCTTGATATGGATATTAGAATACTGATTTAATTTACAATTTTAAACTATTAAAAGGAAATTAAGGTAATTACCTTAATCAAATCCTTGAAAGATATGTCAAAGCCGAAAATTTGGGATCTGACTTATCAACTCGTCGAGTCTGGGCAATGAACTTATCGAGTTGAAGCCAAATCGTCGAGTTCCAAGATGAACTTGTCGAGTTTGATGAACAAAATGACAATTATGTTCCCTTCTCCTTGGGACAATCTACAATTGCATCAAATTCAACTTGAAAACATCCTAGGCTCTGATACCGCTGACGGATTTTGAGCATAACTACAAACCTATGTGATCATGCAATCCTAATTGCTTTGGATCTAGGTTTTACACTAATTGAACATGAAAACTTGAATACCAAAGCAAAACCCTAAGAACTAGCATATAATTTGAAATTTACACAAAATTAAGGTTTCGATGTTTACCTTACTTGTAATGTAGTAATAACAAGAAGCCCAGGAGATCCTTGACTCTTGAAAGCAAGTGCCTCAAATGTAACACCTCTAATGGCTTACTAACACACAACATAAGATGATGAGTGGAGAGAGAGGAGGGAATGCACCATAATTTCGGCTAGGGTTCTTCTTGATCTATGTAGGTCGAAAATAATAAGGGTGGGATTGCTTACATAGCAGTTGGTTGCTTAGTCCCAGAGCTTGTTTGCTGGAGGAAACCCTAATTCCCATCTTAAGGCCTAAGCATCCCATGGACACTCATAAAAGAGCCTTGGACAAAAACTTATAGGGCCACCCGATAATTTTCGTCCACTCCTTTCCATGGAGTACCTTAGCCCAGTTTCATAACAATAAATGATTTTGCAAACGTGCCCTTGTTCTTTTAATTGGTTCCTTTAATCCCAAAATTAAATCCAAATTAATTTCTGATTAAATATTAATTAAACAACATGATTTCTAATTAATATATTATTTCATAATACATTAATAAATCAACTTCTCTCTCCAAAAGTAATCCTGTCAATTTCCAGTTATGGGCTTAGACACCTAATCCAACCGTTATATCATATAAATATAAATATATATATATATATATATATATATATATATATATATATATATATATATGTGTGTGTGTGTGTGTGTGTGACAACTGTCAAATTCAAATCAAACTCAAAGTCAACAAGTCAAACCGGTCAATCTTGTATAATACTTGTATGATTAAAAGTTATTCTATGAAAACATACATTTGTATGTCAAGAATTAGAGTGTCTCGGTAAATCTATGTGTTTATCATTGTGAAACCCTAAGAAGGGAGTTAAACACGTGTATGGACCCTTTTGGGGACTTAAAATAATCATAAACGAAGTATAACGGGGTCCACGGACCTTGCATTGCAAGATTATTCAATGGCTAAAAAATAATCTCTCCCAAATCTCTCTCAAAATCTCTCTCAACTTTTTATAGTCAACCGGGTCATCCCGACCCTTAACTTGGCCAAAAATCACTCAAAATGAGAAGTTATATTGAAAAACGGCTAATTAGGCCCGAAACCCTCTTAGGAACCGAACCCTCTTAGAGGGAACCTCTCAGGGCCGAACCCCACTTAAGAACCGAAGTTGTCAGAGGTGAACATGTCAGAAGCGAAACTACCCCCTCGAACCGAACCCTGCGAACCAAACCTCCACCTTCGGGCCCGAACCTCCACCTTCAGTCCCTCCATGTGCCACTCTCGGTCCTTAGTCTTAAGCACCGAACCCCTCGCAGGTTTGCTTCCTTCTTCCGGTTTTCGACTACTTTTGCCTCCTAAGCCCGTTTTTGACGGGATTTTTTTCACCAAATTCATATTTTTACCATTTTAAACTCCCAAAACTCATATTTTATTTATTTCTCAAGGATTTATTAATTTAAAATCATTATTTCATTAATAGAAATATCTAAGGATATTTTACCCCACAAGTGGGTCAAGTGTTCCCACTTGCCTCCATGTGTCACTTCCCCATTAACCCAACCTTATCCACATCACACAAACTAAGGCAAACATCACTTCAAACTTACAATTTGCTCCAGCAACCTTCATTATATATAGAAATCCCTGGAGGATTTCTTGGCTCACCTGATCATTTGAAACACTTACACTTCTCAAACCAGGTCAAGAAAACTCTTTTCTCTCTACTTCCCACCATTTTGTGCTAGTGTTCTTGAGCTACTACTTCACTTTTGGTAAGTATTTCATCTACACTCAAGTGTTATTCCATGTTTCCATAACATCATTGAATCATCTACACCCGTTTTAACACCAAACAAATCGTTCTTAGGATCATCCAACCTTTCACGTGTTCATCAAGTGTTCTTGACTTGATACTCCTCGCCTTCAACCTTCCACTCTTCCAAGAATCACTCATGGTGAGTTAAAAACCAAAACATATCTGAAACTTAACTTGACAGCTTACAACATAAAAGTTGTGACCTGTTCACGAACTGTTTTACCCAACCTAAGCTTAATATTTTCAAAAACTGTTCAATATGCAAATGGTTTATACCTTTAAAATGACTACTTGCTCATCTCCGCACAATTTTTCTACAATTTATAGTGATTTTTACAAAACTGCCTATCACTGCAGCAATGAAATCGGACCAGGTTGTGAAAATGAACATTCTCACACTGGTTTGAGATCACCAAAAATTATATGAACATTTGTGAAAATAGTAGACTCTTTTTCCAAACTCTCCGAGTTTACGGATTTAGTTTTTCACTTACGATGATTTTTATATAAATAATCTAAAATAGTGACAGTTAACAGTTAAATTGTTAAAACAAGTTTAAGAGTTATTCACACCTTGTAACATGCCGAGCAAGGTGTGTAAGATTTTATAATTAGCATTTTCAATGTCATTTTATTGAAATACAAGGTCATGCATAACACGGTTTCATTTACAACATAAAACATTTTGATAAAACTATAGTATGTATAGTTTGGACACCTCAAATAGTAATACTATCGATTTACAAAGCGAGTATTTTATTAAAACTACGTGAACATGTTAATGAATAAATTTGTGAGACATTCATCTTCGGAGTACTCTTTAGTACAATAGAAAAGTCCTGTAGTTATAGCCAAAATCTTTTGTAAGGAGAGCGTGATAGTTGTGTATAGATCTATATTGGGTTTGGCAACCCGCATCTGAGTTGCTTGCAACAGCGAGACCAGCAGCTCTGGTGTGACAAGTGTCATAACATTCCGACGCGTGAAGAACGTCAAGTACGAGGTCCTTGAGTCATAGTATGGTTATAACAACTCACATGGGAAATTAACAAACACACCGTTCACGGGAATTGATGGATTTCACGAAAAGGAGTTTTATTTAAATATAAAACCACATATAAGTATGATGATTTACTTACATATACTAAGTCTTGGTTCAGTTAAGACTACACCAAACCTCTTAGAAAATATTGGATTTTCTAGAAACAAACTTGTAACAAAGATTAAGGAAGGACATTCATTTTTCATTCATAAATTGCTTATGAACTCACCAGCTTTAATGCTGATACTCTTTTAAAAACAACTTGTATTCTCAGGTAATCAGTAATACAGGTAACCACAAGACTTTTAAAGGCAAGACGCTAAGGCATAGATTTCTTTTGAACTATTCTGACACCATATGTAATTTATTTGGAAAAATGTACTTTTGCAACGATGTAACCTTTTAAATTATATTTATGATGGTTGTGTTTACTTTCTTCACTATGGTTATGATATTAAGCATGACGTCCTCCACCTTCGACCGTTTCTACCGTTCCGGTTTGGGGGTGTGACAGATTGGTATCAGAGCTTTGTTTATAGTGATCTAAGTATATCGAACCACATAAGATATACAGACTATAAATACAATGGGACAAAATTCTCTGACGTAGCTTTTCAAAAATACTTTTAAAAACAAAAAAAATCGTATTTTTATAAGATACCATCGTACTCACTAGTTCAGTATCACAATCGAAATAACATATAAGTATTTAGACAAGTTGGACACCATGATCTAGCTTCAGGGTATGTAATCAGATCTTGGATGAATATAGCCTGATCAACTATATTTAGCCAATGTATGACCAACGTATGCCGAAGAAGGATCATGATGAGTAACAAGTCTTAAACTAACCAAAAACCTCGTGAAGCAAACATAAAGGTAATATAGGAGTATTTTAACACAAAAACCGTAATGATCACAATATAAAATTACAATAAGAAATTTCATATACCAAAAATTTCTCGCGATATCCTTCTTATCCCTATTCTCGTACAGGCGCGATGGCAGGATTTCACTTGCGGGGTAATCCCTACTTCCCCAACCAAGGGAATGCCGGTTGGATTGTGAAAGACCCAGTGGAAGATTCTGAAGAAGAACCCATGGAGGATGAGGAACCCATGGAAGAGGAAGAATCCGTAGACGGTGAAGAGGAAGAAGACTCAGATGGAACCGACTCAGAACCCGAGGTTCATAACCCACACCATGCCCCTATCTCTCCGCAACACTTCCAAGACCCAACACCCCAATGGCTAAAACTATACATCGATGGAGCTGAGAGCAAGGTCAACGACCTGCCTATGGTATGGAACGAGGTTTTTATAACCTCAGCCAAGGAGGGTCAGCGGACAGAGCCCTTCCTATCATGGTTCCCCATGTCGCACGCCACGAGTAGCAAACTAGGGTACACACCCAAAATATCATGGAAGTTGGTGCCACCAGCCAAGTCAACTCCGTTCGTATTCGCCAGTTGGATGATGACCAAGATCGAACTCGAGACTGTACCGAGCTTCTTCGACGGGAGATGGCCACGAAATGAGCTGAAGTACAAGAACTACGAGAACACTGAGCTACTCTAGAAGGACGTCTGACAGACGTAGAAATCTAGGAGGCTGAATCCAGAGCCGAAATGATGAACTTCGTGTGTTCATTTCGTGATCAACAGAGCTTCAACCACCGCAAGTAGTACTTGCGCTACTCGCTTCAGCTTAATCTAGTTTTGCGGATATATATTACTATTATTTTCTAGTATGTATGTCCGATCCCGCGATTTAAGTGTTTACACTTTTGGGATCTGTTAGGCGGTCAAAAAATTTATGTACATTGATGTAACATAGACCCTTATATGGTCAAAGTTTCCCAGTATTGTATACTAAGTTATATGAATGAAGTTGACACGCTATTTGCTCTATTACATCAAGTTCTCGAGAGGATTGTTTTCAAACTAAATTTACTGGTGGCCAAATTCATGATTGCTTGATGCATAAATCAAAGTTATATATAATTAAGACCATGTCGAACTAGAAATGGTGGTTCCGCCTTGGATCCTGTTCCTTGTTTGGTTGTGGGCCCAGGGTAGACCCATTAGATTCAAAAGTTTATTAAATCTTAATCATATATAAATATTATACATTAGACGATTGATGGATGGGCCCGATATGGATTCTATCTCAGACATTTCATGTAAATCTGTCACACCCCAAAACCGGAATGGCGGAAACGTTTTGGCGTGGATGACGTCATGTCAAGTATCACAACATATGCGTTACAGTAATCAAAGTACAACAACCATTGCATTAATAGTAATAATTTTACATCGGTTACATGTTATAGTAATATCAAAGTAATTAC
Source organism: Lactuca sativa (assembly GCF_002870075.4). Classification (NCBI taxonomy): domain Eukaryota; kingdom Viridiplantae; phylum Streptophyta; class Magnoliopsida; order Asterales; family Asteraceae; genus Lactuca; species Lactuca sativa. The sequence continues at coordinate 223,339,465 of NC_056630.2, forward strand.
ATAACATAACATAGATGCAGCTCGGTACTAGACTATCTTCACAAAAGCTCCTGGGATGTACCTGTCTATCGCTGACCTGAGAATACAAGTTATTTTGAAAGCGAGTATCAACATTTTACAATGCTGGTGAGTCCACAAGTATTTAGTGTCATTTGTATAAATACGCATTTTTATTCAAAATAACTTTATGAAAAGTAGTGGTTTAGAATCTACAGTGTAATAGCGTCTTTTCCAGAAAAATCCGATATTTTCTAAATAAAAGTAGTCTTCTACAAGACTAGACAGAGTTATGTTTTAAAGAGTAATTTTCCCTTAAATACTATTATTACCAAATTACGGTATTTGACTTTAAAGAAAGTAGGAGAATATCACTAGTAAAAATACTAGGGGAAAATAACATATGCCTCATCAGTATACTGCTGACCAAGGCAAAAGAAATCATAGACTCCAAGAGAGTATTGAATAAATGATATGCATGGCTCAGTCTAACAAAAGGAAACACAGACCCCAGATGGTATCAAATGAACGATACGGCTAGCAAGGTCTAAAACAAAGAAACACAGACCCCAGACAGTATCAAATGTACGATACAACTAGCAAGGTCTAAAACAAAGAAACACAGACCCCAGACAGTATCAAATGTGTTGGGTATTGAGCAATCTAACACTTCCTAAGTGTGCATGCAACCCTAATAAACCTTGGATCTATGTTAGTCTAAATACATGCAAAATAATAATTTTCCAAAGTTTATAACCTATCTAACATGGCATGGGGAACATTTCAACATAAAAGAGTTAGAAGAGATTACATACCTTTTTGATGAGTTTGGTTCTTGAGGAGTTTGGGGGCCAAGCACCAATAGTGTGAATGCCTTAAATGGAATCACAAAACACCACAAACTCTTGGAAAACTTTGAGAGAGTATACACACTTGTATATTTCGGCGACACACAAGCTCACACACACTAGTTCACTAGTTGCCATTTCATGCCCCATAAGCATCCTTATATAGTGTGCATGGTTAGGGTGAAACCCTAATAACCCATGTCCTTTCCTTTTCCAAGGATCCATGGGTTAAAAACTCCATGGATCATCCATGGACTGCCATCCAAGCCTAGCCCATTAACAAATGAGTGTTAGCCCACACCATATAAAACCAATAGCCCATAATCTAATTAGTCTTCCTTTTAATCTCTAAATTAATTCATATTTAATTTAAGACTAAAACTAATTAAATAACATAACCTCATATTAATATATTATAACTTATAATATATTAATAAACATATGTGTATAACTCTCATAAAATTATCCATAAATAGTTCGGGTGAGATGCAACCCAAATGGACCATGCCGGGTCGGGTCAAGTATATACCAAATAAGTAATGGACTTAGACACCTTATCCAACAGACTCCCACTTGGATAAGTCTAATAACTGTATTTGCCTGTATAACTTCAGGAACCAACCAGCAATCGTAGCTCTCGAAAACTCCGTTGAACTATGAAGCGCCATTTTAAGACAAGTGATCATATAATCCTCTGTTCTCATGATATCAGCCGGACAAACACATGGAACTATGTCTTGCTTATTGTCTGGCAGTTGTTTCTCAATTTCCGATTTGTTTGACAAAGAACTTCACTGAACACATCAGTTTAGTTCTGACCGGGCCCGGTACATGGTTCAACACAAAATCATCGAGGGGCCTAGATATCGCTTCTATTACTAGAAGGAACAGATAAACTTCGACTCATATGCTTGTTCTACTACTTGTTGAATTGTACACAAAGGCACATTTTATAACATCAAGTTACTGATGCATTTACGTGCAATCAATGCACAACCAACTCATAGGTAACAACTCATATCTCTTGGTTTGAAGACTTATATGATATTATCGTCTCACGATTACTCGAGATAAATTCCATGAAGTGATACAAGTGAGCGTGGGTTTATACCAATACTCATAACTTATGAGTACTCATGAATGTTGCAGCAACCATTGCCATGTCTAAACACCTTTAGCCATCTACAAACCCAATTCATGACAATCTTGATTCATACCTACTTCCGACGTATGATCGATTGTGGAGGTGTGAATAAATTAATTATTCTGGAAGTCAGAACATGCAAAACTGAAACAATAGTAAATAATTGACAATGACAGTAACACTTTACTCATGAATAAATCACAAATTTTATTCATCATCAAACGTTGATTACATTTTACAAGTTTCAGGAAAACTATCTAATCTGTAAAACTAATATCGTCCCTCAGCCCGATTCCCCTCGCATGCTAAAAATGCTTAACCCTCGTCAGTCCCTTCGTAAGGGGATCTGCATGATTCTCATCCGACGATATCCTCCTTGCCACGAGGAGTCCTTCTTCAATCTTGTGTCTTATGAAGTGATATTTTCTGTTAATGTGTCGGGATCTGCCATGATCTCTTGGTTCCTTGGCTAAGGCAACCGCACTATTGTTGTCACAGAAAATCTCCATAGGTTCCTTAATAGCTGGTACAACTCCAAGGTCTCCGATGAAGTTCTTTAGCCATATCGCCTCCTTTGCTGCTTCACTCGCTGCTATATACTCTGATTCACAAGTCGAATCAGCCATCGTCTCCTGCTTGGAACTCTTCCAGGAAATTGCCCCTCCGTTTAAGGTAAAGATCCAGCCCGACTGAGAGCGGAAGTTATCCCTATCAGTATGAAAACTAGCGTCACTATACCCTAATACTCTCAAGTCATCACTCCCACCAAGGGTAAGGATCCAATCCTTAGTCCTCCGCAGGTACTTGAGAATGTTCTTTACCGCGGTCCAATGAGCCTTACCAGGGTTCCCCTGATACCTGCTGACCATGCTCAAAGCAAAGGCCACATCAGGGCGGGTACAAGGCATAGCATACATGATCGAGCCAACAGCGGAAGCATACGGTAATTGGATCATCTCAGCTATCTCTGCCTCTATACTCGGAATCTGAGTCTTACTCAGTTTGGTATTGGTTTGGATCGGTAAATCTCATTTCTTGGAATTCTGCATGTTGAACCTATTCAACACCTTATCCAAGTAGATACTCTGACTAAGTCCAATTAGTATTTTACTCCTTTCTCTTAATATCCTTATCCCTAGGATATAGGCAGCCTCCCCTAGGTCCTTCATAGCAAAACACTTCCCAAGCCAAGATTTAACCTCCTGCAAGGTTGGGACGTCATTTCCTATAAGTAGTATGTCATACACATACAGTACCAAGAAGCTAACTATACTCCCACTAGCTCTGACGTACACGCAAGATTCATCTTCGCTTCTCGAGAAGCCAAACTCTTTTACCTTCTCATCAAAACAAAGATTCCAGCTACGAGATGCTTGTTTTAATCCATAGATGGATTTCTCAAGATTGCATACTCTATTAGGGTACTCTGCACTGACAAAACCCTCTGGCTGATTCATGTACACATCCTCAGCCAACTTTCCGTTAAGGAAAGCGGTTTTGACATCCATTTGCCATATTTCATAATCATGAAATGCTGCAATGGCTAGCATAACCCTAATAGACTTAATCTTTGCTACCGGCGAGAAGGTTTCATCATAATCAATACCCTGAGTCTGAGTAAAACCCTTCGCAACTAGTCGAGCCTTATACGTATGCACTTTTCCTTCCATGTCGGTCTTCTTCTTGAAGATCCATTTGCACCCGACTGTTTTACGGCCTGGTACATTATCAACCAAGTTCCAAACTTGATTGTCATACATGGACTGTATCTCGTTGTCCATAGCCTCCTTCCATTTAGCAGACTCCGGGCCTACCATGGCTTCCTTAACACTGCTAGGTACATCCAAATTTACCAGTATACTATCACTGATAAACGTGTCACCTTCTGTAGTAATATGAAAGCCATAATAAAACAAAGGTGTGTTCCTAACCCGTGTGGAACGCCTCGGAGGTACAGACATGTCAGCTTGCCCAACAGGAGTTTCCTCCTCAGGTTGATTGTTAGTGTCTGAGGTTCCTTCACCAATTGCTTCTTGAATTTCTTCAAGATCAATTTGCCTCCCACTGTCTCCTTGGCTTATATATTCTCTCTCACGAAAGACCCCTTTTCTTGCTACAAAGACCACATTCTCACTGGGTCTGTAGAAGAGGTAACCAAAAGATTTATGTGGGTAGCCGATGAAAATACACCTTTCACTTCGGGGTTCGAGCTTATCATGAGTCTCACGTCTCACGAAAGCCTCGCAACCCCAAATCTTGATGTGGTCCAAATTGGGAACCTTCCCAGTCCACATCTCATGAGGTGTTTTGGTAACCTTCTTTGTAGGGACTAAATTAAGGATATGAGCGGCAGTCTCTAAGGCATACCCCCAAAAAGAGATTGGTAGTGAAACTCGACTCATCATAGAGCGAACCATGTCCAACAAGGTTCGATTACGCCTCTTAGCTACACCATTCAGCTGTGGTGTCCTGGGAGGAGTCAATTGTGAGACAATCCCACACTCCTTAAGATAGTCAAGGAACTCGGTACTAAGATACTCACCACCTCGATCAGATCGAAGCATCTTGATGTTCCCGCCCAATTGATTTTCTACTTCCTGTTTGAATTCCTTAAACCTTTCAAAGGTTTCTGACTTATGTTTGATTAAGTAGACATATCCATATCTACTAAAATCATCAATAAAAGTCACATAATACCGATTAGCATCCCTTGTGGCGGTTTTGAATGGCCCACATACATTAGTATGTATTAGGTCCAACAAACCCTCACCCCTTTCACAAGTTCCAGTGAAGGGTGATTTTGTCATCTTTCCAAGTAGACAAGATTCACAACTATCATCTGATTTAAGGTCGAATGATTCCAAGACTCCACTCTTTTGGAGTTGGCCTATGCGTTTCTTGCTTACATGTCCAAGACGATAATGCCACAATGATGCTTTATCTAGGCTATTAGAAGAATCAATATACAACACATTATTTCCTAAGTTGTCTACAATCGACACAGTTTCATACACACCATCACAAGTTAACGCTTTAAAATAAAACACATTTTTAAAGAAAGCATTAATACCACCACATTCATTATCAAACGAAAAGGTAAAACCTTGTTTGTACAAAGCATGAAAAGAAATAATATTCCTCGCAATTTCAGACGAGTACACACATTTATTCAAATCTAATTTTAACCCATTATTAAGCAACAAAGTATAAACTCCAATCTTGGAAACAGGTGAAGCCTTCCTATTCCCCATGATCAAGTTTATCTTCCCGTCCTCCACATCCTCACTTCTTCTTAGGCCCTGCAAATCAGAACATATGTGAATACCACATCCTGTATCAAGCACCCAAGAGTTAGAATGTGTTGAGTAATTAGACAATATAGTGTAAATACCTGCATGGGTGGGTTTCACTTTTCCATCCTTTAGATCCTGCAAGTACTTAGGGCAGTTTCGCTTCCAGTGTGCCTTTTCATGGCAATAAAAGCATTCAGCATCCTTAGGAATGGCAGAAGGAGTGACAGACCCGCTCTTGGTCTTTGATGAGGAGCCTTCAAGAGACTTTCCCTTGGTACCCTTCGAAGGGTGCTTCCTCTTTTTCCCTTTGCCTTGCCGGATAGCTAAAACAGGGGTAGATGTTGGAGTAGAAGTAGGAGAGGTATCAACCGCCTTGCCCTTAAGTCCGGTTTCAGCGTTCTTCAAGAGTCCTTAAAGCTTGCTGAGGGTAACTTCCTCCTTGTTCATATGATATGTCATACAAAAATGGTCATAACAAGAAGGTAAGGAGTGCAAAATGATGTCAATTGCCAACTCCTCATGGATGTTTACATTCAGCTTCAGCAAACGGTCCACATACCTTTGCATCTTTTGCATGTGAGCCATGACAGAATCACCTTCCTTCATGCGGGTAGTTATTATGGAGGAGATTATTTCATACCGCTCCTGACGAGCACTCTGATGGTACCTTTCCATTAGGTCCTGGTGCATCTCAAAAGGGTAGAAATCTTCATATGACTTTTGGAGCTCGGTTGTCATTGTGGCCATCATGATACATGCCACCTTAGTAGCATCTCTCTCATGTGTCCTGAATTCAGCGATCTCCTCAGGAGTAGCAGTAGACTCATCAAGCTCTTTTAACTCCTTATCGAGGACATATTCCTTGTCCTCATAACGAGTAACCATCCTGATGTTCCTAATCCAATCCATGAAGTTGGAACCATCAAAGATGACCCTCCTACAATGATTCATGATAGAGAAAGAACCAATTGGGTTACAGCCTGAAGCATTAGTGTTGGAAGACATCTGAAAGAAGAAAGCAAGTTTAGATTAGATATATAGAATCCTTAATAAGACACCCAAATGTAATATTAAGGCTAGGACCCAATCACAATATATTATACTTAAAAGAGGGATTCCGTAATCTAAGTAATAATATATTTGAAAGGTAGGTGAATAACGATTCACCAATTTCCACCATGAAAACAAAATGTATTATTAGGTTTTAATTGGATTTGAAATTCCTAGGTTCTTTTGAGATTCATTGAACTTTTCAATGGCATGTTTCAATCACGATTGTGCCCTTCAAGTTTTGTGACTGGGATGCCGAGGATCACAAAACAAGGTGTGAATAACAATGCTAATTCACTTGGTACCCTTAATATTATCACCTAATCAATGTGCCAGTTAACCACACACGCTCCATTGATCTATGACAAACATTAAGTCACCCTTCGTGATCCTTACTAGTCCAAGTTAGTGTGCCGGTTAACCACACACGCTCTACCAACGACTTGGTAAGGTACAAAGTGTGAATTCCATGGACTAGCACCATGTTCACATTTTTCCTAAAATAACTAAGATTGGGAAATAAAAGGTTTAGTTACTTTATAATAATCATTATACTTTTAATGAGGATTTAAAGTCATTGTCCTACCCGTTTGGCTAACGACCCTCCACCAGTCAAGCAAGGGGTGGGTCAGAGTGGACACCCATTAAGTCGCCATTTTATAGGCAACAACCTTATACCCACCTTATAGACCGGCTTCATGAATGAGGCCTACTAACGGTAGAACGACTTATTCTTATACATATATATAATAATTAACCATTAATGTTATAAATAGTATAAGGGTTGAATTTTAACTATTAAAACTCTAAGGGTTGGAATTAAAGTTTATTAAAGTGAGTGAAACTTTACAAATTCCAAAACTTGAGGGCAAGTTTTGTAACTATCCAAAACTTTTCATTTCATAACTTATGAATTAAAGGTTCATAAAAATGAAGACTCTTCATTTTCATGTAACTTATGTGTTTAAATGTGTGTGTTAAAGAAAGTGACCTTTGGATATCCATATCTTGAGGACAAATTATGGACTCCATTAAAACACATAAATGATCAAGAATTAATTCTAAACAATTCAGCAAATAATTCCTATCATCTTCTAAATTCATAAGAACAAGAACATGATCATCAAAATTTCAAGAATTATATGAACACATAAAAATCATGGAATTTTGATATATGCTATTGTAAATGGATTAGAACAACCATTACACCAACTAAAACAAGTTTTAAAACACCAAAACAGTTTAGGGTAATGTTTCTAGTCCATTTCCAGCAGCCAAAGTCGAAAATCTGCACTCTGTCGCTCCTACTCGTCGAGTGCATGAATCTACTCGGCGAGTAGGTTGAAGATACACATGGAATCAGTGAGTCCCCCCATGGACTCGGCGAGTTCATCAGGCAGACAACATGTTTTTCGACTGTTTCAACTATTTTGCATCAAGTATCAAACAAGCAAGCCTAGGCTCTGATACCACTGTTGGGTTTTGAGCAATCTAACACTTCCTAAGTGTGCATGCAACCCTAATAAACCTTGGATCTATGTTTGTCTAAATACATGCAAAATAATAATTTTCCAAGGTTTATAACCTATCTAACATGGCATGGGAAACATTTCAACATAAAAGAGTTAGAAGAGATTACATACCTTTTTGATGAGTTTGGTTCTTGAGGAGTTTGAGGGCCAAGCACCAATAGTGTGAATGCCTCAAATGGAGTCACAAAACACCACAAACTCTTGGAAAACTTTGAGAGAGTATACACACTTGTATATTTCGGCCACACACAAGCTCACACACACTAGTTCACTAGTTGCCATTTCATGCCCCATAAGCATGCTTATATAGTGTGCATGGTTAGGGTGAAACCCTAATAACCCATGTCCTTTCCTTTTCCAAGGATCCATGGGTTAAAAGCTCCATGGATCATCCATGGACTTCCATCCAAGCCTAGCCCATTAACAAATGGGTGTTAGCCCACACCATATAAAACCAATAGCCCATAATCTAATTAGTCTTCCTTTTAATCTCTAAATTAATTCATAATTAATTTAAGACTAAAACTAATTAAATAACATAACCTCATATTAATATATTATAACTTATAATATATTAATAAACATATGTGTATAACTCTCATAAAATTACCCATAAATAGTTCGGGTGAGATGCAACCCAAATGGACCATGCCAGGTCGCGTCTAGTATATACCAAATAAGTTATGGACTTAGACACCTTATCCAACAAAATGTACGATACAGCTAGCAAGGTCTAAAACAAACAAACACAGACCCTAGACAGTATCAAATAAACGATACAGCTAGCAAGGTCTAACACAAAGAAGCCCAGACCCCAGATAGTATCAAATGAACAATACAGCTAGCAAGGTCTAAAACAAAGAAACACAAACCCCAGAGAGTATCAAATGAACGATACAACTAGCAAGGTCTAAAACAAATGGTAATCCTAAGTGGGTTGTTTAAAGAACACTGAGCTAATTCTAGTTACCTTAATGCCATGAATTATATGGTAAACATGGAGATACTCATAACCATACTGATCGACATTAGAGTACTTGACGCCCTGCAAGCATCGGAATAATTGTGACATTTGTCACCCCTTGGCTTGGTAGGCCGAGGACTGTAGCTAGCAGTCAGGGTGCGGGAGTGTGAGCCCCGTATAGATCTATACACACAATGCCTGCTCTCCCTCCAGGAGACTTTGGTTCCCAACTTGACGACGGGAAGATCCGTGTCTTAAAGATGCATCTCGTATTTTGAATTCTATTGTAAAAACTAGAATAACGATATAGACTCACAAATGAGCTGACTCCTTTGGAATTCTCTGAACTAGAAAGAGTGGTTAGAATCTCCTAACTATTCCTATAATAGTTACTAGTGTCTCTGATCTATGAATGAAGAATGGAAGGATGCCCTTGCTACCCAAGGGAAATGAAGTGGTCGATGGAATCCTGTATGTCCATATATATATATATATATATATATATATATATATATATATATATATATATATATATATATATATATATATATATATATATATATATATATATACATGATATATAACTAATGTTTAAACGACCTTCGGACGGATAACCGATACCCACCAGACCACATCCCAATGAGGAAAAGGAAATAGGGCGAACTAACCATCCTAAGTCCTTTAAACATTATTTATATAACTATACAAATATATGCATGCATTTACCAAGTAAACGCATAGAAAGAATACTTTGACGAAACCTTTGGAAAACTTTCATACATAAGAAATTTACGACTTGATGTCATTTTGTAAAACAAGTTTTGAAAATCTTTGGAATCCTTTGAAAAACCATTCATAAACAACTTTAAAAGTGGTTTTTAATAAACAGTTTAAGTGAAGAAAAAAACCTTTAGAAAACCTTTAACAGGAAAGTTCAACTTGAAGTCATTCTATAAAACAAACTTTGAAAACCGTTGAAAAACTTTTGGAAAACCTTTCGAATACTTATGATAATCTAAAAGAAATACTCATATTTTAACAAGAGTTGAAAACGAGACTAGAAAATCTTAAGCTGGATAAAACAGTTTACCATGCAAAAAGCCATTTTGCTATACAGTTATCAATCACATGTGATTTATCTAATAACTATAGATTTCAACTTGTATTCCCCCCATAAAAGCAGTTAAAATCATTTAAAAGGTTGATTCAAGGGTATGAACTCACCTGCGGCGAGTGGATCAGATGGAAGTGTCGGTCGAGCGTTCGGTGTCAAGTGAAGACTTGAACACACTTAATGACCTAGTAACATATGAATACATATTTTTACATACAATTAGTGATTATAATACTAATTAAGCATGTATAAGCACCCTAATATGCGGAAAACACTTTGGTCAAGTGCTAGGAGGTTATTGGTTGCAATAAGGGAGTTTATGGCGTAGTTAGGGAGTTTACTCTTCAAGAGTAAACTGTAAAAGGAGATTTCGGCCCTAAGACCATATTCCCATGAGTTTACGGCGGTAAACTCATGGGTGGTGTGTTATTGGAAGCTAAAAGTTCTTATATCACTTGTAGAGTTTGGCTAGGTTCACATTTAGGGCATAGGAAGACGTTAAGGCTCCAAATGAACCACTTAAGGGAGTTCACGGCTGTAAACCTAGAGTTTACAGCCATAAACTCTCACTTGGTCAATCCCTTCATGAATTAACGTCTTAAATGAAAGGGTATAAAGTTCTATGCATTTTTCCAAGTCAAATGGAGAAGTTAGGGTATCATTTGGCCTCATTAAGGGAGTTTACGGCCCATGGACCAATCCTTGGGGGGTTTACGGTCGTAAACTCCTAGGTCCTTAGTTTCCTTGATGTTGAAAGGCCCTACTTCATTTGTGGTTGATTCTAGACATTTAGCCAATCCTTAGGAGGTGTTTAAGGGAAAATTTAAGACCTTAAAAGGTGTTCACGACTCATGAAGAGGGGTTTACGGTCCAAGAGTGTTCTTGGGCTGTAAACTCATGTTTACCCTCCATATGATAAGGTTTTGGTGTTCTAAACTCGTATATGCAAGTCCACAAGTCATATCTAAGTCGTAGGATTGATTTAGAAGGGTTTTGGGGCTTCAAAACCCCACTTATGGGTGTTTACGGTCCAAGAGTGTTCTTGGGCCGTAAACACATGATTTTGCCACTTTTGGATGTCTTAAACATGAATTTTCATGTTAAATGAGCTAAACAACAAGTTAGGATAGATTACCTACGATTTTGGTGCTCGAAATGGATGTTTTTGGATCGAAAGCAACTTGTAGAGAGAGAGAGTAGAGAGAGGGTGGCAAGGTTTCAAATGGAGTCCACTCACCTTTATATAGGGTTTGAGTTTGTGGCTCAGAAGAAATCTACCCGATACTAACGTTAAACGTGGCTTTTGGTCGCACCCGATTAAATGGTCGTAATTTGACTTGGTTGTAACTAAAATTCTTCAAGGGAATATTGAGGGTGTTTCTAATTTGTTCCAACCCTTATGAAGTCATAATAAAAGTCCCAATTTAATTAACCTAATCCAAAAAGGTTAACGGACAATTTCATAAAGCGAGTTTTATTAACGGAAGAAGAGGTTAAAATGACGGGATAAATTTTTGGGTTGTCACGTCATCCCCCCGTTAGAGGGAATTTCGACCCAAAATTTGGGTTTAAGCAAGGAAGTGGCATGAACAATCAAGTAGAGAGATGAGGTTACTTCCTATTCGGGTTGTCTTTGCGCTCCCAGGCAAACTCTGGCCTTTGCTTGGCGTTCTAACAAACCTTCACTTACGGGATGCGGATTCCGTTTCGTTCAGTTAGCGATTCCTACAGGTGCGTCTACGAACTTAGGGCTCCTAATGGTTTCTATCAAGATGAGTGGGATACAAAGAGTGACGTCGGGAAAACACTTTTCAAGTCTAAGAAGTGGACTCATTTGGGGTGAAACTTATGGAATTTCTGAAAGTAGTCGTGGTCTGACAAGGGTTGGACCAATTTTTGTAAAGAATCTCAGATGGTCCTAAGCTATCAGAAAGGTAGAGCTTTTCTGTACTTAGAACATAATGTACTTCTATGGTGGGATCATCACTGGCGTGATTGCCATTCTGAAGTTCCAAACGTTCTCTCATACTGGGAGTGTAGTCCTTCAGGTTGGTTCTTAGAAGGTTCAGGTTATCCTCGGATTCGTGTTTCTGCTGATTGGCCCTCGGAGGTTTTTCTGGATCATCGGATGTATCGGCTACACTCTGGCATCTATTGGATACCGGACATCTATCTTGATTTAGTGCAAAGATGGACCTGCACTCTGACTCTTGAGGTGTTTCTAACGAAAACCCTCGTAGTCGGTGAGTTAGGGTCTTACCAGACGAGTGTTTAGAAAGTTTTCAACCTTTTCATCGTTGTCTAGTTGACGCTTTCTCATTATGATTCTTATCGAGAAAGAATCACGCTCTTACTTGCTTTGCTACTTCATGAATAGTAAGCTCTGCTCAGGGCTACACAATCCTTAGAGATTTTCTGAAGTGTTGGACTATCTCGGGAGGTGGTTCTACTATTTCTGTGTGAGATAGTATTCTTGGAACACCTAGTAGTCTAATGAATCTCTAACACATGCCCTATTCTCCAAGGTGTCGGTTTATTCCAGTTCCAGAAAGCGCGTTTTCTTGTATAACCAATCGACTACCACCTAGACTGGTGTTGAGTCTAAAGTCTCTTCGGGATCTGGGTTACGAGGCTTAACGCAACTTACTTTCAGACTTTATTCAAGTATTCTTGGCTGCGGAGGTTATCCTGTGGTTCTTGGCATTTCTAGTATTCACTTTTGAGAATGCAGTTTATCGTCTACATGGTGACGGTGACTTCTTTCACGTGAGGAGGCGAAGTGTCCTAGGCACTACTTGTCAGTAACAGGGTGGACGAAGTGCCTGAGTAGTGCAAGCATCTTCTGCAACTACTCTTCTGATGGTTCTGAGTTTCCTTGATTTAGATTAAGTTTAGAAGTATAGGGTTCCGTCACTCGGAACATCAAATTTTCACATCCACTCTTCTCAGAGCTTATCTTATTGCAGCTTCCAGGTTTCTGGGATATCTGATGAGATGCTTAATTTGTGGGATTAAGCGTAAATGTATGGTCATAGTCAATGTCCTTGACTCTTACGACTCAGACTTCTTTACCAACTGAGGGTGTTAGCTACTATATTGGCTTAATCGAGATGACAACAAATTTCGGATTTGTGGTTATTTTAGTAGCTCAACCCGCAGTGGTTCTCTTGACTCTAGTTCCTATTCTATGGGATAGGATGAAGGGTTTCTACTTTAGGATTCGTGGTAGAGCTCGTACTTGGCTTAACCACTAATACATGGTGTATGCAAGCCGTATATAATTGAGGTCGACAGGATGTTCAGTTGTGCGATTCCACCTCAGACCCACAACCCAACGAGGAACAGGGAGTAGGGAGGAAGCACACATCTTAAATATTAATGATCTAAATTATATACCACTCTAATGCATATACTCAGTTAACAGTAGTCAATCCTATGAGTTCATTCCTCTTGATTCACGAACCTGATTTTGAGGTGCTAAGGGTCTATCTGGGGGATCAACAGAGTAGGTTTCGGAAGGTTGTCATCTTTTGGAATGCCTGTAGTGTCTTTCGCTTCGGGCCCCGTTTGTCTAAGGAAGGGTTGGTTAATAGCGCGCGATACCTTACTCAGAGGTATTTCGGAAGGTTTTTAGATGAGGGAGACGACTGACGGATTACATTAGGTTTTATTATTAAGTTCGGAAGAACTTTTATTTGCCGGAATGGCTACGGTGAAAGTTCTTTTTACACATCACTAGGAATTTACACATGGTTGCACTAAGTCGAACAATGATTGATAGAGGCGTCGAAGTTGGCGTACATCGACATGATATAGAATGAGGGTCGATAGGGCCATGTGTTGAACGGGCACCCAAGTTCTTGGTGTCTCGGATTTCGTCCCGTGTATCGCTGTCGCGGATACTTGGACTAATAGAGTCGACGTGGAAACTATAGAGGGTCTTGAGGTTTCGGAATGATGTACTTTTCATGAATGGATTCTCACGAGGTCTCTCTATAATCACTTAGCATACACTGGTCATGTATAGTTAAGGTGGGAAGGACTGTTGACTGAGCGACTCTGCCCGAAATCCACAACCAAACAAGGAACAGAAAATGAGGCAGCATCACTCACTCGAGGTCTAATCACCTTAATTATTCATGGCTTTAACGTATATACCGAGCCATTATAGCTTTACCTGATGACGTTTGAATTCTTACAAAAGTGCTGCGACTTTCGCCTTCATGGGAGAGTAATTATATTTAGAATTAGCCTTTTAATGTTTTCTGTTAATGTTTTCGATTAGTTATCTAAGATTGAGAGACGTACCAAAATTCTACCGGGTTCCTTGATGCTTCTTCCTAGGCACCAGAGTTAGACTCCTCTTGTGCGCTTGTCGTTTCCTTCAGTTGGGCAATCCCTCTTGAAGTGTCCAATTTCACCACATAGGTGGCATACTGGACTGGTCGCCACATTGGTGGTTGATGTAATGAACTCAACCGGGGCTCTGCAGGTACGAGAGGTATGTCCCTTCCTGTTGCACCTAGCACAAAGAGTTCCCAACATATACCATGATGATGGTAGCTGTATTTGCTGCAACGGGGAAGGTTTCATAGGTATGGCCTTCTTGAAGTCGGGAGGGAAGGATTAACAGGCATATTGACTGTCTCAGCTCGTTGCCCTTCGGAAGGTCCTTGAGCCGAGGTACTTCCTTCCTCGCTCTTGAACTTTCTCTTCAGTGGAGTTGGTTGAGGTTCTTGGGTGGCTGGGTACGCAGGTGTTGATTGTTGTTGTCCATTACTTAGATCGGAATCCCCGATAGGGCTCTTGATAACATTGGCGTTGTTAGCATTCAGTTGAGCCATGACAGCTGCTACGGCTGCCGAGACTGCATCTTGGAACGTAGCTTCATCGAATATGAGAGTCGGTTTCTTGCCAGCGGATTGGTTACGTTTCTTCGGAGGCATGGTTTTCCTACACGGAAGGGAACACAGGCTGATGAGAGGCGATGTTTAATTCTAGACATATCTATCCTTACTATGATAGGCATAAATTTTCCTGCGCCTAGGATATTGGTTATCTGAGTGTCGACCTACATCCCTATGATGTAGTCCGGGTTTCAAGGTAAGGGTAAGGGTATCGGAAAACCATAAGATGGGAATCGTTCCTACTAAGTTATCTTTATACTGGAGAGATCCACTCTCCAGCTTTGGAAAGATCTAAGGGAAATTAGGAACGAAATCACAGAAGAAAAGGTTCAATCGAGGTTTTGAGATCCGATCTAATCGTATTACTTGCGACGGGAAAAGGCGATTTACCTAACATATAGTGTGAGTAGTGTAATCACTAACTCACTAAATTGTATTATTTTATGGGTGTATTAGCACGACGAATACAAGGAAAAGACACTTCTCGGGTTCCATGTATTGGCTCCCTCTGTCTACCTTTTATCCTCGACTGGGATCGATGTTGGTTTTCTTCGGTTAATTACCTAGGGTTCTCTTCTCGTGTAGCCATATTGAATTTCTACTCCGTCTTACTTCCGATTCTGACTCTGAGTGTCATCATTGCATGGTGGGTGACTGGAAATCTTGGAAATTCAGGCGGATTTCCCACCGGCGTCCCTAAAAAGGTATAGGAACTTGGTGGTTTCAATAGTCTCGTCCTAGTTCATTTATTTCCGAACTGGAAATCTTCTCAATGAACTTCTTCTGGGTCTGAATCAACTCTTCTGTCGAACACTGAAGTGGATAGGATTTTCTACAGGGTTCGTGCGAGAATGGAAATGTCTAGAGAATCCTAAGAGATTATTAAAACGTTTCACTGGATGATCCATATCGAGTCCGGCTACAATTACATAGGGTACACAGATTATATATAGCTTAGAACCGATAGGCCTTCGAATATGTGATACTACTCTATATCCACATCCAAACAAGGAAAAGGAAGTAAAGTGAAACAACACATTCTCAGTCTATGGGATCCTTATTATATATAACCTTGTAAGTATACCCTTTGTAATCATAGGTATATCAATAAGGATCTTTTTACTTTTTCACACAACGTTATCTATGGATCCTAAAATACCCCTATGGTATTTTAATTTCTTGTTTGATTCCTAACTTCTGAATATGATTATGGGATTAATGTGAGTCTTTTAGTATTCCAAAATACTCCCATAGTATTTTTAAACTTTATGTTTGGCTCTAACATTCCTAGTTGGTAAGTTTCAGACCTGTTGCAACACCACTATCACTACCAAGCACACTTTCATCGCATTTCGAATAAATGTAGTTGATCATGTTACATTTATTCCAACTTAAGATTACATAACTGCCCAGGTTTGATGGTAATGCTCAACATCCAAAGAATTTTATTCTTGTTCTTCTTGTGACACTTGTGTTCGAGTGTTTAGATTCTGGATGTTCTTATACTTTGGTAAAATATGTTTATATTTTAAAGTATATTTCTTGGTCAGAGTGTTTATCCATATATTTTATAGGCTGTATATCTTTTATGAATTGATATACTGAGCTCACTATAAACAATGCTCTGATACCAATCTACCATAGCCCAAAACCGGAACGGCAGAAACATTCTGGGGTGGATGACGTCATATCAAGTATCACAACATATACAGCATAGTAATCAAAGTACAACAACCATTACATTAATAGTAATAATTTTACATCGGTTACATGTTATAGTAATATCAAAGTAATTACAGAACATAACATAGATGCAGCTCGGTACTAGACTGTCTTCACAAAATCTCCTGGGATGTACCTGTCTATCGCTGACCTGAGAATACAAGTTATTTTGAAAGCGAGTATCATCATTTTACAATGTTGGTGAGTCCATACGTATTTAGTTTCATTTGTATAACTACGCATTTTTATTCAAAATAACATTATGAAAAGTGGTAGTATAGAATCTACGGTGTAGTAGCGTCTTTTCCAGAAAATCCCATATTTTCTAAATAAAAGTAGTCTTCTACCAAGACTCGACAGAGTTATGTTTTAAAGAGTAATTTTCCCTTAAATACTATCATTACCAAAATACGGTATTTGACTTTAAAGAAAGTAAGAGAATATCACTAGTAAAAAAACTAGGGGAAAATAACATATGTCTCAGCAGTTATACTGCTGACCAAGGCAAAAGAAATCATAGACTCTAGGAGAGTATCGAATACATGATACGTCTGGCTCAGTCTAACAAAAGGAAACACAGACCACAAACGGTATCAAATGAACGATACGGCTAGCAAGGTCTAAAACAAAGAAACACAGACCCCAGACAGTATCAAATGTACGATACAGCTAGCAAGGGCTAAAACAAAGAAACACAGACACCAGACAGTATCAAATGTACGATATAGCTAGCATGATCTAAAACAAAGAAAAACTGACCCCAGACAGTACCAAATGAATGACACAACTAGCAAGGTCTAAAGCAAAGAAGCATAGACCCCAGACAGTATCAAATGAGCAATACAGCTAGCAAGGTCTAAAACAAAGAAACACAGACCCCAGACAGTATCGAATGAATGATACAGCTAGCAAGGTCTAAAACAAATGGTAATCCTAAGTGGGTTGTTTCAAGAATACTGTGTTAATTCTCGTTACCTTAAGGCCATGAATTATAAGGTAAACATGGAGATACTCGTAACCATACTGATTGACACTAGAGTACTTGACACCCTGCAAGCGTCGTAATAATTGTGACATTTGTCACCCCTTGGCTTGGTAGGCCGAGGACTGTAGCTAGTAGTCAGGGTGCGGGAGTGTCAGTCCCGTATAGATCTATACACACAATGCCCGCTCTCCCTCCAGGAGACTCTGGTTACCAACTTGACGACGGGGAGATCCGTGTCTTGAAGATGCATCTCGTATTTTGAATTCTATTGTAAGTATTGGAATAACGATATAGACTCATGAACGAACTGACTCCTTTGGAATTCTATGAACTAGAAAGAGTGGTTAGAATCTCCTAACTATTCCTATAATAGTTACTAGTGTCTCTGATCTATGAATGAAGAATGGAAGGATGCCCTTGCTACCCAAGGGAAATGAAGTGGTCGATGGAATCCTTTATGTCCATATATATATACATGATATATAACTAATGTTTAAACGACCTTCGGACGGATAACCGATACCCACCAGACCACATCCCAACGAGGAAAAGGAAATAGGGCGAACTAACCATCCTAAGTCCTTTAAACATTATTTATATAACTATACAAATATATGCATGCATTTACGAAGTAAAAGCATAGAAAGAATACTTTGACGAAACCTTTGGAAAACTTTCATACATAAGAAATTTACTACTTGATGTCATTTTGTAAAACAAGTTTTGAAAATCTTTGGAATCCTTTGAAAAACCATTCATAAACAGCTTTGAAAGTGGTTTTTAATAAACAGTTTAAGTGAAGAAAAAAACCTTTAGAAAACCTTTAACAAGAAAGTTCAACTTGAAGTCATTCTATAAAACAAACTTTGAAAACCGTTGAAAAACTTTCGGAAAACCTTTCGAATACTTATGATAATCTAAAAGAAATACTCATATTTTAACAAGAGTTGAAAACGAGATTAGAAAATCTTAAGCTGGATAAAATTGTTTACCATGCAAAAAGCCATTTTGCTATACAGTTATCAATCACATGTGATTTATCTAATAACTATACAGTTCAACATGTATTCCCCCCCCCCCCATAAAAGCAGTTAAAATCATTTAAAAGGTTGACTCAGGGGTATGAACTCACCTGCGGCGAGTGGATCGGATGGAAGTGTCGGTCGAGTGTTTGGTGTTAAGTGAAGACTTGAACATACTTAATGACCTAGTAACATATGAAGACATATGTTTACATACAATTATTGATTATAATACTAATTAAACATGTATAAGCATCCTAATGTGCGGAAAACACTTTGGTCAAGTGCTAGGAGGCTATTAGGTTGCAATAAGGGAGTGTATGGCCTAGTTAGGGAGTTTACTCTTCAAGAGTAAACTCTAAAAGGAGATTTTGGCCCTAATACAATATCCCCATGAGTTTACGGTCGTAAAGTCGTGGATGGTGTGTTATTGGATGCTAAAAGGTCTTATATCACTTGTAGAGTTTGGGGCTTCAAAACCCCACTTATGGGTGTTTACGGTCCAAGAGTGTTCTTGGGCTGTAAACACATGATTTTGGCACTTTTGGATGTCTTAAACAAGAATTTGCTTGTTAAATGAGCTAAACAACAAGTTAGGATAGATTACCTACGATTTTGGAGCTCGAAATGGGCGTTTTTGGATCGAATGCAACTTGTAGAGAGAGAGAGAGAGTAGAGAGAGGGTGGAAAGGTTTCAAATGGAGTCCACTCACCCTTATATAGGGATTGAGTTTGTGGCTCGGAGGAAATCTACCTGATACTGACATTAAACGGGGCTTTTGGTCGCACCCAATTAAATGGTCGTAATTTGACTTGGTTGTAACTAAAAAATTTCAAGGGAATATTGAGGGTGTATCTAATTTGTTCCAACCCTTATGAAGTCATAATAAAAGTCCCAATTTAATTAACCTAATCCAAAAAGGTTAACGGATTCATAAAATACCTTTACAAGTCGAAATCATTATGCACAAAATCAAATCCATCAGCATTCATAAAGCCTATATTTTATTATCTATAGACCTCTAGTATGAACGGATTCATAAAATACCTTTACAAGTCGAAATCATTATGCACATAAATAACTAATAATGTTTAGTTTAACTCTCGACTTTTGGAGCGCTATCAAAGACATATTGTCTTCTCATTCTTGTTATGGCAGAAAATGCTACCTCATAGAAATCCTAGATGTGGCGGCGTCGCAGGAGCTGCACCACCTCCACCACCCCCTCAGTTCGACCCGGTAATGTTCCAGGCAGCCGTAACAGCTGTAGTAGCAGCCGCAATGTCCCAAATCAGCACAAATAATGCGGGTGGTGCGAGTAATGTTCCCATAAATTCTAACAACGGGGACAGTCAGGGACGCTCGAGAGAGTGTACCTACAAAGACTTTACTAATGCCAAACCTAAAACTTTCAATAGGAGCGGAGGTGTCATAGAATTGCTTCAATGGTTCGAGAAGACCGAATCTGTCTTTGAAATATGTGCATTCCCTAAAGCAAACAAGGTCATGTTTGCAGCATGCACATTATCTGAAAGGGCACTCACCTGGTGGAATGGCCACGTCAAGACATTGACACCTCCGGTGGCTAACTCGATAACGTGGGAAGATCTGAAAACCATGTTGATGAAGGAATAGTGCCCAAGGGGAAAAATACAAAAGTCAGAAGAGGAACTTTGGGGTCTCAAAATAACAGGCTCCGACATCCTGTCTTATACCTCAAGGTTTAGTAATCTAGCCATACGTCGGGAACCTGCCAAAGTGCAACAAATGCAACTTTGGGGTCTCAAAATAACAGGCTCCGATAAACCAATACGTCGGGAACCTGCCAAAGTGCAACAAATGCAACTTTCACCACAAAGGCGCTTGCCGTGAAATGCATTGCACCAACTGTAACAAAAAGGGGCACACCGTTCGATTTTGTAAAGCTCCAGTCCAATAAAACGCAGAAGATGCCATTGTCAGAGCAAGTAAAACCTGCTATGGTTCAGGAGAGGCAGGGCACTTCAAGCGGAACTACCCGAAGGCCAGAAACCCCAACCCTGCTGGAGTGTGCAGGGTTCTGGCGATAGGTCATGAGGAAGCAGTTGCAGACCGAACTTTTTTCACCGGTACGTTTCTCCTCAACAATACATACGCATGCATTCTTTTCGATAGTAGCGCGGAGAAAAACTTCGTCATCCATCAATTTAAACGCTTGCTTAAACAAAAACCACAAACACTCAAAGATACATTCATCGTAGAAATGGCTAACAGAAAAACAGAGAACACTAACGACATTTACATATGGTGTACCCTCACCCTAAACAATCATTCTTTCCAAAACAACCTTATGTTGGTCACCATAAAAAGTTTTGATGTCACCATTGGCATGGATTGGTTATGCCCTCACCATGCCGAAATCCAATGTCACGAAAAGGTTGTTCACCTTAATCTGCCAAATGGCGAAACCCTCGTCGTCTATGGCGACAAACCCAGTTCAAACTTCCAGATCATTTCATGTGTCAAGGCCCAAAAGTACCTCCGCAAGGAGTACCACGCCTTCCTAGCCAACGTCGTGGATAAGAATCAAGGAGCTAACAACATAAAGGACATTCCGGAGGTCTGTAAATTCCCTGACGTATTCCCGGAAGATCTTCTAGGAGTGCCCTCTTCTAGACAAGTCGAATTCCGAATCGACCTAATTCCTAGAGCTACTCCTATCGCCAAATCACCTTACCGTTTAGCCCCAGTCGAGATGCGGGAACTATCCAGTCAACTATAACACTCGTGTTTCTAGCCTAAGCATTTATATTGAGGTGATAGTCTAGGTTAACCTTTGTAACTCATTATGAAGAAATGAAAAGGAATTATGTGAATATTATGTGAATTATGTGTTTTATGATTAATTATTAGGGTTTAATTATTTAAGAATAAAAATAAGCATCAAATTTAAAGTTTGAGATAAGCCCGATATCTTTACGTAAAGTTTTAGTGGTCGAAACAAGGATTTCGGGGATATAAAGAATACCAAAATTCGAGTTATATCGAAGAAGTTATGACCTGTCGAAGTTTCGCGACAAAACCGGCATGGTGTTGAATGTTGAAAAAAGTGAGTTTTTGATAAACTAATTTTTAGCCTTATTGATCTAAACGAAAGTAGTAGTATTCGTTAAATCGAGAAGTTCGATAAAAAGAACGCCCAAATCTGACTTCGTATGAGGAAGTTATGATTTTTCGAAGTTTCAGCTTAGAAGTAGACAACTAAAAACTCGAATTTTAGATCGAGTGATTTTTAGCCGACACGAACTAACCGGGAATTGAAGGTTTCGTCATTAGTAGGACAACGGTAAAAAGTCTGACGAAAACGGACGTCGGATGAAGAAGTTGTGAATTTTTAACGGATTTTCTATCTTGGTCTGTTAAAAATAATAATATAAAAATTAAATTCAAAATTAGCCGACGAAGTCTAAACGAAAGTTGTAGAGCGTAATTTTACCTACGCGTGCATATAAATAACGTCAAAAACGGAGCTCGTATGCGAAAGTTATGGATTTTATAAGTTTTGGCGCGAAAAACAAGAAAAATCCCCAAAAGCGTGGAATTTCGCACACGTGGACTTGGCGACGTTACCCTCGCTCAATACGTGCCACGTATCCGAAATCTGCTGAGTCACTGAAGCCAGCTGGCGAGACGTGTCACCTGCCCTCGCATCCGAAGTCTGGTCCAATGGGTGTCCGACGCGTGCCCTTTATCACATGTCCGAGCCTCGCAGGAAGTGCCACGTCCGAAGCCTCGGACTAGACCGCGGTCCAATCAGGAGGCGACAGTGAGCCCACGTGTGAGCAGGTGCTGCGAGCCCTTACGATCTGTGACGCGTGGCTTCTTTCTAGCCCTTGGATCAGAAGCCTCGCCCCTGTAAATAGAAGGGTGCGAGACCTCCCGGGTTACTTTTGGAGTTTTGTCACTTTTAGTCCCTAAACCCATATTTCTATCATCTTAACATCCCCCAAAGCCCGTATCGATTATAAGCCCCGGAATACGCCACAAAGTGCCCAAGAAGCCCGGAAAATTTATCTTTTCGGTTTCAAAGCCCGACCTTTGCAGAGCCCGATTTCTCAATAAAACTCTCGTTTTTATTAAAAACGATCATTTTAGTAAACGAATTATTGCCCGATCATCATCAAATCATGTGAGTGTATAGTCATCTTCATCTTACGCCTAGATATGAAGTATTTTACATGAAATACGTGCTACGTGTAATTATATTAATTGTTTAACTAAGGTGACTGTTGAATTGACGTTTTATACAAGTTTTAAATTGTATATGTATTTTTATCTACAATTATGTTGGGTAAAACATGGGTAGATAATGATGTGTGATAAAATAAAAGTGATGAGAGACCTCGATGTGATTTGAGATCCAGTCATCTAGCGAAGTTTGGATGACGACCACAAACTTTCTAGACAGTCCAGTGGAACACTGGCAGGCCCGCAACATGTAGGTGTTATGAACTAAGTGTTCTCATTCGTTGTACTCTGTCCCCCTCATGGTTGCCTTTAGGACATGTATGGCTGAGGAAACCCCTTAGCAGTAGTGTCCATCTTGATGATATTCTTTAGGCTAGGTCCCTTGTGATAAGTGTTTAGGGACGTAAAGTGAGGATAATGGGAACGGGTAATCAGGGTTATTGTTGATTGATGAACTTAGTAAGTTTATTATTATTGTGGGTTGAAAACCCTATATGCTCACCAGGCTCCCAAGCCTGACCCACTCAGCTTTTTATGTTACAGGTAGTGGACCCCAAGCATAGTCGGAGGACGATGAGAGATTTTTGGATTATAGGCCAGTAGTTGTAAATAATTGTTGAAGGGCTTATAATGTCTTGTTTTTGCTTTTGATATGTATCAGAACATGACATCCCTAGGTTTTGATATGAAATGAAACTATACATTTCTTAAAGAAAGGTTGTGCTAAACTTTTATCATGTTTTGTTTTGGGGACTAATTCCCCAACATCTTTAAAAATATTTCTATGATTTTATTTTAAAAAGCATAAATTAAATCGGTCTTTTCTTGCTGAGAAATTAGGGGATGTCACATCAACCGAACGAACTACTGAGAAAAGGCTTCAATAGACCAAGCTTCTCGCCTTAAGGAGAACCGGTTTTGTTCGTTAAGGAGAAGGATGGATTGTTCCGTGTGTGCATTGACTACCACGAATTAAAAAAACACACCATAAAAAACCGGTACCCTTTGCCTCGAATCAATGAACTCTTCGACCAACTATAGGGAGTGAGTTTCTTCTCGAAGATTGACCTTAGATCTGGATATCATCAACTACGAGTTCAAGAGGAGGACATTCCCAAGACAGCCTTCAGAACGCGCTATGGTCACTACGAGTTTGTAGTGATGCCTTTCGGCTTTAAAAATGCACCCGCGGTGTTTATGGACCTGATGAATCGGGTGTGTTGACCTTACTTAGACAAGTTCATGATTGTTTTCATAGATGATATACTAGTCTACTCCCGAAATGAGGAAGAACATAGCCAGCATTTACGTCAAGTCTTAGAGACTTTGAGGGCAGAGAAATGGTACACAAAATTCTCAAAGTGCGAGTTCTGGATTCGAGAAGTGGATTTCATCGGACATGTAGTCAGCAAGGAAGGAATACATGTGGACCCTTCAAAGATCAAGGAAATCAAAATCTGGGCAGCGCCATGAACGCCCACAGAAATCCATCAATTTTTAGGACTCGTCGGTTACTATCGAAGATTCATCC
Organism: Lactuca sativa; assembly: GCF_002870075.4. NCBI lineage: Eukaryota > Viridiplantae > Streptophyta > Magnoliopsida > Asterales > Asteraceae > Lactuca > Lactuca sativa. Next base: position 223,363,802 of record NC_056630.2, read on the forward strand.
AAAACTTTTCCAAAATCGCAAAACCGCTCACCACCTTGACTCAGAAAGGAGTAACTTTCGTCTGGAAGGATAAGCAAGAGGTTGCGTTTCAAACGCTGAAACGAGCCCTATGTAGTGCTCCGATCTTGTCCCTACCAGAGGGAACAGAGAACTTTGTGGTTTATTGCAATGCAGCAAATCAAGGTTTGGGATGTTTGTTAATGCAACGAGGAAAGGTCATTGCCTACGCCTCAAGACAGCTGAAGACGCACGAGGTAAACAGTACGACGCACGATCTCGAAATAGGAACGGTAGTTTTCGCCCTAAAAATCTGGAGTCATTACCTCTACGGCACCAAATGCACTATCTTTACTGACCACAAAAGCCTTCAACATATCCTCAACCAAAAAGAACTCAACATGAGACAAAGACGATGGGTAGAATTGCTAAACGATTACGAATGCGAGATTCTTTATCACCCAGGAAAAGCCAACGTGGTGGCAGACGCTTTAAGTAGAAAGGAATACTTTTGCCGCCAAGTAAAGGAACTAACCATGACCATCCATTCACACTTGTCCACACAAGTCAAGGAGGCACAAGAAGAAGCCTTGAAACCAGAGAACGTGGCAGGTGAAGCGTTGAGAGGAATGGAGAAAAATCTTGAAGTCAGGGATGACAGAGTTCGTTGTCTCATGAATCGGATCTGGACACCGAAATTTGGTGGATTCAGGGACGTTGTCATGAATGAAGCTCACAAAACTCGTTACTCAGTGCATCCCGGCTCGGACACGATGTATTTTATGGGTTTTGAGCATACTACAACATCCTATGGTGTACATACAACCCTAAATACCTTGGATCTATGTTTTCTCTATTATACATGCAAATATTAAGTTTCCAAGATATTACCCTATACTAGCATACAAATATCATATACATGGGTAATAAAATAAATAAAATACATACCTTGTTGTTGTTGCTTGACTCCATGAAGCTTGAGAGCCTAGTTCCCCAAGTGTGACACCTCAAATGGTTCACACAACATCATGAACACTTGGAATAACCATTAGAAGAAGACACTCCAAGCTCAATTTGACTAGCCCTCATATGTGTATTACTTGTGTCAATTTCTTGAGCTAAAGGGGTCCTTATATACTGTGCACATTAGGGTTACACCATGTAACCCATGACTTTACCCATTCCTTATGTTCCATGGGTTTTAACCTCCATGGACCACCACATGGATTAAACCCATCATCAGGAATCTTCGATCAGAAGCCCACATATATAAGAATGAATGATTTACACAAGTAATCCCCATATATTTAATTAGTCTCTTTTGATCAATAAATTAAGGCCAAATTTATTCTTTATCAATACTAATTAAATAAAATAATTTTATATTAATATATTAGAACTTATAATATATTAGTATATCACAAATGTCCTCTTCTGACTAACGGTCTATCCAAATGTCCCGATACCATGCAATCCAAATCGACCATGCTGAGTCGGATCAAGTCTTACCAATTATAGTTATGGATTTAGACACTAATCCAACAGTATTTAGACCTCAAGAAGTTGTATTGGCGGCCGAACATGAAAGCCGAAATAGCTACTTTAGTGGGCAAGTGTCTGACTTGTGCAAAGGTTAAGGTGGAGTATCAGAAGCCGTCGGGACTACTTCAACAGCCAGTGATACCCAAGTGGAAGTGGGAGCGAATTACAATGGACTTCATTACCAAGTTACCTAAGAAAACGGGTGGACTTGACACCATTTGGGTAATCATCGACAGATTAACCAAATCAGCTCACTTCCTGCCACTAAAGGAAAACGAAAAAAGGGAGAAACTGACAAGCATCTACATTAAGGAAGTTGTGCGACTTCACGAAGTACCGATATCCATTATCTCTAATAGAGATATTCGGTTCATGTCACGATTCTAGCAGTCACTACAGAAAGCTATGGGAACTAGGTCGGACATGAGTACAACCTACCACCCACAGACCGACGGGCAGAGTGAAAGGACCATTCAAACGTTATAGAACATGCTAAGAGCTTGTGTGATGGACTTTGGTAAAGTGTGGGATGTTCACTTACCCCTTATCGAATTCTCATACAATAATAGTTATCACACTAGCATCGAGGTTGCTCCCTTCGAAGCCCTCTATGGTCGTAGGTGCGAATCACCCTTGTGATGGGCTGAGGTGGGCGATACGCAACAAGCAAAAGGTCAAGTTCCTAACAACACACTTATTTGCCCGGAGATCATAAGGGAAACAACAGAAAAGATCGTCCAAATTCGAGAACGGGTGAGGGTTTCATAAGACCTACAAAAGAGCTACGCTGATAAAAGACGGAAGCCTTTGGAGTTCCAAGTTTGAGATCAAGTACTACTGAAAGTACCACCTTGGAAGGGATTAATATGTTTTGGAAAACGTGGAAAGTTAAATCCAATGTATATCGGGCCATTCGAAATCCTCGCCAGGATTGGCCCGGTGGCATACATGTTTCGATTACCACAGGAACTCAGCAACGTGCACCCTACCTTTCATGTGTCGAACTTAAAGAAATGTTTTTCTGATGAGACCCTTGTCATTCCTTTAGAAGAAATTAAGATCAATGAGAACCTCCACTTCATAGAGGAACCTGTTTAAATCATGGATCGAGAGATCAAATCGATGAAACAAAGCCGCATCCCCATAGTAAAGTTCCGCTGGAACACCAAGCGAGGACCCGAATTTACATGGGAATGTGAGGATCAAATGAAGCAAAAGTATCCACATCTATTCGCCAACCCTTAAAGTCCCTCTCAAAAATGCAATTTTTGGGACGAAATTCCTTCTAACGGGGGGATAATGTGACAACCGTCAAATTCAAGTCAAAGTCAAATTCAACAAGTCAAGTCAAACCGGTCAATCTTGTATACTACTTGTATGATTAAAAGTTATTCTATGAAAACGTACATTTGTATGTCAAGAATTCGAGTGTCTCGTTAAATCTATGTGTTTATCATTGTGAAACCCTAAGAAGGGAGTTAAACGCATCAAAACACATCTATGGACCCTTTTGGGGACTTAAAATAATCATAAACGAAGTATAATGGGGTCCATGGACCTTGCATTGCAAGATTATTCAATAATAATGGCTAAAAATAAATCTCTCCCAAATCTCTCTCAACTTTTTATAGTCAACCGGGTCATCCTGACCCTTAACTTGGCCAAAATCACTCAAAACGAGATGTTATATTGAAAAACGGCTAATTAGGGCCGAAACCCTCTTAGGAACCGAACCTTCTTAAAGGGAACCTCTCAGGGTCGAACCCCTCTTAAGAACCGAAGTTGTCAGAGGCGAACATGTCAGAAGCGAAACTACCACCTTGGACCAAACCCTGCGAACCGAACCTCCACCTTCAGTCCCTCCTTGTTCCACTCTCGGTCCTTAGCCTTAAGCACCGAACCCTTCGCAGGTTCACTTCCTTCTTCTCGTTTGCGACTACTTTCGCCTCCTAAGCCCATTTTTTACGGGAGTTTTTTTTCACCAAATTCGTATTTTTACCATTTTAAACTCCCAAACCTCATATTTTATTTATTTCTCAAGGAGTTATTAATTTAAAATCATTATTTCATTAATAGAAATATCTAACGATATTTTACCCCACAAGTGGGTCAATTGTGCCCACTTGCCTCCATGTGTCACTTCCCTATTAACCAACCTTATCCACATCACACAAGCCAAGGCAAACATCACTTCAAACTTACAAGTTGCTCCAACAACCTTCATTATATATAGAAATCCCTGGAGGATTTCTTGGCTCACTTGATCATTTCAAACACTTACACTTCTCAAACCACCTCAAGAAAACTCTTTTCTCTCTACTTCCCACCACTTTGTGCTAGTGTTCTTGAGATACTACTTCACTTTTGGTAAGTATTTCATCTAAACTCAAGTGTTATTCCATGTTTCCATAACATCAATGAATCATCTACACCCGTTTTAACACCATACAAATCGTTCTTAGGATCATCCAAACTTTCACGTGTTCATTAAGTGTTCTTGACTTGATACTCCTCGCCTTCGACCTTCCACTCTTCCAAGAATCACTCAAGTTGAGTTCATACCCCTATATTTTCTAGTTTTCTTTAGATTTCAGGGGGGGATACAAGTTAAACACCAAAACATATCTGAAACTTAACTGGATAGCTTCCAACAGAAAAGTTGTGACCTGTTCACGAACTGTTTTACCCAACTTAAGCTTAATATTTTTTTTAAACTATTCAATATGCAAATGTCTCAATTTTATACCTTTAAAATGAATATTTACTCATCTCCATACGATTTTTATACAATTTATGGTGATTTTTACAAAACTGCCTATAACTGCAGCAACGAAATCGGACCAGGTTGTGAAAATGAACATTTACACACTGGTTTAAGATCACCAAAAATTATAACAAAATTTGTGAACACAGTAGACTCTTTTTCCAAACTCTCTACGTTTACGGATTTAGTTTTTGACTTACGATGATTTTTCTATAAATAATCTAAAATAGTGACAGTTAAGAGTTAAATTGTTAAAACAAGTTTAAGAGTTATTCACACCTTGTAACATGCCGAGCAAGGTGTGTAAGATTTTATACTTAGCATTTTCAATGTCATTTTATTGAAATACAAGTTCATGCATAACAAGGTTTCATTTACAACATAAAACATTTTGATAAAACTATAAATAGGTATAGTTTGGATACCTCAAATAGTAATACTATCGATTTACAAAGCGAGTATTTTATTATAAACTACGTGAACATGTTATTGAATAAATTTGTGAGACATTCATCTTCGGAGTAATCTTTAGTACAACAGAAAAGTCCTGTAGTTATATCCAGAATCTCTTGTAGGGAGAGCGTGATAGTTGTGTATAGATCTATATTGAGTTTGACAACCCGCACCTGAGCTGCTTGCTAGAGCTAGACCAGCAGGTCTGGGATGACAAGTGTCATAACATTCCGATGCGTGAAGAATGTCGAGTACGAGGTCCTCGAGTCATAGTATGGTTATAACAACTCACATGGGAAATTAACAAACACACCGTTCATGGGAATTTAAGGATTTCACGAAAAAGGAGTTTTATTTAAATATAAAACCACATATAAGTATGATGATTTACTTACATATACTAAGTCTTGGTTCAGTTAAGGCTACACTAAACCTTTTAGAAAATATTGGATTTTCTGGAAACAAACTTGTAACAAACTTTAATGAACGACATTCATTTTTCATTCATAAATTGCTTATGAACTCGCCAGCTTTAATGCTGATACTCTTTCAAAAACAGCTTGTATTCTCAGGTAATCAGTAATACAGGTAACCACAAGACTTTTGAAGGCAAGACGCTAAGGCATAGATTTTTTTTTTTGAACTATTTTGACATCATATGTAATATATTTGGAAACATGTACTTTTGCAACTATGTAACCTTTCAAATTATATTTATGATGGTTGTGTTTACTTTCTTCAGTATGGTTATGATACTGAGCATGACGTCCTCCGCCCCCGAACATTTCTGTCATTCCGGTTTGGGGTGTGACAGTGTGTGTGTGTTTTAGAACTCGCAATATATTCAATTTCACCTCATATAATCAAGTTTACCCCACCCCGTCGATCCTCACAATGCCACAATCTATACTCTCGGATCTAAAATTAGCCTCTTTACCTAATCCATACTCCCGGATTCGGTATGTCTAACCACGCTCTCAGATCAATAACTATACCCATTCCATACTCTCCGACTAGGGACAATTGACTCTGTCTAGTCCATGCTCCTGGATTAATGATAAATAACTATGTCCTCTCCATACTCTCGGACTAAGGACAAATGACTTTGTCTAATCCATGCTCCCATATTAATGACAAATAACTATGTCCTCTCCATACTCTCGAACTAAGGACTAATGACTATGTTTAATCCATTGTAGCACCTGGTTCCTGGTACGTAAATTTCATTTGAGTATTTTCATTTTAGCCTTGGACTCGGCGAGTTGTAGGTCCGACTCGCCGAGTAGGGACGGGACCCAGGACACGTTTTAAGTTGGCGACTCGGCGAGTCCGTATCCTGGACTCAGCGAGTCACCGCTGTTTGATGAAACCCTAAGTTTCAGGGGTTTGCACCCTATTTAATCCCTCATTCTGCTCCAAACTTGCCCCCATTCGCCCTCAGAGTCCCCGACATCATCCTTGCCCTTTTTCCTTGAGAGATTGAAGTATTTGGGTGTGTTTTTGAAGTTGTTGAGGAGCAAGAAGAGAAGATCAAGAAGAGGAGAAGGAGGCCAAGCATCTCTGTGGCATCCCAACGTTTTCCCTGAGGTATAACTCATTTCCCCTCTGTTTTTGAGCTTGTAATCCCTAATAGCTTAATGAAGGTCCTTCTTAAGCCATTTCCCAAGCTTGTTTGTGCATTGTGGGTCGTATTAAGTTGTTAGCATTTAGATCTAGGCACTATTGAGTCCCTGGAGCTTGGATCTACTGTCTTTATGGAGTCATGTTGCACACAAGTCCTAGATCTACCCCTTTTGGTGCACTTTGAGCCTTAAAACCTTCATTGGTGATGATCTACACGTAAAGTTGGAAACTTTACGTGTAAACCAGGCCCTAAGAGCCCAGATCTATGAATGGCACGGACTGGATTCAAGCAAAATCGCGTATATGGCTTTTGAATGAAGCAGACTCGGCGAGTTGAGTCGCGAGTCTCTGAGTTTGTCTGTTTTTCGTTGTGTCGAGTAGAGTAGTGAGTCCTGGGAGGACTCGGTGAGTTGGAAGCCGAACTCACCCATGAAGGAACTCGGCGAGTCAATGCCCTGACTCGGCGAGTTCAAGGCAATCTTCTTAGATCAAGAACAGACTTGGCGAGTTGTTCATACAACTCGGCAAGTCACAGCATAAAGTATTCATCGGATGAAGATGAACTCGGCGAGTTGTTCATACAACTCGGCGAGTAGGATGAAGGACTTGGACATCAGTTTAGAAGGAGAACTCGTCGAGTCAACGCCCAACTCGACGAGTAGAGACGGGTTGCAGGAAAATCGATTAGATAGGGACTCGGCGAGTTTGAGAGCCAACCCGGCGAGTCGGGTCAACTGAAAGTTGACTCTGGCTTTGACTTTTGACTTGATCAAGGGTAAAATGGTCATTTTACCCTAGGGTCAGTTAGCGGTGTTTGATTGAGTGTTTTGTGGGAATTATAGCCGGAGGATTTTCGGAGCAGCAGTAGCAGCAGTAGACAGTCAATTCCCACACAGGCCAGCAGCTATTTCGAGGTGAGTTTCCTACCAGTAGGAACGGGTCTAAGGCACCAAGGCCGGCCCGTATAGACGAAACGTTAGTATTAGAGTGTGGTCCGAGCCCGTATCTCTCGGTTGAGCTGATTATGATACGTGCCAGAATGATAGAGTTGTCTATTCTTGTTGTCTGTGTGATACTTGTATATTATGGGTTAGCGGTTGAGTGTGGGCAAGGCCCGTATCTCTCCGAGAATGGAGTGTGGGCTAGGCCCGTATCTCCCAGATAGTAGAGTGTGGGCGAGGCCCGTATCTTCCGGCTAGCAGAGTGTGGGCAAGGCCCGTATCTTCATGAGTGTGGGCGAGGCCCGTAACTCCTAGCTTCATGTTGTATGTTGTATGCTTGTATGGTATGAGGTATTATGGGGGAGCTCACTAAGCTTCGTGCTTACAGTTTTCAGTTTTGATTTCAGGTACCTCTTCAGCTAAGGGAAAGGAGTCGGCGCAGTAGCGACATATCACACACACTCTTGTTTTCCGCACTATGGATCTCTGCGATGTACTCTAAATTATTAGTATGACATTACCGGTTTTCAGACATGAATTATTATTATGAATGTTTTGTAATGATGTTTTTATGTTTTGACCTAAATTAAAAATGAAATTTTTAACCGCTATTTTTGGGGTGTTACAAGTTGGTATCAGAGCCCTGGTTTGAGGGATTTGCACACACCTTCGGGGGTGTCTGAACTCAAATCGAGGGGTCAAAAGATTTTGAAAAAGAAAATGTTTTCTAAAAGGTTAAGTAAAGTACTTTAAGAAGGAACGAAGTGTGTGATGTGCGCAACTGGCCGACCTCAAGTAACTATTCCCCAAAGTACCCATACAAGTTTATGTTGTGTTTATCAGTTTCAGTAGAACAGCATGCTAGAATAGGACTAAGGATCTAGGAGTGATGCCTTATGTGCCTGCTTTATGTGCTTTAGTGTATGAAAATTACATTCTAGATTTAAGTAGACAGCAGTAGGATAGCCTGTTAGGTGTTATGCCTGATAGAATGAGTTTAGTATTATATGCTAGTTCAGTTCTCTCTATAGAAGCAGAGTGGTTTGAGATTGTTCCCTTAGTTCGAATGCTGCTTGCTTTGTGCTTTGTGGGACTCTGAGTGATGGGAGTTAGCCATTAGGTGAATACGTCACGTCACATGTGATCAGGGTTGAATAATCTTAGAGTGTGGGATTTGACCCTATTGCGCAGCTCTCGTTTGAGTCTAACCATTGTAGGGACGAGTCTGTTACTCGAAGGATTATTTGAGCCTCATCACATGTGATGGTATTCAGGTAATGGCTAATTGGCATTACAAGGAGGCCTTCAGCAGCTGAGGGCTGGGTAGGGTAGAGTCAGAGATTTCCCTAGGGCAAGCCTAGGATGAGTATAGCAGTGATCAGTGGTAGTGAAAGGGATCCGGTGGAGTCGAGGCAGTCCTTGGAGAAGGTACGGATAGACGTGGAAGGTAGTATGGGCCTGTACTACCGAAAGCAGAGGATCCGTACCCGAACCAAGGAAGGCCAAGATAAGACCAGTGAACTTGTAGTAGATGTGACCCCTCAAGAAGTATCAGTATCACTAATGATTTTTATTTATGTATTAAAGAATGGTGGTACTACGATCGAGGCCGATAGACGGCGGTTCAGGAGAGGGATCAGGTTCGGGATCAGGTTCCGAGCCAGTAGATGAGGGGCTACGCGAGTTCATCGCGTCAGAGATCACCAGGGGTATCCTTGAGTCCACCCCCATTATCTTTGGGTCAATCAAGGAAGGGATAATCGAGCTGATGGAAGATCGCCTTCGGGCATTCAGGAGCGACATGGCATTTGGCCAGTCGGGATCTCGCACACTGTCCTTCAATGACTTCAGGGGCAGTGGTGCGCCGGATTTTCACGTGGCGAAAGACCCCATAGCTGCCAGACGATGGCTTGCCGACATTGAGTCTGCACAGATGATTAGCTTCTGCCCTGAGGGGTCGAAGGTGAGGTTCGCAGCGGGGTGTTTACGAGATCAAGCTTGGGATTGGTGGGAGTCCGTGGGGGACTCATTGGGAGCCTCGACTGTCGAGGCTATGACTTGGTCGGACTTTGCGACCAGGTTCAGGGTGGAGTTCGTGCCAGCTGTCGAGCTCCAGCAGCTGGCCAGGGAGTTCTTGGATATGAGGCAGATGATGGAGACTGTGGCGGAAATCACCGCCAAGTTCCGGGAGAGTGATTTGTTGGTGCCCCAGTATGCGGGTGACGAGGATATGAGGAGGACCCATTATCATGACATGCTACGGGCTGACATCCGGGAGCTTGTTAGCTTTTCAGCTTGCCCTACCCTGGAGTCCATGATTTCCAGGGCGAGGGAAAGGGAGATCGCTTTAGAGCACATTCAGAAACGGAAAGCAGAGGTGGGGAAAGCGGTTGGGGCTTCGGGGAAGAAGCCCAGGGGATCAAATAGGAGGCCGAAAGGCCAAGGGGGACCGGGCCGCAGCGGGAAATGAGGCAGGACACATGAGGGAGCATGTAGGATGGGATCAGCAGACTGCTACAAGTGCGGCAAGGCAGGGCACTTTAGCAGGGATTGTACTACTCTTGTTTCGGCTATTCAGACATCGGAGTTGTTGTGTTTTCACTGCAACCAGAGGGGCCACAAGAAGGCCAATTGCCCCCAGTTGACAGCATATGCGCCAGTGAAGGCGCCAGCTCCAACGACCCTGCAGATCACTGATGGCCGGCAAGGCAAGGCAGAGGCTCCGGTGGTGAGGAGCTGGGCATTTCAGCTGACTACCGAGGAGGCACGCGCCGCACCCGACGTAGTGACGGGTATGATTCTTTCCCTCTACTTTATTTTATGATGTTATGATATTGATATGTGCTCTATGTGTATATGAATGCATTAGGATCGCTCCATGTGAACGACATCCCAGTTCAGGTGTTGTTTGACTCGGGTGCCTCCCGATCATTTGTTTCCCTTGCGCTTAGCAAGAAGTTTTCGGAGTCTTCGGGCATATTGGATTTCCCTTTAGAGGTAGAGATTGATGATGATTGATCAGTGCGAGCATCGATGGTGTTTCGAGATTGTGTATTGCGTTTGTTTGAGGAGCGCTACTTGGTAGATTTGGTTCCCATTCCTTTGCGTGGGAACAAGGTGATTATAGGCATGGATTGGTTGAGCCCTAATGGGGCGGTGATAGACTGCGCACAGCAGCTAGTGCGAGTCAGGACCCCAGGTGGGGGAGAGTTAGTGATTCATGGCAAGAGGACACATTGTGGACCTATAGTATGTTCAGCAGCGAGGGCTAGACGCTACCTTCAACAGGGATGTGCAGGGTATGTCGCGTACGTGATGGATACCCGAGAGGCGGGTAAGGCGACGGTGAGCGAGGTTGCAGTGGTGCGAGACTACGCTGATGTGTTTCTAGAGGAACTTCCTGGAATACCTCTGGAGCGTCAGGTAGAGTTCAGGATCGATTTAGTTCCTGGTGCGGCTCCGATAGCCAAGGCACCCTATCGATTGGCTCCTCCCGAGATGCAGCAGTTATCTACGCAGCTGCAGGAGCTGCTAGACAAGGGATTTATTTGTCCGAGCAGTTCACCCTGGGGAGCCCCAATCTTGTTTGTGAAGAAGAAGGATGGGTCGCACCGGATGTGCATAGATTACCGGGAGCTGTATAAGGTAACGATGAAGAACCGTTACCCACTCCCGAGGATTGATGACCTCTTTGATCAGTTGCAGGGAGCATCTTGGTTCTCCAAGATCGATTTGCATTCAGGCTATCATCAGATGAGGGTTAGGGAGGAGGATATACAAAAGACTGTGTTTCGGACGCGTTATGGCCATTATGAGTTCGTGGTCATGCCGTTTGGGCTCACCAATGCTCCTGCCGTGTTCATGGACCTCATGAACCGCATGTGCAGGCCGATGCTAGATCGGTCTGTGATAGTTTTCATTGAGGACATCTTGGTTTATTCCAAGACACAGGAGGAGCACCAGGAGCATCTGAGGGAGGTTTTGGAGACCCTGAGGAGGGAGAGCTTGTACGCCAAGTTCTCCAAATGTGAGTTTTGGTTGCGCGAGGAGCAGTTCCTTGGGCATTTCGTCAACCAGAACAGGATTTCAGTAGACCCGGCCAAGGTGGACGCCGTGATGAGGTGGGAGGTTCTGAAGTCTCCATCCGAGACTCGGAGTTTCCTAAGATTGGCAGGCTACTCTCGGAGATTCATTTGGGATTTCTCCAAGATAGCCGTACCCCTGACACGGTTGACTAGGAAAGTCGTGGTCTTTTGGTGGGGGCATGAGCAGTAGGCAGCGTTCGAGACTCTGAGGCAGAGATTGTGCGAGGCGCCAATCTTAGCCCTGCCCGAGGGCATGGAGGATTTTGTGGTATACTGTGATGCGTCGATCTCAGGCCTAGGTGCGGTATTGATGCAGAGGGGGCATGTTATTGCTTATGCCTCGAGGCAGCTGAAGCCTCACGAGGCGAACTACTCGATGCATGATTTGGAGTTGGGGGGCGATGGTTTTCGCTCTCAAGATTTGGCGGCATTACTTCTACGGGGTTCGGTGTACCATTTACACGGACCAAAAGAGCTTGAGGTACCTCATGGATCAGCCGAATCTGAACATGAGGCAGCGTCGGTGGCTGGACGTGGTGAAGGATTATGATTGTGAGATCCTTTACCACCCAGGATACGCCAATGTGGTGGACGATGCGCTTAGCCACAAGGCGACGCCGATCAGGGATATTTTCATGAGGATGACTGTGGTTACTCCCCTGTTAGAGCAGATTCGGGAGGCTCAACAGGAGGCTATGAAGGAGGAGCATCGGAAGAGTGAGCGAATAGTGGGTCAAGTCACCTCTTTCGATTATGATAGTCGGGGGTTATTGACACTACACCGTAGGGTGTGGGTGTCGTATCATGGAGGCGCGCGCCAGATCTTGATGGAGGTGGCGCACAAATCCCGATTCTCTATTCATCCAGGGGCGACGAAGATGTATCGGGATCTTCGCCTAGACTATTGGTGGCCCTGCATGAAGTGGGATGTGGCGTGGTACGTCGAGCGGTGCTTGACCTGCAGGAAGGTCAAGGCCAAACATCAGAGACCGCATCGCAAGATGCAGCTGTTGGATACTCCGTTGTGGAAATGGGAAGATATCACGATGGATTTTATCACGAAGCTTCCCAGGACTGCATGTGGAGTGGATTCGATTTGGGTCATTGTGGATCGATTGACCAAGAGCTCCCACTTTATTCCGATCCAGGAGAGCATCTCGGCCGAAATGTTGGCTGATATCTACATCAGGGAGATAGTAGCGCGGCACGGGGTGCCAGTGTCAGTGATATCAGATCGAGATGTGCGGTTCACTTCCAGGTTTTGGATGAAGTTTCATGACGAGTTGGGCACTCGTTTGCATTTTAGCACCGCCTTTCACCTGCAGACAGATGGTCAGAGCGAGCGGACCATCCAGACTCTGAAGGATATGTTGCGGGCATGTGTGCTAGACTTCGGTGGTAGCTGGGATACTTATCTTCACTTGGTTGAGTTCTCATATAACAACAGCTACCACGCGAGGGTCATGGGGAGCACCGAGGTGGTGCTCAAGACGACCGAGAGGATCCAGCAGGTTTGGAGCAGGCTTCAGACTGCACAGAGTCGGCTAAAGGTGTCACCTTGGAAAGGCGTCATTCGATTCAGGAAGAGGGTCAAGTTGGGCCCGAGATCCATCGGACCGTTCAGGGTTGTAGCCCGGGTGGGCAAGGTGGCATATCAGCTGGATCTGCCAGTCGAGCTCAGCCAGATCCACAGCACCTTCCATGTCTCCCAGCTACGGAAGTGTCTTGTGGATAATTCGGCGGTGGTGCCATTAGAGGATATTCAGGTTCATGACAGCCTGAATTACATTGAGCGCCCAGTCGTGATTCTCGATCAGAAGTCGAAGGATTTAAGGAACAAGAGGGTGGAGCTAGTGAAAGTGCAATGGCAACACCGCAAGGGTTCAGAATGGACTTGGGAGCCGGTGGAAGAAATGATGGAGCATTACCCCGAGCAGTTTCAAGATCGAGCGGTAGACTTCGGGGACGAAGTCTAAAATGAGTGGGGGAGATTTGTAGCACCTGGTTCCTGGTACGTAAATTTTATTTGAGTATTTTTCATTTTAGCCTTGGACTCGGCGAGTTGTAGGTCCGACTCGCCGAGTAGGGACGGGACCCGGGACACGTTTTAAGTTGGCGACTCGACGAGTCACCGCTATTTGATGAAACCCTAAGTTTCAGGGGTTTGCACCCTATTTAATCCATTATTCCGCCCCAAACTCGCCCCCATTCACCCTCAGAGCCCCCAACATCGTCCTTGCCCTTTTTCCTTGAGAGATTAAAGTATTTGGGTGTGTTTTTGAAGTTGTTGAGGAGCAAGAAGAGAAGATCAAGAAGAGGAGAAGGAGGCCAAGCATCTCTGTGTCATCCCAACGTTTTCCCTGAGGTATAGCTCATTTCCCCTCTATTTTTGAGCTTGTAGTCCCTAATAGCTTCATGAAGGTCCTTCTTGAGCCATTTCCCAAGCTTGTTTATGCAATGTGGGTCGTATTAAGTTGTTAGCCTTTAGATCTAGGCACTATTCAGTCCCTGGAGCTTGGATCTACTGTCTTTATGGAGTCATGTGGCACACAAGTCCTAGATCTACCCCTTTTGGTGCACTTTGATCCTTAAAACCTTCATTGGTGATGATCTACACGTAAAGTTGGAAACTTTACGTGTAAACCAGGCCCTAGGAGCCCAGATCTATGAATGGCATGGATTGGATTCAAGCAAAATCGCGTATATGGCTTTTGAATGAAGCAGACTCGGCGAGTTGAGTCGCGAGTCTCTGAGTTTGTCTGTTTTTCGTTGTGTCGAGTAGAGTAGTGAGTCCTGGGAGGACTCGGTGAGTTGGAAGCCGAACTCACCCATGAAGGAACTCGGCGAGTCAATGCCCTGACTCGGCGAGTTCAAGGCAATCTTCTTAGATCAAGAACAGACTCGGCGAGTTGTTCATACAACTCGGCAAGTCACAGCATAAAGTATTCATCGGATGAAGATGAACTCGGCGAGTTGTTCATACAACTCGGCGAGTAGGATGAAGGACTTGGACATCAGTTTAGAAGGAGAACTCGTCGAGTCAACGCTCAACTTGACGAGTAGAGATGGGTTGCAGGACAATCGATTAGATAGGGACTCGGCGAGTTGGAGAGCCAACCCGGCGAGTCGGGTCAACTGAAAGTTGACTCTGGCTTTGACCTTTGACTTGATCAAGGGTAAAATGGTCATTTTACCCAAGGGTCAGTTAGTAGTGTTTGATTGAGTGTTTTGTGGGAATTATTGTCGGAGGATTTCCGGAGCAGCAGTAGCAGCAGTAGACAGTCAATTCCCACACAGGCCAGCAGCTATTTCGAGGTGAGTTTTCTTCAAGTAGGAACGGGTCTAAGGCACCAAGGCCGGCCCGTATAGACGAAACGTTAGTATTAGAGTGTGGGCGGAGCCTGTATCTCTCGGTTGAGCTGATTATCATATGTGCCAGTATGATAGAATTTTCTATACTTGTTGTCTGTGTGATACTTGTATATTATGGGTTACTGGTTGAGTGTGGGCAAGGCCCCTATCTCTCCGAGATTGTAGCGTGGGCTAGGCCCGTATCTCCCAGATAGTAGAGTGTGGGCGAGGCCCGTATCTTCCGGCTAGCGGAGTGTGGGCAAGGCCCGTATCTTCGTGAGTGTGGGCGAGGCCCGTAACTCCTAGCTTCATGTTGTATGTTGTATGCTTGTATGGTATGAGGTATTATGGGGGAGCTCACTAAGCTTCGTGCTTACAGTTTTCAGTTTTGATTTCTGGACCTCTTCAACTAACGGAAAGGAGTCGGCGCGGTAGCGACATATCACACACACTCTTCTTTTCCGCACTATGGATCTCTGGGATCTACTCTGAATTATTACTATGAAATTACAAGTTTTCAGACATGAATTATTATTATGAATGTTTTGTAATAATGTTTTATGTTTTGACCTAAATTAAAAATGAAATTTTTAACCGGTATTTTTGGGGTGTTACATCCATGCTCTCGGATCAATGACAAATTTTAAAGTTCGACTCTCCATGTATATCTCAACCACACTCATAAGTAGATACTACCCTATATCCATCCCAATTAATTTAGGTTTGTTATGTATCCTATATCATCATAGATTATCATATATACGCTTAACACGTATTTCAAAAAATAACAAATATTTCACGCACAAACATATATTTAATTCTTTAATGAATACTTGTATTAAAATCATGTTAATGAAAGGGACTATGCACTCACTTGTTAAAGTGATGATTCCATACTCGGGCAACGCTTCACTTCTAATGATTCTATTTTCCTTCGATGAAACCTAGTATCATTACTGCTAGATTTTAGTCTAATATTTATTGCAACTATTTACGAGCGATATTGTTTTATAAGTGTTAAACAATACTTTTCAATCACTATGTACATATACGGGCCAGACATGAAACACCATAGGCCAAGACCATTTTGGCATTACATCACTTCTGAAATCCAACAACCCTATGCATCCCTTCAAACCAGATTCCCCGTACCGAGTAGTTAAAATATATAATAATAACACTTTGTATATTATATTTTATAATATATTATTGTTTATAAGTTCATAATAATGATATTGAACTTAAACATAAGCTATACTTAAAGTAGGGTAAACATAACTCACTTACCCGAAGGTTTGGCTAGGAACCGGGCTTTGTGAGGGAAGAAATTCCAAGCCAAAAGCTCTTCTTCTCGGAGCCTGCTGGTGCTCTGGGACTCTCCTCTTAGCACTTAGAAATTAATAGAGGTTGGGGAGGTTTAGAGAGAAGTTAGAGAGAGACATAGAAGGGTTAAGGTGTTAAGAAAATAAGTGAGCCTCGCATGGTATTTATAGTCTAAAATTTTGATAAACTCGGTGAGTTCTGAGCCTCCGACTCATGGAGTTGGGTTCTAGGTGTCACCATCTGTCACAACCCCAAACCAGAACGGCAGAAATGTTCAGGGTTGGATGACGTCATGTGCAGTATCACAACAATTGTATCATAGCAATCATAGTAAACACAACCATTACATTGAATACATATATAAAAAAATGTTTACATATGTTTAATTCATATTTTTATACATCAAAAGTATAATCAAAATGGAAAGACGTGACTCTATACGCTCCATCTTCTCAAAATTTTAGGAGCTACCTATCTACTGATTCCCTGAGAATGCAAGCAGTTTTGAAAGAGTATCAGCATAAAGTTGGTGAGTTCATAAGCGATGTTTTTGTAATGAAAGCCTGTTGATGACTCTGTAAAAATGTTCACATGGTTCCAAGAAAATCCAATATTTTCTTTAGTAAGAGTAAGATAATAACAGTTAGATTTATAATCACTTAGTTCATGCTAGCCACGTATAAACCAATATTGAATAGACAGTAGACTATGTGAATCTGCCCTAAATCCACAACCAAAGAAGGAACAGGAAATGAGGAGGAAACCACACATTCCACAGTCTATCGAATATGCTCCATTCGTAACCCTGATGCCTAAACTAAGCAATTATAGAATTAACCATGAATGTTTGTAACTATATTCTGTTGTAGTAAAGAAAAACATTAGTTTGTATGTCTAGTTACTATCAACCGTAGTATGTGTGTATTCTTGTACAAAAACCTTTGTATAGTATGTTCTATATGAAAACGTTGGCTAATATCAGTATGTAATAGTAGTTTCATTACTTAAAATCAAACCAATAAAGAATGAAATCCTATAAACAAATGATTAGTTTATACTATTGTTAGTCGTATAACCATGTTTGATATGACCTAGTGACCTTTACGATGTTCTTCAAGTGTTGGTTAAATGACATTTGTCACCTCAGGCATGCCTGCCTAACTATAGCTAGCAGTTCAAATGTGGGATTTTCAGTCCCAAATATTTCTATTCACAAATCTCACGCTCTCCCTCCAGGAGACTTTGGTTATACTATGATAGGATTTAATTCAGTACACCTAAGGGTACAATTTTGAAGTAGAGTCTCACAATTCTATATAATCTAGTTTACATGTAATTCAATAGTGTTCGCTTGTATTTGGATCCGTCGTATATTGTATAAAGTAATAATTACACTTAAATAATTATTAAGTGTTGTACTCTTGTAGTAATGTATATCATAAACTAAATATGTCATAGTTTATATGTTTACCCTGGTATGTAATCTGAATTGGTAAAAGTTGTGTACTGAATTCCCCAAAGAATACCCATTATAGTTTAGTTGAAAACTTATGTACTTGGTTTGTAAACTGTTCTGAAAACTACAAAATTGTGTTTCCTAAATAAAAGTGTCCCTTATGGTCGACATAGTACAAAAGGGATAAAATATCTAAAATTTTATAAAACGTGAAAATCATTTGACTGTATCAATTGCATAAGTTTAAAACTTGTTAAAATCATTTGTGTTTGGCTTGTATTCCCCCTGAAAACATTAAAAATCGGAAAAGCGTAGGGGTATGAACTCACTATCAGTAGTGTGCAAACGTCGAATCAACGAATTGGAATGAAGACCCTCGAGTTGTAGCGTGTGGCAGTTAACAGAATCCTAACTACAATTAAATACATTTATGTATTTAAATTAGTGATTTCGTTAGATATACTATAGAAAAACACTTGAGTTCGGTTAAGGAATGTTACCGGGATTTGATCGAATCGAGTAAAGTGGGTTTTCAGTCTAAATTACTGCTTAGGAAGTGTGTACGGCCGTGAATGGGGTTGATGGTCGTGAACAAATGTGCGGGCGTGAACGATGTATGGCCTTTGAAGGTGTATGGCCGTAAAATGGTGTGCGGTCAATGAAGATTTGCAGATTTGAAGGGGTACGGTCGTACACTCAAGAACAAGAGTGCTAAAATCGAAGAAAAACTTGTTTTAGATGCTTCGAAATGATCCCCAATGGTGATTCTCAATGTTTTCTGGGAGAATAAGGGTGCTTTTAGGGGTGTATGGTCGATAGTCTAGAGAGAGAAGGAGAGAGTGTCGGACCAGAAAAGTGTAATCGAAGGGTAGGGTCTCATATTTATAGGGGTTCTCATTGGTCGGTGGTGGGGTCCACCCGACGCTGGCCATAAATGAGTGTAGTGTCGTACATGGGTGTACGGCCGTGAACTCAAGTTCAGGTCAGGAACTCGGTCTTGATTGAAGGAATTCCCGGAATTTCGCATGGTTTTGGTTCCGACTCGAATATAGAAAAGGGTTCAGGTTGTCATACCATCTGGTGGCAAGGCATGTGGAGGAAGCAATGGCTTAGATCGTGCCACATCACCCACTTCGCATCAGCCCATCCCAACTTCTAAATTTTTTAACTTTCGTATATGAGTTCCATTTTCGACGTTCTTTATATTCACATGTAGGTATTGAAAAGATCTACAACTCTCTTTATGAGTTCATTAGCTAATTCTCGATCAATTTTAAATATAACAGTATGAGAAGATTACACTGTTTAATGACCGTGTAAAATTCATAACTTCTACATACGGACTCCGTTTTCGACTGTCATTGTATCGTTGAGCCCCAATTAATGAGATCTTCAATTCTAATTTAGGTTGTGTTGGTTAAAAATCGATCGATCTATATTTATAATTCCGGTTTGCATACTACTATGCTAAATCTTAGAAAAATCATAACTTCGTCATACGAAGTCGGATTTGGTCATTCTTCTTATGCACGCTCTCAGTTGAACGCGTACTACGACTTTCGTTTAGATCGCTAAGGCTAAAAAGTAATTTATCATATACTCACTTTTTACCTCACACAACAACATGTCGATTTTGTCGTGAAAGTTCGATGAGTCATAACTTCTTCGTTATAAGTCGAATTTCGTTCTTTATATGTATGAATTCCTTGTGACATATAATATAACTTGGTTAAGTTTATTTATTCTAAATAATCTTTTATCAAAAAGTCATTTTTTACGTTTATTATCTCCAAATTGACTAGCCCGAATCTACAGGGGTTGCAAAAACTCCCATTTATTATTTAAACAAATCATAAAAGATATTTCATGATAAAACAATTATCAAAGTACAATCTCAAATCTCAAAGTTGCGGAAAATATGGGTGTATGCACTAAGATCAAGTCGAATCCTTCCATTTTCGAACTGGAAGTACTTGAAACCATAAACCACAAATTGTAAGAACAAAGTTTAGCGAGTTCCCCAAAATACATCATACCATACATAACATACGATTCATACATATCAAACATGAAACAGGAGGTGTTGTGTGCCAACCAGAGTCTTGCCATTATGTCACGAGTCGTATCATGGTCTTTTCTTGCCAAGTCGGGGGATAAAACCCTTGGGGATAAAACCAAGTCGTATCATGGTCTTTTCTTGCTAGGAGCCACCTCCTGGTATTTCATAAAAAACCCAAGGGCCACCCCTTGGTCTTCCTACAACAAATAAACCAAATGGGCTGACACTGGTGCCTTCGACCCATAGTACAGTGAGGAGCCTCACCTCGACAGCTGAACCCACAAATAAATTTTTTACTGCATTTCCACTCGAATCTCCACGCTACCAAACATGAATAACAATCAATTAATATTTGGGTTCCAGTTCAAATCCAATAATCCATATATGGGATAAAAAGACCATTTTACCCTCTAACCTACACACATTAAGCATGCATATTAGGGTAAGTTAACATATTAGAAATATCGTTTAAATTTTCTGTCATCATCTTCGCCCGCTAATTGATACAAAGCTACATTTTTCAGTGTAATTGTGTGTGTGTGTCTATATATATATATATATATATATATATATATATATATATATATATATATATATATATATATATATATATATATAGGGCTTAGGGAATATGTGGTTGTTATGTATATAATATTAGGTATAGAACCATCTAACACTACATAGTTTTAACAAAATGCAATTAAATCTGTCTACCATCTTTCTTGTATCCTCTATTAGAGTAAATGATAGGCTTTGTATATATTTTTATGGAGTTTTAAATATTTAATTTTACACCACAAACCATGTATAAGAATACATTATCAACTACCTATAAATCCTCATATTCAAAGTTAATATAGTAAACTATGGTAAAAGATTGATATTGTTCATTAAAAACTCAATAAACTTCTTTTCATAACACATTAAAAAGAACCATTCAAGTATACATATGGTAGGTGTGAAACAAAGTTATGAAGCCTACTAAAGGTCTAATATAAACAACTCAATCGAAATAGATAGTTGTTGGAGATAAATTATGAAATCAGAAATAATATGAGCTCAAAAGCAATAGAAAGAAAGTAACAATGAAAAAAAAAATTGTGTTTTTTTAATCAAAATTAAGTCCATTTTGATGGTTCTATACCTAATACTATATACATGACAGCTACATATTCGTTTTTCCCATATATATATATATATATATATATATATACTAGTGGGGTACCTGCACGATACAACTGCAACAATTAGTTTTATTTCGCTGAACAGTTTTCTGACGGCAATTAGTTAAGTTTGGTGAACATGTCAACCACCGCAGGATGACGATGCAGCGAAAGAAGAATAATCGAGATTGTTCTTTGTCAAGCATGACTATAATCAAATTTTTTTGGGACTGTCAACCACGAAACGAAACAAAAAAAAATGTTTTTTTCGACTTGACCAAGTTATCATTTTCGGCTTCTTTAGGTTTTTTTTTTAGTTTTTCATTGTATTCCATTTTGTTTGCAATTTTATTTCTGTTTTTTTATTGATCATTTTGATAAAATTAAAAATTATACATATTTGGAAAAGAAATTAAAAAGTTAAAGAATGAAAACATGAAATGTGGGTATAAGAATGGATATTAAAGGGGATAATTGTAACAATGAAAAAATACACCAAACATTCAATGAATATTTTATAAAAAAAAAATTACATCACATATGATGAATAGTTTTCACTTAAATAATAATTTTTATTTTGGTTATTAGTGATGAGTATCTTAACAAAAAAAATTAATTAGAACCGAAAGGAGTTAATGGTATTCGATTCTTAGTTCATGGATAATTCCTTTTCTAGTTTTTCGGTTATGATCTTTTTTTGGTCCTATTCTTGTTCCAATCACCTTCTTGGAAAACACATTGCTTAGTAGATTACCCAACGATGCAAGTGTTCCAAACACCATCTTAAATCTATTATATAATTTGATCAATCCCTTGGTACATATTATTGGGTGCTTTACGGGCTTAAGAAGAAAATAGTGTTTTCTTTGATTTTAGTTCCATTTTATCAAAAATTTATAAATGTAAATTTAACCCATTTATTTATTTCCACAAAATATATTAAAAGGCTAAAATATCAATTAAATTTCAAGTCCGTCTAAAAATGAGTGTTTTAATATTTATAACATTTTTAATCAACTTGTTTAATAAAAGATGAATTATTTTTCGGTATAATAATCATCATAGTTAATATTGATTATTAGTAAAACTGAAAAAAAATGTTACATTATTATATAGCTAATGTAAAAGAATTAATGGGGAAAGATAGATTGCATCAACTATATGCCACAGTTGAAAAAAAAACATTATGTTATATATATATATATATATATATATATATATATATATATATATATATATATATATATATATATATATATATATATATATATATATATATATAACAAAACTTCAACAATGGTCCCTGTGGTTTCATAACTTTTAACAAATGGTCCTTTTTGTTAACTCTGTTGGCTTTTGGCCGTTAAGTGGAGGGTATTTATGTCATTTCACTGTCACAGGGACCATTTATGAAGTTTTGCCTTGCTTATAATATATATATATATATATATATATATATATATATATATATATATATATATGTATGTATATATATATAATTATTTAATATTAAATGGTCTCTCTCTCTCTCTCTCCTGATTTAATGGCAGATGAGAGAAAATGGAATCATTGCTAAAAGAAGAAAAATAGATCCTAAATTGAGTTGCTCTTAAAGAAACTCAGATTAATGCAGTTCAAAACGAAAAGAATCACTCACATCTACTGTTTTTTCTTCCCGCTTCACTAGATCTCACTACTGCAATCGATCATGGATCTCATCTCTCTTTTCTCTCCTTTATTTTTTGTGGTCGACATATAATCAAACAGCTTGGGGTGAACTTTTATTGGAATGGGACCAAGTCTTTGGGCAAGCACTTCATCTTGTACCCTGATAAGCTGTTTGCAACGAGAACCTTCTCTTTGTCCATGACCCATGGTGGGAAGTTGTATATAATGAATGAAATATTTTGATGCTACTTGAAGAATGGAATTGAGCCACAAGTCTGAAAATCAAGCCATAAAACTGAACAGGTCTGAAGTCGATGAGATGGTTCTAAGTAGTTTGCAACATACAAGAACTCTAATGAGTTTAGACGGGAATAATCAATGTTCTCGAAAATCTGGTGTGAAATTTTTTTGTTATTACTTGAGCCTCAAAGATCAGGGTTTCTTGTTGTAGATGTGTGTGTTAACTCGTACACACCAGGTGTTTACTGAAATGCTTGACCAAGAGGAACTACCGATTTTAACCGAGATTACTAATCAACATCTGATATCCAATATAAAATCAGAAAAATGAATTCTATGATAAAAAAGTATGATATCCAGATCAAATTTTTTGATGATTAAGATAATTTCTTATTCATGGTGTGATTAATAAACCAAATTCTGAGTGGAATTATGGGATTTTTTTTTTTGGAATAATTGTTTTTTTCTATACCTTGTGAGACAGGTAGATAGTGTTTGAAGAGAAGGTCGTTTCCTATTTTTTCTCTGACAAATACGATCGCTGGAAACAACGTATAATGACTAGGAAATATCATCTGGGTCTCATGCTCATCCGCTCTAGCAACCACAACCAGTGGAGGCTGATTCAGAGGTCGCTTAACCCTAGACAAGAGTTCCTCTGGTGCTGATTCAAGTAATCTAAAATGGATTAAAGCTCTGGTTATAGAGGTTTGATTGATTGGACCTATGTAATTCTGGGTTTTCTGTACTAGAGATGAAGATGAATTAAGCAACAGGAGAAATGCTTTTCGATCGAATACCAAACCATATGATCTAAACCGAAATTGGGAGGAACAAAATGGGTTGATATCTCGACTTAATAGTCGATTGTGATATATGTGAATGAAGATGATGAAGAAACGAGTTTTTTTTAGAGAGAGAGAGAGACCATTTAATATTAAATAATTATATATATATATATATATATATATATATATATATATATATATATATATATATATATATATATAATAAACAAGGCAAAACTTCATAAATGGTCCCTATGGCAGTGAAATGACATAAATACCCTCCACTTAACGGCCAAAAGCTAACGGAGTTAACGAAAAGGACTATTTGTTAAAAAAATTTGATACCACAGGGACCATTTTTTAAGTTTTGTTTATATATATATATATATATATATATATATATATATATATATATATATATATATATATATATATATATACATATATATATATATGTTCATTCATAAACATATAATGGGTCTATAAATATGAAACGACATGGTGATCTTTTATGGCCATATATTTAATAATAATCTCATTGGCAACCTCCAAGACTTTTAAGGCCATATTTAATAAAGTGCATGCTACAAATTTTTATGACAGTTTACAGGCATAGTTTACATGCTAATAATGCATTTGTAAAAGTAGTTTGGATTTTGGATGTTGTCTAATTAATGATAAATGATGGTTAGAAGAATAAAGAATTGAGTTAGTGGTTGGTGTTACTAAATAAGAAATCATTAAAAAATTGCTCTTTTTCATTAAAAACTTGATGAAATTACTCACATTAAGGTTGGTTTCTTTTATGATCCTCCTTCAAAGTTTGTACTTTTTTACACTTGTGTCATGTCTGGTTAAAGTAGTTTTTTTAAAAACGTGTAGTCTTGTGTATGAAGTTAGAAGGGAGTGTGTTTGGAAGATTAAGGTGCCTTGGGTGTGTTCGTGTAACAGAAACAATACTTTACTTTAAGCCATATTATCATCCTTTAAATGTAATCCATCCAAAAAATCACCATGATTTGTTTTTTAAATTTATATTTTAATTAACATTGCAATTGCAGATATTCCATTATAATCCTAGACAAAAACACACTAAATTCAATTTTGTTTAAATTTGCCTTGACGTCGACTTCCTTCATGTTTCCCTTTCTCTTTTTTTTACTTACTAGATTATGACTCACGTTAAACGCGTATAATATAAATTAAATACACATCACATTGATAGATGGTATTGTTTTAGGTGAAATTTTAATAAAAAAATGTTAGTTAGATTCATTTTGAGTTTTTGAACCAAATTTATTAAATAAAAATATTTAATATTTATATTAGAGCAATTTGGTGTTTTAATACACTAATTTTTAACACAAATGATCCACATGATATTTGTTTTATCACAACACGATGCGACTCATTGGTTAAAACATGTTGTGTAGTAGCTTTATGAATTTACTTTGTTCGGTATACAACCCCCATGGAGGCTCAAATGGCACTTTTCATACTGGTTATGTAACACCAAAAGCAACAATAAGTTACTATGTGTACCAGCAACGCTAAATTCTGTAAAGAAATTTGATAAACATTACAATTAAATTGCATTGCCATAGCCATAAACATCAAACTCAGACATTGTAATTTGGTCAATTTCTAAAATATTTTTTCCTTATAAAAATTAGAATATGATTTTTCAGGCTACACCTAATCAGATATACATATCTTCCGATCAAAGAAATTATTACAAAAAAATCCTTGTTATGAACAAAAATATAATATTAGTTTCATAATTTGCCAAAGGTTAACACTAATAACTAATAATAAACTTTCACAAATCTGACATTTTGGTCACTTCATCTAACTAATAAATGAATTTCAGTCTAGATGATTGATTCAAGAAGTGCATCCATAACTTCTTGTAGCTGAATTTGGGGGAATTCTAAGACCTATTAAGATATCTGGGAATGGTTTATGAGACTACGGTTGGTTTCTGGAGGGCAATACAAATTCAAAATGTTAGCATGTATCTTTCCTCTGGTGGATTGAATAACTTTTTATGACATCTCAACGGGAATATAGTAATAACAGGTAACAAGAACAGAGTAAATGCATGAAATTAGAGAAGAAGAAGGAGACAGAGTAAAAAAAGAACTTGTAAAAAAGAAATGGAGAAGAAGAGCATTATAAATCGTACGACTCAATCCATAATCGTAAGAATAAAAAATTCAATGTAATTCTGGCTCTCTCTCTCTGTGTGTGTGTGTGTGTGTGTGTATATATATATATATATATATATATATATATATATATATATATATATATATATATATATATATAGTATATTTGAATAAGGAAATCATTATCTTCCAAAAAATTGGGATCTTAAGATATCAATTTAGAGATTTTCGATTATTCATCTTAAAAAAAAAAAAATAACAGTTATATTGATTCAAAATTTCAAATTAATTAACTTGCTTATTTAATGAATTTTAAAATTCAAAGCGTTATCTCAAATTGATTCATTTTACGTTGGATATACTGGGAAGGAAATTATGAATAAGATTTACTTTAATTTTGACTCATAAATATTTTGCTGATTTAATGAAATTAGATTAGAATTTGTTGGTTAATAACCGAATTATTGATATGCTTATTTAATGAGTTTTTTAAAAAAAAAATAAAAAATAAAAAAAATAAAAAAATAAAATAAACTAAACGGGTTTGAATTTTTAAGCCAAAAGCTATAAATCTGGGAGTTAAATTAGCAACAATATTAATTATAAAATCTGATATCTCGTATATAAATAGAATGATATGCTTCAATTGATAACATAATTGCTGAATTTAAAGATTTCTATTTGGAGAAGATGATGTCAACAATTTGATTTAATGGTGGAAAACATATGATTGAAATACAATCAAGAGTCCTGATTGCTTCATTGGTGAATTAAGGGTTCTCTTGTAATAATATTTAGATATGAATGAAACTAATATGCTTAAAGTAGATTGATTAATTTTCTTCATGACCTCTCAACAGGAATACAGTAATAACATGTAATAAGAAGAGAGAGTAATGCAACAAATTGGAGAATGAGAAGGAGAACAAAGTAAAGAAAAAACCTAGAAAAAAGAATTGAAGAAGAAAATTGCTAAAGAAGAACACTGTAAATTGTAAGACTCAATCCAAAATCGTAAAAATAACAACTTCAATGTAATCGTATATATATGGTGTTTTTGAATAATCAAATCATTATCTTCTAAAAAATGGGATCTTAAGATATCATCTTGGAGATTTCCGACTATTAATCTAGAAAAAAAAAGAAATCAGTTATATTGATTCAAATTTTCAAATTAATTGACTTGCTTATTTTATTAGCTTTAAAATTCAAATCATTATCTCAAATTTATTCATTTTATGTAGGATATTCTGAGAGATAAATTATTAATGATAGTTACTTTAATTTTGACTCAAAAATATTTTGCAGATTTAATTAGATTAGATTAGATTTTATAGGTTAATAACCAAATTAGTGATGTGCTTATTTAAAGAGTTATTTAAAAATAACGGATTTAAATTTTAAAACCAAAAACTATAAATAAGGGAGTTAAATTAAAAACAATATTAACTATAGAAATTTATATATTTTATATAAATAGAATGATATGTTTTAATTAATAATATAATTGTTCAATTTAAAGATTATATAATTAAATGTAATTGTGTTTGAATTCTATTTGGAAAGATGATGTCATCAATTTGATCTAATGGTGGAAAACATATGATTAAAATACAATCAAGGGTCATGATTGCTTCAGTAGTGAATTAAAGATTCTCTTTTAATAATATTTAGAGATAAATTGAGTTGCTCTTAAAGAAACTCAGATTAGTGCAGTTCAAAAAGAAAAGAATCACTCACATCTACTCTTTCTTCTTCCCGCTTCACTAGATCTCACTACTGCAATCGATCATGGATCCCATCTCTCTTTTCTCTCCTTTATTTTTTGGGGTCGACATATAATCAAACAGCTTAGGGTCAACTTTTATTGGAATGGGACCAAGTCTTTGGGCAAGCACTTCATCTTGTACCCTGATGAACTGTTTGCAACGAGAACCTTCTCTATGTCCGTGACCCATGGTGGGAAGTTGTATACAAAGAATGAAATATTTTGATGCTACTTGAAGAATGGAATTGAGCCACAAATCTGAAACGCGAGCCATAAAACTGAACAACTCTGAAGTCGATGAGATGGTTCTAAGTAGTTTGCAACATACAAGAACTCTAATGAGTTTAGACAAGAATAATCAATGTTCTCGAAAATATGGTCTGAAATTTTCTTGTTATTACTTAAGCCTCAAAGATCTGGGTTTGTTGTTGTAGATGTGTGTGTGTTCGCTCGTACACACCATGTGTTCACTGAAATGCTTGACCAAGAGGAACTACCGATTTTAACCGAGATTACTAATCAGCATCTGATATCCAATATAAAATCAGAAAAATGAATTCTATGATAGAAAAGTATGATATCCAGATCAAATTTTTCGATGATTAAGGTAATATCTTGTTTATGCTGTGATTAATAAACCAAATTCTGAGTGGAATTGTGGGATTTTTTTTTCTTGGAATAGTTGTTTTTTTCTATACCTTATGAGACAGGTAGATGGTGTTTGAAGAGAAGGTCGTTTCCGGTTTTTTCTCTGCCAAATACGATCGCTGGAAACAACGTATAATTACTAGGAAATATCATCTGGGTCTCATGCTCACCCATTCTAGCAACCACAACCAGTGGAGGCTGATTCAGAGGTCTCTTAACCCTAGACAAGAGTTCCTCTAGTGCTAATTTAAGTAATCTAACATGGATTAAAGCTCTGGTTATGGAGGTTTGATTGATTGCACCTATGTAATTTCTGGGTTTTCTGTACTAGAGATGAATATGAATTAACAAACAGGATAAATGCCTTTGGATCGAATACCAAACCATATGATCTAAACCGAAATTCGGAGGAACAAAATGGGTTGATATCTCGACTTAATAATTGATTGTGATGTGTGTGAATGAAGATGATGAAGAAACGAGTTTTTTTTAGAGAGAGAGAGACCATTTAATATTAAATAAGTATATATATATTTTTTTCTTTTTCTTATAAACAAGGCAAAACTTCATAAATGGTCCCTATGGCAGTGAAATGACATAAATACCCTCCACTTAACGGCCAAAAGCTAACGGAGTTAACGAAAAGGACCACTTGTAAAAAGTTTTGAAACCACAGGGACCGTCTGAGAGGTTTTTTGAACTTAGAGACTAAACTTGATATTTTTGAAAACCACAGGGACCATTTTTGAAGTTTTGTCTATATATATATATATATATATATATATATATATATATATATATATATATATATATATATATATATATATATATATATATATATATATATATATATATATATATATATATATATATAACACCCAAAGTTAGGAAGGCCAAGAAAGGAAAGGAAACCCTAAGTTTAAGGGACGACTCGTCGAGTCCAAGGAGGAACTCGACGAGTCCGAGCGGGATCCGGGTCAAGGAGTAAGTGACCGACTCGGTGAGTCGGCCAAGGAGACTCGACGAGTTTGGTCTGAACGAGGAAAACCCTAAATCTGGGACTTGGAGCCTATTTAAACGTCTCATTCTCTCCCCTAGGGTTCCTTTACTACCTCTTTCACCCAGAACACCGAACCCTAAGCCCCATTGTTGCTCATTCAAGCTTTCAAGCCATTTTTGGGCGATTTGAAGGAAGAAGAAAGAGGGGAATCACTGAAGCTTCAACGATTGGCCTTAGATCTGGAGTTTGTGGAACCTTTATGAGTTATTGAAGGTACTAAGTCGTTTTCTTCATTTAGATCTATTCTAGTAGTGAGTTTTGGGGCTTTTTAGCCATCATTAGTTATCCATTTGAGTTAGAAGCCAGATCTAAAGTCGCTACTTCGGATCTAAGCACATTTTGGCCTTGTGAAGCATAAAGTAACTGCCCTTGAGTTGATTATGGAGCCTCCTGTCCTTAAACCCTAGTTTATGGTGTATTTAGCCTAGATCTCCTTCTCTACACGTAAAGTTAGCAACTTTACATGAGGAATAGGCTTGGAAAGGGTAGATCTACAGTTTGGAGTCCATGCATGACTCAAAATTCCTCTGCATGTATGAAGATCTGAATGGACTCAGCGAGTCTTTTGAGTGGACTCGATGAGTAGCATGAAGATTAGGAGCAACTCGACGAGTGGGACGAACAATTCGTTGAGTCGGATGAAGATTGCCTTGTACTCGGGGAGTCTGTTCTTGGACTCGGCGATTCAGGTCGCGAAACCCCAAACCCTTCGAGTTGAGACTCGAATCAATGAGTCAAGTGGAGACTCAGTGAGTCGGACATGGTAGGACTCAGAAATCGGTAGACTCGGCGAGTCATGGACTGACTCGGCGAGTCGAGTCGCGAATGGAAGGACTCTGAGCATATGAACTCGGCGAGTCAGTAGGTTGACTCGGTGAGTAGGGTTGACCTGGAAGGTTGACCTTGACCAGGACTTTGACTTTGACCAGCGTTGACTGGGTTGACTTTCGGGGATCAGTTAGACTAAGTGTTGCATTGATATTGGTAGCTCGGGGAGCTAGTGGAGCAGGAGTTCAGGAAGTTTCCGGGAAACAGCTAGAGGGGCTATCAGCAAGTTCAGCAAGTGCAGGTAAGTTTCCCTTTTGTGTGAATGGGTCTACGGCCACAATGCTGACCCATGTAGTTATGAGTAGAAGACCCGGGGGTTAGCCCTAGGTATAGTATGATAGTATGATATTCAGGACGAGGTCCAATGATGTTTATATGATAGTTTATACTTGTTGTCTGTGTGATACTTGTATGTGCCTGGTAGGGAGGTGAGTGTGGGCAAGTTCCAGTAACTCACCAATAGCAGAGTGTGGATGGTGTTCCACATCTCATTAGCAGCAGATCAGGGGTGAGGCCCAAGTTAGGGAAGGAGTGTGGATGGGCTGGACCTGTACCTCACTATTAGCAGGAGTATAGACGGGGTTCCATGACTCATCAGTAGCAGGACAAGGTCGAGGCCTAGAGTCAGGCGAGGCCTTAGGACAAGATCCGTTAATATGTGTTTAGCTTATGTGATGTGATATGTTTATGTTCTATTATATGTTAGCGGGAGAGGCCCTGTGACAGGTGAGGCCTAAGTGAAACAGATCTGTATCCGAGCGGGGCTCGAAGCCAGGCGGGGCCTGGAGCGGCGGGGACATTGTATCGGGCGAGGACCGAGATAGGGGCGAGGCCCAGGATAGCAGGCGTGGCCTAGTATGTGCAGTATGTGGTTATGTATGGTATGTGGTAGGGTGGGGAACTCACTAAGCTTCGTGCTTACGGTTTTCAGTTTTGGTTTCAGGTACTTCCGGTAGCGGAGGGAAGAGCTCGGGGTGATCGCATGACACACACCATAGATTAGACAGCCTGGGAATGTTTACTCTGATAACGAACATGTGGTTTGGAAATTAATACTCTGATTATGTTTTGGATGGATGACTCTGCTGTAAGTAATGTTTTATTATAAGAAATTTTTAGTCTTGAATTTTGGGACGTTACAAGTTGGTATCAGAGCCTTGGTTTGAGGGATTCAGGCATACTCTCGGGTGTGTATGAACTCAAACTAAGGGGGTCAGATAAAAAGTTTTCAAAATGAAAAGACAGTTTTGTAAAAAGGATGTTTTTATAATGAAACAGTTTTAGAAAAGCAAAAAGAACTCAGATAGAAAAGAATTTTGAAGAAAGAAAAGGGGTGTGGTGCATGCAATCAGCCGAGCTCAAGTAAGTACCCCAAATTACCCATAGAAGTTTATGATTTGATTATCAGTTAGTAGAACAGCATGCTAGATTAGGACTAAGGATCTAGGGAGGATGCCTTATGCGCCTATTATATGTGCCTTGAGCTGCATGATAGTGCTGATTAGACAGTAATACGATAGTCTGTTTAGGTTATTCCTGAGTTTATGAGTTGGTGTTACATGCTAGTTCAGATTCTTGCTATGTGGATATGATTGCTTGAGTATGTTGTGGTTAGATTTTCCCCTTGTCTTAATGTTGCTTGCTTTGTGTAATATGGGATTCCGAGTGATTGGAGTTAACTATTAGGTGGATACATCACGTCACATGTGATCAGGGTTGAATAATCTCAGAGTGCTGGATTTGGCCCTATTTCGCAGCTCAGTTTTGAGTCCAACCGTTATAGGGACGAGTCTTTTACCCGAAGGATTATCTGAGCCTCGTCACATGTGATGGTATCTAGGTAATGGTTAATTGGCATCACAATGAGACCTTCAGCAGCTGAAGACTGTTTGTGTTGAGTCAGAGGTTTCCCTAGGGTAAGCCTAGGATGAGATAGTGCTGGGAGCAGTAGTAGTGGATAAGGGACCTGGTGGAGTGGAAGTAATTCCTGAGGACAGTACGGATAGATGTGGAAGGTAGTATGGGCCCGTACTACTGAAAGTAGAGGATCCGTACTCGATTCGAGAAAGGCCAAGACAAGACCGGGAACATGGTAGGGTGTGTGTTTTGTTTCGCAGCAGTGATAAGTATTCTGATAGAGGATGTATTATATTTTCAGCATGGTGACGTTGCGAGAGAGACCAATGAGCGGACCAGGCGCCGGAGAGGGATCAGGCTCGGGTTCAGGAGCCGAGCAGCTCGAGGAGCGAATGAGGGAGTTGATATCAGCCGAGGTTACGCGCAGTATTCTAGATCAGACTCCTGTGATCTTTGGCACGGTCAAGGAGGGTATATTGGAGATTTTGGATGAGAGGCTGGGAGCCTTCCGTACGGAGATGATGGCTTTTATGGGAGCGCATACCTTGACATTTCGAGAGTTCAGGGCTTGCCGGGCACCAGATTATCATGGGGCTAGGGACCCCATCGCTAGCAGCAGATGGTTGGCTGATGTTGCCAACACATTCCGTACGACCCGGTGTCCTGAGGGGGACAAGGTCAGACTCACTTCGTGTCTTTTGAAGGATAAATCGAGGGATTGGTAGGAGGAGATTGGTCATACTCTGGGAGATGATGTCGCGTTGGACGCGATGACTTGGAGCGATTTCTCGGCCAGGTTCAGGGCGAAGTTTTCGCTGATTATTGAGGTGCAGTAATTGGCACAGGAGTTTCAGGATTTGACGCAGACCACTGAGACTATGGCGGAGATCACCGTCAAGTTTAGGGAGAGGGCTCTTCTCGTACCATAGTATGTCGCAGATGAGGAGATGAAGAAGGCCCGATACCATGAGATGTTGAGGGCTGATATCAGGGAGTTCGTGAGCAGGTCCGGCTGTAAGACGCTGGAAGATATGATTTCTCGGGCCAGAGAGA
The DNA here is from genome assembly GCF_002870075.4 of Lactuca sativa. Taxonomy (NCBI): domain Eukaryota; kingdom Viridiplantae; phylum Streptophyta; class Magnoliopsida; order Asterales; family Asteraceae; genus Lactuca; species Lactuca sativa. The sequence continues at coordinate 223,396,637 of NC_056630.2, forward strand.
GGGAAATTGATTTGGAGCAGATCCGAAAGAGGAAATCGGATGAGGTTCAGGTAACCGTGGGTTCGGACAAAAGGCCCAAGGGGTCGGATTCGAGATCGAGGGATTATCAGGACCGCAGCTGATGCGGGAAGTATGGCAGGGCGCACGGGGGCGCGTGCAGGGGTGGTAGCGGCAATGAGTCTGACTGCTTCAAGTGCGGTCGGACTGGTCATTTTAGTAGGGATTGTACTGTTACCACTACTCAGGGATCCGACTTGATATTTTTTCACTGCAATCAGCGGGGCCACAAGAAGGCCCAGTGCCCCAGTTTGTTTTCAGCAAGACGGGTGATGGCACATGCCCCTACAACTTTGAGGATCACAGACGGCCGTCAGGGCCGTGCAGAGGCGCCTGTGGTAGGAGGCAGGGATTTTCAGATGACTTCCTTGGAGGCATGAGCAGCATCGGACGTTGCATGTATGCGATTTCTGTTTTCAGTTCTTTTATTTGAGCTTGATTATATTGTTATGGTTCTGCATCATTATCGGTATGAGTATTTTATTTTTGGGCGGGTTGATCGTGATCAAGTTATATGCCATCTGCATACCTTGGATATTTGAATGGTAGTTAGGGGATGTGCCCTATTGGGGGAGGTTGCTTAGGGTACAGTAACTGTAGCATGGCTGGGAGGGACTTGGTATGTCTCGCTAGTTTGGAGTCGTATAGTTGTAGAAATGGACAGGTTAGATCCCTAGCTATGGTAAGCTTGGGGTTCCTCAGCAGGTTGATTATGGAATGGTAGCGAGGATTGGGATTTCTTTTCGAGCATTGAGCAGCAAGGGTTAAGCAGGATCGAACTGGGGGAGAATCCTCCGAGCCTGCAAAGGTAAGAGCACGCATATCCAGAATGAGTGTGCGACCTCCGAGAAGGAAAAGAAGTGGTACAGCGTTTGATGGATTGAGGAGTTCAGGGTTGAGAGGTTGAGAAACTCCCCCTCAGTCAGTGTGTGTATTGGTGATGGTTAGTATGTGGTTGGGAATTCAGGTTGGAGGATCACCTGTAGGGCTCGAGTGAGTCAGTAGGAGGATCTTTTAGAACTGATAGCATGGGGTGCTTTCGTATTAGCAGCCAGTGGTGGAATGTGCTGTCAAATACGGGGCAACCGTAGCATTCACAAGCAGTCAGTGGTGGAAAGTGTTGTAAGACTACGGGGCAGCCGTAGCATTCACTAGCAGTCAGTGGAGGAAAGTGTTGTAAGACTACGGGGCAGCCGTACCATTCACTAGCAGTCAGTGGTGGAAAGTGTTGTCAGACTACGTGTAACGCCCATGTTTCAAGGCTAAGCATTTTTCACAATGTAATAGTCTAGGTCAACTATTGTAACTCTTTTTGAAATAATAAAGATGAAATATTTGAGTATTATGTGAATTATGTGTGTTTATGTGCTTATTATTTAATTATAAATGTATAATTAATAAAGAACAAAAATAAGCGTCAAAATTAAAGTGCGAGATAAGCCCGATATCTTTATATAATGTTGTAGTGGTCGAAACAACGATTTCGGGGATATAAAGAACACCGAAATCCAAGTTATAACGAAGAAGCTATGACCCGTCGGAGTTTCTCGACAGAACCGACACGATACCGGGAAGCGTAAATAGTGAATTTACGATAGAGCGAGATTTAGCCTTAGCGATCTAAACAAAGTCGTAGAATTAGTTAAACTAAGAACATCAATAAAAAGAACGCCCAAATCTGACTTCGTATGAAGAAGATATGATTTTTCGAAGTTTCGGATTAGCAGTGTACAACCCGAAATTCGAATATTAGATCGAGTGATTTTTAGCCGACACGACCTAAACGAGAATCGAAGATCTCGTTAAAAGTAGCGTAACGAGAAAAAGATGGGCGAAAACGGATTTCGGATGAAGAAGTTATGAGGATTTAACAGACCAATCCTGTCCCGGTCTGTTAATAATATAAATTTTAAAATCGATTCAAAATTAGCGGACGAAGTCTAAACGAAAGTTGTAGAATACGTTCCCACCTTCGTGTGGATAAAAAGAACGTTGAAAACAGAGGTCGTACACGAAAGTTACGAATTTTTGAAGTTGTAACTCGAATTTGCGAAGCTCGTGCAATGGGTAATGACGTGGATCGATCAGGGCCATAGCTTGCGGATCACGGTCTAGTCTTCGGATTCGGAAACCTGGCCTCGCTACGCCTCACGTACAAGTGGAACGCCCCGCGTCCGAGTACGCCCCGCGTCGGAAGAAGGCTACGCCCAGCGGACTTCGGATTGAGTGGTTCAGAGGAGTGCCACGATGACCCAGCAGCGAAGCGACACGTGTAGTACGACCGAGCCATTACGCCCAGCGTAGGTCCGAGGTATGCCCAGCATACCGAGGCCTTGCAGGCTATAAAAAGGCAGCGAAGGCAACTTCATTTTTCACCCATTTTTCACTTCTCTCTCTAGTTTCTTTCTCTCTCTACAACCCCAAACCCCCCCTAAACCCTAGAAAAACCCCCTAGCACCCTAAGGAAGCCCCAAGGCTCCCGAAGTCCTGAGAAAAAGGAGTCTTTCGGTTTCGAAATGCTGCTCCAATTAAGTTCCGGTTTTCGATAAAAATCACTGTAAATGTGCTACGCTTACGCAAATTTTAATATAGCTTTCAAATAATTATAAGAATGTTATTAGGTCCTTAAAATAATTATTTGGGCTATTATTATGAGTTATATTGAGTGTTATTAACGCTTGTATAATAATAATAATAGTCAGACTAATTAATTTGTCGCAGTTATCGTTAGACTAAACCCTAGCGATATTGGTACTAGGTTTTATCAAAGGAAAATCGTTTTGAGAGTATCGAAGCGTTGTCCGAGTGCTGAGTCACCGCCTTTCAGGTGAATGCATAGTTACTTTTTGCTTACACATAGATATGAAGTATTTTATATAAATTACATGCTATGTGTGCATATTATCTGAATACTTGCTATCTATGCTGGATGAACATTGTTGTACATGTTTTCAATGATTTAAACTGTATATGTATTTTATATCTACGAAAATGTTGGGGTAAAACATGGGTAGATGTAATAGGTGATGTGTGTTAAAATGATGAGAGGCCTCGATGTTGATGTTGTTGATTCTGTCATCTAGCGGAGTATGGATGACAACCACAAACTCTTCTAGACAGGCCAGTGGAACACTAGCAGGCTCGCAACCTGTAAGTGTTTGTGAACGATGTGTTCACCAGTATACTCCATCCCCCACATGGTTGCCTTTAGGACATTTATTGTTGGGGAATCCCCTTAGCAGTAGTGTCCATCCCGATGATGATCCTTAGGCTAGGTCCCTTATGATAGGTGTTTAGGGACGTAAAGCGAGGATAACAGGAACGGGTAATCGGGTTATTGTTGATTGATGAAATTAATAAACTTATTTATTGTGGGTTGAAAAACCTATGTGCTCACCAGGCTCCCCGGCCTGACCCACTCAGTTTTGTGTATTACAGGTAGTGGCGCTTGAGCATAGATATGATGTTTGTACGAGGGATTACAGATATAGGCATGTAGATATGAAATAATGTAGTAAGGCTTATATTGTACTGTTTATGCTTTTGATCTGTACGAACATGACATCCCAAGTCTTTTAATGAAATACATTTCTATGGAAATGCTTTTGATAAATCTTTATCATATTTTGTTTTGGGACAAATTCTGCAACACTTTTATTTAAAATGTTACTCTGATTTTAAACAAAGCGTAAACAAACCGGTCTTTTTTTGGCCTTGATTTTGGGGATGTCACAGTTGGTATCAGAGCATTAGTTTAAGCGAACTAGGAATTTGTAGGATTTCTAGACTTAAACTTAGAATGCCAAGCGATGATTATGAGGTGTGAGCTCTAGCTTATTTTAGGAACTCTGCCTAAAATGATTTTATGTGCCAAACGCTTTGTGCATGATATGCTGTTATTTGTTCGGATCTATGGTCTGTTGCCGACCGGATCTGGAAACCTTATGTGTTTAGGATTCTAAACGTACGACTATGATATTATAAATAGCATGTAAATGTTTCGGACTGATAAGGACGATTTAAACGTCTATCCTAAATAAAGATCTAAATTCACCTTATTCGGTGTATAGATCAAGATGGCAAGGACCCGTAGCGGAAACGTAAACGCAAATGGAGATAGTAACCAACCCCCAGTGGTTCAGCAAATACCTGTTGTAGAAGAAGTTGCACCTGAACCAGTCACGATGGCCGGAGTTCAAGCCATGATTCAGGCTATGCTAGCTGAACAACGGGAAGAAATGAGACGGATGCTCCACGAAAATAGGGACGAACCTACCATACATGTTGAACCGACGGAGCCAGTTCTCGAGCAATCTAAGCAAGGAAACTACAACCGCCAAGTGAGTCAAGTAGGGACTCAAGGTGAGCAAAGGGATGGCCCAGAAGGGAGAAACAACAAGGATGGGCGGATGTACAAAAATTTATTGGGTGCGAAACCACCAAGTCTATCAGGAAGCCCAAAGTCTGTTGAGATTATGGACTGGATCTCCGAGATGGAGATGGTGTTTGAAAGCTGTGACTGCAGTGAGAAGCAAAAGACTGTCGTCGCTATGAGACAATTGACAACTAGAGTCTTGAGCTGGTGGAAGCTATTGGCAGATACAATGTCGCGAGGAGAAGCTCTGAAAATTTCATGGGATGAGCTCTTGGAACAACTGAAGGCGCAATACTGTTCAGAGATAGATCTGATTGATCTAAACAATGAGTTCCAAATTTTGAAGAAGGGGAGAATGAGCATCGATGACTATGTTGTTGCATTTACGGAAAATATGAAGTTGTTTCCATACCTAGTGCCAACCGAACTTTCCAAAATTGAGAAATTCGCAAACGGACTGCCGGCTGACTTTGGCCCAACAGTCAAGATGGCAACCACTCTGAAATCAGCTGTTCGAGCAGCTAAGAATGTGGAGACCGAACAAAAGGAAAGAGGTCTGGAAAGGGCTGAGGTTGGTGAGAAACGGAAGCTCGATGGATCCTTGAAGTCCATCAAGAAGAGTAGATTCTTGAAGTCTGGTTCAAGAGGAGGAGGATCAGAAGTGAAGTGGTGTGACAAGTGCAAGAAGAAGCACTCTAGGAAGTGTGACGGAGGGGTCACTTGTTTCAAATGTGGAAAGCCTGGGCACTATGCAAATGAATGCACCCTCAACCAGAAGGCCTGTTATGGGTGTAATGAAGAAGGGCACATTTTTAAGGATTGCCCAAAGAAGAAGGAGGCAGGAAGACCCAACAAACCACAGAAGCCGAAGGCGAGAGCCTTCCAGATGACGCTTGAGGCTGCGAAGGAGGCAGCAGACGTTGCTTCAGGTACCTTTCTTGTAAATGGTTTGCCTGCAAATATACTATTTGATTCCGAAGCCAATTAGTCATTTGTGTCGCATAAATTTGGTGGTAAATTAGCATTGCCTGTAGAAAAACTAGATAATGCCCTGATTGTAGAAGTTGGTAGTGGCAAATTCGTACCTGTTAGTAATCGTATTAGGAACATTATCATCGACCTAAACGGAAATGAATTCCACGAAGAGCTATTACCCATAGAGTTAAACGGTTTCGACATCGTTTTGGGTATGGATTGGCTTAGCGCCAACGATGCTGAGATTCAATGCCGAAAGAAGATAGTAAGGGTGAACCCACCCAGAAAAGAATCATTTATGGTGTACGGGGACAAACGCAAAGTGAATTCTGGAATCATCTCCCTGATGAAAGCCAGGAAATGTTTGTCCAAAGGATGTGCATCGTACTTGGCATTCGTAATCGATGCTAAGAAGAAGAAGAAAGAGGTACAGAATATACCGGTTGTGTGTGATTATCCGGAAGTCTTTCCCAAAGATCTTCCCGGATTACCACCTGATAGACAAGTGGAGTTTCGTATAGACTTGTTACCAGGAACAACACCGATAGCAAAACCACCATACCGACTAGCACCGACGGAGATGAAGGAGCTTATGATGCAACTTCAGGTGCTGTTGGACAACAGTTTCATTCGACCTAGTTAATCACCCTGGGGATCTCCGGTGTTATTCGTGAAGAAGAAGGACGGAAATATGAGAATGTGTATAGACTACCGAGGGCTGAATAAGGCAACGGTGAAGAACAAGTATCCATTGCCTAGGATTGATGACCTATTCGATCAGCTGGAAGGTTCGAGCTACTTCTCAAAGATCGATCTTAGGTCAGGATATCATCAGTTGAAGGTGAGAGTGCAAGATATTGAGAAGACTGCATTTAGAACGAGATATGGACACTACAAGTTCTTGGTTATGTCATTCGGATTAACCAATGCTCCAGCAACATTCGTGGATTTGATGAATAGGGTTTGTAAACTGTTCCTCGATAAATCCATGATAGTGTTCATCGACGACATTCTCATGTACTCGAAAAGCCAGGAGGAGCATGGCAAGCATCTACGAGAAGTGTTGGAAGTGTTAAAGAAGGAGAAGCTTTACGCTAAGTTATCCAAATGCGACTTTTAGATAAGAGAAGTCCAATTCTTGGGTCATGTTGTTAACCAGGAGGGAATAATGGTTGACCCCGCAAAAATTGAGGCTGTAATGAAGTGGGAATGTCCAAAGAGTCCCACGGAGATTCGAGGCTTTCTAGGATTAGCCAGATATTATCGACGATTTATCCAAGGCTTTTCTTCGATAGCTGCTCCATTAACAGCGTTGACTCACAAAGGAGCTATGTATACGTGGAGTGAGAAGCACGATGAGGTATTCGAGAAGCTAAAGAAGATGTTATGTGAAGCACCGATACTTTCTCTACCCGATGGAGTTGAAGACTTTGCGGTTTATAGTGATGCATCTGGAGTCGGGTTGGGTTGTGTTCTGACCCAAAGAGAAAAAGGTGATAGCATACGCATCTCGACAATTGAAAGAGCACGAAAAGAACTACCCCAATCATGATCTGGAGTTGGCAGCGGTAGTATTTGCCTTAAAAATATGGAGGCATTACCTCTATGGCACGAAGTGCAAGATTTTCACCGATCATAAGAGTCTCCAGTATCTCTTTAATCAGAAGGAGTTAAACATGAGGCAACGACGCTGGCTAGAACTACTCAAGGACTACGACTGTCAGATACTTTACCACCCAGGTAAAGCAAATATTGTTGCTGATGCTCTTAGTTGGAAAGTCAATCTTGAAAGGAAAAGGCCAAGAGTGTTAAGAATTGAAGTCGTCTCGACGATTGTGGAAAGTATCAGGAAAGCTCAAGAAGAAGCTTTAGAGAAGAATGACCGAAAGGAAGAACGTTTGGAAAGAACATTAGTGTTCGGTACAAACAGTCGAGGACTGAAGGTATTCCAAGATCGAATTTGGGTACCTAAGACGGGAGGAATAAGAGACCTTTTGATGGAAGAAGCACATAAGACCATGTACTCAATTCATCCTGGTAGCACTAAAATGTATAGGGACCTAAAACCTTACTACTGGTGGCCGACGATGAAGCTCGATGTTGCGAAGTATGTGGCCGAGTGTGTGACATGTGCGAGAGTTAAGGCACAAAATCAGAAACCGTATGGGAGTTTAGAACCCTTACCTGTTCCCATGGGTAAATGGGAAGACATCACCATGGATTTTTTGACTAAACTACCCAGGACGAAGAACGGTCACGACATGATTTGGGTAGTCATGGATCGTTTCACCAAGAGTGCACACTTCATAGCAGCCAACGAGAAGTGGTCTATGGATAAGCTCGCAAATGCTTACATGAAGGAAACTGTAAGACTTCACGGTGTCCCTCTTACGATTGTATCAGATCATGATAGTCGTTTCACATCGAGGTTTTGGAGGAGTCTGCAAGAGGAATTAGTACGAAATTATGTTTGAGTACGGCTTACCATCCGCAAACTGATGGCCAGAGCGAAAGAACGATTCAGACACTGGAAGATATGTTGAGAGCATGTACCCTCTAGTTTCAAGGGAATTGGGACGAGCACTTACCTCTGGTAGAGTCCTCCTACAACAACATTTTTCACTCGAGCATCAAGATGGCACCTTATCAAGCCTTGTATGGACAAAAGTGTCGTAAACCGTCTTGTTGGCTAGAAGCCGGAGAGAAGCAATTTATGGGCCCCGAGATAGTCCATGAGACTGCTGAGAAGTTGAAAGTGATTAGGGAAAGGATGTTAGCAGCCCAGGATCGTCAGAAGAGCTATGCTGACAAGAAAAGACGACCGATAACCTTCGAAGTTGGGGATTCGGTTTTGCTTAAAGTCACACCGTGGAAGGGACTTATATGATTTGGGAAACGAGGAAAGTTGAGTCCAAGGTTTATTGGACCGTTCAAAGTTCTTCAGAAGATTGGGAACCAAGCTTACAAGCTGGAATTGCCCGAAGAACTCAATGGTAATCATAATACCTTCCATGTGTGTTATTTGAGGAAATTCACAGGAGATGTTCCCGACATAATTCCAATCTCAGAGTTAAGGTTGGATGAGAATAAAAGGTTGATCGAAGAGCTTGAGGCAATTGTTGACCGTAAGACTAAGAAGTTACGACGTAAGATGGTCGACTTAGTGCTAGTCCGATGGAAACATTCGAATGGGCCGAATCTCACTTGGGAAACAGAGGATAACATGATGAGTCGCTATCCACATCTGTTTGTTGAGGCATGATTCCGGGACGGAATCATCCTATGGGGGAGAGAATTGAAACGCCCAGGTTTCAGGGCTAAGCATTTTTGACAATGTAATAGTCTAGGTCAACTATTGAAACTCTTTTTGAAATAATAAAGATGAAATATTTGAGTATTATGTGAATTATGTGTGTTTATGTGCTTATTATTTAATTATAAATGTATAATTAATAAAGAATAAAAATAATCGTCAAAATTAAAGTGTGAGATAAGCCCGATATCTTTTTATAATGTTGTAGTGGTCGAAACAAGGATTTCAGGGATATAAAGAACACAAAATCCGAGTTATAACGAAGAAGTTATGACCCGTCGAAGTTTCGCGACAGAACCAATATGATACCAGAAAGCGTAAATAGTGAATTTATGATAGAGTGAGATTTAGCCTTAGTGATCTAAACGAAAGTCATAGAATAGGTTAAAATAAGAACATCGATAAAAAGAACGCCCAAATCTGACTTCCTATGAAGAAGTTATGATTTTTCGAAGTTTCAGATTAGTAGTGTACAACCCGAAATTCAAATATTAGATTGAACCATTTTTAGCCGACACGACATAAACGAGAATCGAAGATCTCGTTAAAAGTAGCGTAACGAGAAAAAGATGGGCGGAAACGGATGTCGGATGAAGAAGTTATGAGGATTTAACGGACCAATCCTGTCCCGGTCTGTTAATTATATAAAATTTAAAATCGATTCAAATTTAGCTGACGGAGTCTAAACGAAAGTTGTAGAGTACGTTCCCACCTTCGCGTGGATAAAAAGAATGTCGAAAACGGAGGTCGTATGCGAAAGCTACCAATTTTTGAAGTTGTAACTCAAATTTGCGAAGCTGGTGCAATGGGTAATGACGTGGCTCGATCAGGCACGTAGCTTGCGGATCACGGTCTGGTCTTCGGATTCAGACACCTGGCCTCACTACGCCTCGCGTACGAGAGGAATGCCCCGCGTCCGAGTACGCCTCGCGTCGGAAGAAGGCTACGCCCAGCGGACTTCGTATTGAGCGGTTCGGAGGAGTGCCACGATGACCCAACAACGAAGCGACGCGTGTAGTACGACCGAGCCAATACGCCTAGCGTAGGTCCGAGGTATGCCCAGTGTACCGAGGCCTCGCAGGCTATAAAAAGGCAGCGAAGGCAGCTTCATTTTTCACCCATTTTTCACTTCTCTCTAGTTTCTTTCTCTCTCCACAACCCCAAACCCCCCCCCCCCCTAAACCCTAGATAAACCCCCTAGCACCCTAAGGAAGCCCCGAGGCTCCCGGAGTCCCGAGATAAAGGAGTCTTTCGGTTTCGAAATGTTGGTCCAATTAAGTTCCGGTTTTCGATAAATTTCGTTGTAAGTGTGCTACGCTTATGCAAATTTTAATATAGCTTTCAAATAATTATAGGAATGTTATTAGGTCCTTAAAATAATTATTCGGGCTATTATTATGAGTTATATTGAGTGTTATTAACGCTTGTATAATAATAATAATAGTCAGACTAATTAATTTGTCGCGGTTATCGTTATTCTAAACCCTAGTGATATTGGTATTAGGTTTTATCGAAGGAAAATCGTTTTGAGAGTATCGAAGTGTTGTCCGAGTGCTGAGTCACCGCCTTTCAGGTGAGTTAATAGTTACTTTCAGCTTACACATAGATATGAAGTATTTTATATAAATTACGTTCTATGTGTGCATATTATCTGAATACTTGCTATCTATGCTGGATGAACATTGTTATACATGTTTTCAATGATTTAAACTGTATATGTATTTTATATCTACGAAAATGTTAGGGTAAAACATGGGTAGATGTAATACGTGATGTGTGTTAAAATGATGAGAGGCCTCGATGTTGATGTTGTTGATTTTGTCATCTAGCGGAGTATAGATGACGACCACATACTCTTCTAGACAGTCCAGTGGAACACTAGCAGGCTCGCAACCTGTAAGTGTTTGTGAACGATGTGTTCACCGGTATACTCCATCCCCCACATGGTTGCCTTTAGGACATTTATTGCTGGGGAATCCCCTTAGCAGTAGTGTCCGTGCCGATGATGATCCTTAGCCTAGGTCCCATATGATAGGTGTTTAGGGACGTAAAGTGAGGATAACGGGAACGGATAATCGGGTTATTGTTGATTGATGAAATTAATAAACTTATTTATTGTGGGTTGAAAAACCTATGTGCTCACCAGGATCCCCGGCCTAACCCACTTAGTTTTATGTATTACAAGTAGTGGCGCTTGAGCATAGATATGATGTTTGGACGAGGGATTACGGATATAGGCCCGTAGATATGAAATAATGTAGTAAGGCTTATATTGTACTGTTTATGCTTTTGATCTGTACGAACATGACATCCCAAGTCTTTTAATGAAATACATTTCTATGGAAATGCTTTTGATTAATCTTTATCATATTTTGTTTTGGGACAAATTCCGCAACACTTTTATTTAAAATGTTACTCTGATTTTTAAACAAAGCATAAACAAACCGGTCTTTTTTGGCCGAGATTTTGGGGATGTCACACTATGGGGAAGCCGTAGCATTCACTAGCAGACGGTGATAGAAGGTGATGTAAGACTATGGGTAAGCTGTAGTATTCCATAGTAGCTTCGTTGGCGGAGTTGGGGTGAGGCCCTTATCTCCTAGTGATCAGATAGGGATCAGGAATGGGTAGTGGATGAGAATGATAGGGAGTTTGCCTGTATAGCCCTAGAGAGGTGAGACCTTGGGAGAGGCGGCTCCAGGATATAGTTGGGTGAGACCCATGGGCGAGGCCCATATGAGAGGAGCAGTATAAGTGAGAGTTGAGAGTAGGGTTGCTCAGTAGTATGGTTGGGTGAGATCCGTGGGCGAGGCCCGAGCGAGAGTGGCTAGACAAGTAGGACTAGAAGGATAGAGGCGGGTGAGACCCGTGGGCGAGGCCCGTGAGTTTTAGCAGCACAGGTGGGACCTTAGTGTCAAGATAGGGGATCGGGGATCCAAGGATTGTAGTGCCTGAATGGCAGAATAGATTGAGCAGTTATAGGAGGTCGAAGTTTCTTCGAAATCGCTGGGAGCGACTAGGAGTTGTGTGGGGACTAGCGACCTGGGGGTAGGGGAGCCGGTAATCCAGATATTGGTAGGACGGTAGGGACCAGGGTGGTCTTAGTCATCCAGAAGGCAGATGAGGAATAGCAGAATTTTCAGTCACTAGCAGTGCGGGTATGCAGTGTATGGTGGAATTCAGTTAGTTGATCGTGGGGTGATCGACACCAAATTATAGTAGAAAGAAATGCCCAGTGGATACTAGCAATAATGACCCGTATTAGAAGTAGCGTGAGTAATGGATTTGGTGAAGATAGGATCTTCACAGTGACAGAGGAAATAGTTGGTTATGGAGCATCGCCTTGTGAAGGCAAGGAAATCATGTAAGGAAAGAAGGGGTGAACCCCTATGGGTTCAGTGCAGTACTCGGTGAGTACCAGAAGGATTGTCGGTTGAGTAAGTTGTGTTTCCAGAATGTTCAGGGTCAGGGTTGACCCGAGATTATTATCCACAAGGATTAATGTTAGTCGGAATGACCGGGCGAAAGACCAGCGAAGGTGGGCAGCTGGTGTTGGATCAAATTGTAGAGTATTGGAAGCAGATCGCAGGCAGTTGGCCATAGCAAACTTCGAGGACGAAGTTTAGGTTAAGTGGGGGAGAGTTGTAAGACCCAAATTTAGGAAGGCCAAGAAAGGAAAGGAAACCCTAAGTTTAAGGGACGACTCGTCGAGTCCAAGGAGGAACTCGGCGAGTCCGAGCGGGATCCGGGTCAAGGAGTAAGTGAACGACTCGGCGAGTCGGCCAAAGAGACTCGGCGAGTCTTGTCTGAACGAGGAAAACCCAAAATCCGAGACTTGGAGCCTATTTAAATGTCTCATTCTCTCCCCTAGGGTTCCTTTACTGCCTCTTTCACTCAGAACACCAAACCCTAAGCCTTATTGTTGCTCATTCAAGCTTTCAAGGCATTTTTGGGTGATTTGAAGAAAGAAGAAAGAGGGGAATCATTGAAGCTTCAAGGATTGGCCTTAGATCTGGAGTTTGTGGAACCTTTCTACGTTATTGAAGGTACTAAGTCGTTTCCTTCATTTAGATCTATTCTAGTTGTGAGTTTTGGGGCTTTTTAGCCATGATTAGTTATCCATTTGAGTTAGAAGCCAAATCTGAAGTTGCTACTTCGGATCTAAGCACATTTTGGCCTTGTGAAGCATAAAGTAACTGCCCTTGAGCTGATTATGGAGACTCCTTGCCTTAAACCCTAGTTTATGGTGTATTTAGCCTAGATCTCCTTCCCTACACGTAAAGTTTGCAACTTTATGTGAGGAATAGGCTTGGGAAGGGTACATCTACAGTTTGGAGTCCATGCATGACTCAAAAGTTCTCTACATGTATGAAGATCTGAATGGACTCGGCGACTCCTTTAAGTGGACTCAACGAGTAGCATGAAGATTAGGAGCAACTCGACGAGTAGGATGAACAACTCGTCGAATCGGATGAAGATTGCCTTGTACTCGGCGAGTCTGTTCTTCGACTCGGCGAGTCAGGTCGCGAAACCCCAACCCTTCGAGTCGAGACTCGAATCAGTGAGTCGAGTGGAGACTCGGTGAGTTGGACAGGGTAGGACTCGAAAATCGGTAGACTCAGCGAGTCATGGACTGACTCGGCGAGTCGAGTCGTGAATGGAAGGACTCTAAGCATATGAACTCAGCGAGTCAGTAGGTTGACTCGGCGAGTAGGGTTGACATGGAAGGTTGACCTTGACCAGGACTTTGACTTTGACTAGTATTGACTGGGTTGACTTTCGGGGGTCAGTTAGACTAAGTATTGCATTGATATTGGTAGCTCGGGGAGCTAGTGGAGCAGGAGTTTAGGAAGTTGCCAGGAATAAGCTAGAGGGGCTATCAGCAAGTTCAACAAGTGCAGGTGAGTTTCCTTTTTGTGTGAATGGGTCTACGGCCACAATGTTGGCCCATGTAGTTATGAGTAGAAGACCCGGGGGTTAGCCCTAGGCATAGTATGCTAGTATGATATTCAGGACGAGGTCTAATGATAGCGGGCGGGTGCCCAAGGAATGGTTTATGTGATAGTTTATACTTGTTGTCTATGTGATAGTTGTATGTGCCTGGTAGGGAGGTGAGTGTGGGCGAGCTCCCCTAACTCACCAATAGCAGAGTGTGGATGGTGTTCCACATCTCATTAGCAGCAGATTAGAGGCGAGGCCCAAGTTAGGGAAGGAGTGAGGATGGGTTGGACCCGTACCTCACTATTAGCAGGAGTATGGACAGGGTTCCATGACTCATCAGTAGCAGGACAAGGGCAAGGCTCAGAGACAGGTGAGGCCTTAGGACAAGATCCGTTAGTATGTGTTTAGCTTATGTGATGTGATACGTTTATGTGCTATTATATGTTAGCGGGCGAGGCCTTGTGACAAGCGAGGCCTAAGTGAAACAGATTTGTATCTGAGCGGGGCTCGAAGCCAGGAGGGGCCTGGAGCGGCAGGGCCGTTGTAGCGGGCGAGGCCCGAGGTAGGGGCGAGGCCCAGGATAGCGGGTGTGGCCCAGTATGTGCAGTATGTGGTTATGTATGGTATGTGGTAGGGTGGGGAACTCACTAAGCTTCGTGCTTACGGTTTTCAGTTTTGGTTTCAGGTACTTCCGGTAGTGGAGGGAAGAGCTCGGGGTGATCGCATGGCACACACCATAGATTAGACAGACTGGGAATTTTTACTTTGATAACGAACATGTGTTTTGGAAATTAATACTGTGATTATGTTTTGGATTGATGACTCTGCTTTAAGTAATGTTTTATTAAAAGAAATTTTTAGTCTTGAATTTTGGGCCGTTAATATATATATATATATATATATATATATATATATATATATATATATATATATATATATGTATGTATATTTGTTCATTCATAAACATATAATGGGTCTATAAATATGAAACGACATGGTGATCTTTTATGGCAATATATTTAATAATAATCTCATTGGTAACCTCCAAGACTTTTGAGGCTTACTTAATAAAGTGCATGCTACCAATTTTTATGACAGTTTACAGGCATAGTTTACATCCTAATAATGTATTTGTAAAAGTAGTTTGCATTTTCGATGTTGTCTAATTAATGATAAATGATGGTTAAAAGAATAAAGAATTGGGTTAGTGGTTGGTGTTACTAAATAAGAAATCATTAAAAAATTTCTCTTTTTCATTAAAAACTTGATGAAATTACTCACATTAAGTTGGTTTCTTTTATGATCCTCCTTCAAAGTTGGTAGTTTTTCAGACTTGTGCCATGTCTGGTTAAAGTAGTTGTTTTTTTTAAAATGTGTAGTCTTGTGTATGAAGTTAGAAGGGAGTTTGTTTGGAAGATTAACGTTCCTTGGGTGTGTTCGTGTAACAGAAACAATACTTTACTTTAAGCTATATTATCATCCTTTAAATGTAATCCATCCAAAAAAATCACCATGATCTGTTTTTTAAATTTATATTTAAATTAACATTGCAATTACAGATATTCCATTATAATCCTAGACAAAAACACACTAAATTCTATTTTGTTTAAATTTTCCTTGACGTCGACTTCCTTCATGTTTCCCTTTCTCTTTTTTACTTACTAGATTATGACACGCGTTAAACGCGTATAATATAAATTAAATACACATCACATTGATAGATTGATATTGTTTTAGGAGAAATTTTAATAAAAAAATGTTAGTTAGATTCATTTTGAGTTTTTGAACCAAATTTATTAAATAAAAATATTTAATATTAGTATTAGAGCAATTTGGTGTTTTAATACAGTAATTTTTGACATAAATGATCCACGTGATATTTGTTTTATCACAACACAATGCGACTCATTGATTAAAAGATGTTGTTTAGTAGCTTTATGAATTTACTTTGTTCGCTATACAAACCCCCATAGAGGCTCATATGGGACTTTTCATATTGGTCATGTAAAACCGAAAGCAACAATAAGTTGCTATGTGTACCAGCAACCGTAAATTCTGTAAAGAAATTTAATAAACATTACAATTAAAGTGCATTGCTAAAGCCATAAACATCAAACTCAAACATTGTAATTTGGTCAATTTCTATAATATTTTTTCCTTATAAAAATTAAAATATGATTTTTCAAGCTACACCTAATCAGATATACATATATTCCGATCAAAGAAATTATTACAAAAAAAAAGCCTTGTTATGAACAAAAATATAATATTAGTTTCATAATTTGCCAAAGGTTAACACTAATAAATAATAATGAACTTTCACAAATCTTACATTTTGGTCACTTCATCTATCTAACAAATCAATTTCAGTCTAGAGGATTGATTCAAGAAGTGCATCCACGACTTCTTGTAGCTGAATTTGGGGGAATACTATGACCTATTAAGATATGTGGGAATGGTCTATGAGACTACGGTTGGTTTCTGGAAGGCAATACAAATTCAAAATGTTAGCATGTATCTTTCCTCTGGTAGATTGATTAATTTTTTATGACATCTCAACAGGAATTTAGAAGAAGACCATTGAAGAAAAGCATTATAAATCATACGACTCAATCCAAAATCATAAGAATAAAAAATTCAATGTAATTCTCTTTCTGTCCATCTCTCTCTCTCTCTCTCTATATATATATATATATATATATATAGTATTTTCAAATAAGGAAATCATTATCTTCCAAACAATTGGGATCTTAAGATATCAATTTAGAGATTTTCGATTATTCATCTGAAAAGAAAAGATAACAGTTATATTGATTCAAAATTTCAAATTAATTAACTTGCTTATTTAATGAGTTTTAAAATTCAAAGCGTTATCTCAAATTGATTCATTTAACGTGAGATATACTGGGAAGGAAATTATGAATAAGATTTACTTTAATTTTGACTCACAAATATTTTGTTGATTTAATGAAATTAGATTAGAATTTGTTGGTTAATAACCGAATTATTGATATGCTTTTTTAATGAGTTTTTTTTAAAAAAAAAAAAAGAAAAAAAAAAAAGAAACTAAACGGGTTTGAATTTTTAAGCCAAAAGCTATAAATCTGGGAGTTAAATTAGCAACAATATTAATTATAAAATCAGATATCTCATATATAAATAGAATGATATGCTTCAATTTATAACATAATTGCTGAATTTAAAGATTTCTATTTGGGGAAGATGATGTCAACAATTTGATCTAATGGTGGAAAACATATGATTGAAATACAATCAAGAGTCCCGATTGCTTCATTGGTGAATTCAGGGTTCTCTTGTATTAATATTTAGATATGAATGAAATTAATATGCTTAAAGTAGATTGATTAATTTATTTCATGACCTATCAACAGGAATACAGTAATAACATGTAATAAGAAGATAGAGTAAATGCAACAAATTGGAGAATGAGAAGGAGAAAAAAGTAAAGAAAAAACATAGAAAAAAGAATTGAAGAAGAAAATTGCTAAAGAAGAACACTGTAAATTATAAGACTCAATCCAAAATCGTAAAAATAACAACTTCAATGTAATCATATATATATGGCATTTTTGAATAATCAAATCATTATCTTCTAAAAAATGGGATCTTAAGATATCATCTTGGAGATTTCCGGCTATTAATCTAGAAAAAAAAAAAGAAATCTGTTATATTGATTCAAATTTACAAATTAATTGACTTGCTTATTTTATTAGTTTTAAAATTCAAATCATTATCTCAAATTGATTCATTTTATGTGGAATATTCTGTAAGATAAATTATTAATGATAGTGACTTTAATTTTGACTATAAAATATTTTGAAGATTTAATTGGATTAGATTAGATTTTATAGGTTAATAACCAAATTAATAATGTACTTATTTAAAGAGTTATTTAAAAATAACGAATTTAAATTTTGAAACCAAAAGCTATAAATAAGGGAGTTAAATTAGAAACAATATTAATTATAAAAATTGATATATTCTATATAAATAGAATGATATGTTTTAATTAGTAATATAATTGTTGAATTTAAAGATTATATAATTAAATGTAATTGTGTTTGAATTCTATTTGAAAGATGATGTCATCAATTTGATCTAATGGTGGAAAACATATGATTAAAATACAATCAAGGGTCATGATTTCTTTAGTAGTGAATTAAAGGTTCTCTTTTAATAATATTTAGAGATAAATTGAGTTGCTCTTAAAGAAACTCAGATTAGTGCAGTTTAAAATGAACAGAATCACTCACATCTACTGTTTCGTCTTCCTGCTTCACTAGATCTTACGACTACAATCGATCATGGATCCCATCTCCCTTTTCTCTCCTCTATTTTCTGGGGTCGACATATAATCAAATAGCTTGGGGTCAACTTTTATTGGAATGGGACCAAGTCTTTGGGCAAGCAGTTCATCTTGTACCCTGATGAACTGTTTGCAACGAGAACCTTCTCTATGTCCGTGACCCATGGTGGGAAGTTGTATACAAGGAATGAAATATTTTGATGCTACTTGAAGAATGGAATTCAGCCACAAGTCTGAAAATCGAGCAATAAAACTGAACAGCTCTGAAGTCGATGAGATGGTTCTAAGTAGTTTGCAACATGCAAGAATTCTAATGAGTTTAGACAGGAATAATCAATGTTCTCGAAAATATGGTGTGAAATTTTCTTGTTATTACTTAAGCCTCAAAGATCTGGGTTTGTTGTTGCAGATGTGTGTGTTCGCTCGTACACACCATCTGTTCATATAAATGCTTGACCAAGAGGAACTACCGATTTTAACCGAGATTACTAATCAGCATCTGATATCCAATATAAAATCAGAAAAATGAATTCTATGATAGAAAAGTATGATATCCAAATCAAATTTTTCGATGATTAAGATAATTTCTTGTTTATGGTGTGATTAATAAACCAAATTCTGAGTGGAATTGTGGGATTTTTTTCTTGGAATAGTTGTTTTTTTTCTATACCTTATGAGACAGGTAGATGGTGTTTGAAGAGAAGGTCGTTTCCGGTTTTTTCTCCGCCAAATACGATCGTTGGAAACAACGTATAATTACTAGGAAATATCATCTGGGTCTCATGCTCACCCATTCTAGCAACCACAACCAGTGGAGGCTGATTCAGAGGTCGCTTAACCCTGGACAACAGTTCCTCTGGTGCTGATTTAAGTAATCTAACATGGATTGAAGCTCTGGTTATGGAGGTTTGATTGATTGGACCTATGTATTTTCTGGGTTTTCTGTACTAGATATGAAGATGAATTAAGAAACAGGAGAAATGCCTTTGGATCGAATACCAAATCATATGATCTAAACCGAAATTGGGAGGAACAAAATGGGTTGATATCTCGACTTAATAGTTGATTGTGATGTGTGTGAATGAAGATGATGAAGAAACGAGTGTTTTTTTTAAGAGAGAGAGACCATTTAATATTAAATAATTATATATATATATATGTATATATATATATATATATATATTTATAAACAAGGTAAAACTTTATAAATGGTCCCTATGGCAGTGAAATAACATAAATACCCTCCACTTAACGGCCAAAAGCTAACGGAGTTAACGAAAATGATCATTTGTTAAAAGTTTTGAAACCACAGGGACCATTTGTGAGGTTTTTTGAACTTAGAGACTAAACTTGATATTTTTGAAAACCACAGGGACCATTTTTAAAGTTTTGTCTCTCTCTCTCTCTCTCTCTCTCTATATATATATATATATATATATATATATATATATATATATATATATATATATATATATTTGTTCATTCATAAACATATAATGGGTCTATAAATATGAAACGACATGGTGGTCTTTTATGCCCATATATTTAATAATAATCTCATTGGTAACCTCCAAGACTTTTGAGGCCATATTTAATAAAGTCCATGCTACGAATTTTTATGAAAGTTTACAGACATAGTTTACATGCTAATAATGTATTTATAAAAGTAGTTTGGATTTTCGATGTTGTCTAATTAATGATAAATGATGGTTAAAAGAATAAAGAATTGAGTTAGTGGTTGGCGTTACTAAATAAGAAATCATTAAAAAAATTCTCTGTCATTAAAAACTTGATAAAATTACTGACATTAAGTTTGGTTTCTTTTATGATCCTCCTTCAAAGTTGGTACTTTTTTACATTTGTGTCATGTCTGGTTAAAGTAGTTTTTTTTTAAAATGTGTAGTCTTGTGTATGAAGTTAGAAGGGAGTGTGTTTGGAAGATTAAGGCGCCTTGGGTATGTTCGTGTAACAGAAACAATACTTTAATTTAAGCCATATTATCATCCTTTAAATGTAATCCATCCAAAAAATCACCATGATCTATTTTTTAAATTTCAATTTAAATTAACATTGCAATTACAGATATTCCATTATAATCCTAGACCAAAACACACTAAATTCTATTTTGCTTAAATTTGCCTTGACGTCGACTTCCTTCATGTTTCCCTTTCTCTTTTTTTACTTACTAGATTATGACCCGCGTTAACCACGTATAATATAAATTAAATACACATCACGTTGATAGATGGTATTGTTTTAGGTGAAATTTTAATAAAAAATGTTAGTTAGATTCCTTTTGAGTTTTTGAACCAAATTTATTAAATAAAAATATTTAATTTTTGTATTAGTGCAATTTGGTGTTTTAATACAGTAATTTTTGACATAAATGATCCACGTGATATTTGTTTTATCACAACACAATGTGACTCATTGATTAAAACATGTTGCGTAGTAACTTTATGAATTTACTTTGTTCGGTATACAAACCCCCATGGAGGCTTATATGACACTTTTCATATTGATCATGTAAAACCAAAAGCAACAATAAGTTGCTATGTGTACCAGAAATGCTAAATTTTGTAAAGAAATTTGATAAACGTTACAATTAAAGTGCATTGCCATAGCCATAAACATCAAACTCAGACATTGTAATTTGGTCAATTTCTAAAATGTATGATTTTTCAGGCTACACCTAATCAGGTATACATATCTTCCGATCAAAGAAATTATTACAAAAAAAAGCCTTGTTATGAACAAAAATATAATATTGGTTTCATAATTTGCAAAAGGTTAACACTAATAAATAATAATGAACTTTCACAAATCTTACATTTCGGTCACTTCATTTAACTAACAAATGAATTTCAGTCTAGAGGATTGATTCAAGAAGTGCATCCATGACTTCTTGTAGCTGAATTTTGGGGGAATTCTAAGACCTATTAAGATATGTGGGAATGGTCTTTGAGACTACGGTTGGTTTCTAGAGGGCAATACAAATTCAAAATGTTAGCATGTATCTTTCCTGTGGTAGATTGATTAATTTTTTATGACATCTCAACAAGAATATAGAAGAAGACCATTGAAGAAAAGCATTATAAATCATACGACTCTATCCAAAACTATAAGAATAAAAAATTCAATGTAATTCTCTCTCTCTCTCTCTCTCTATACACACACACACACACACACGCACACATATATATATATATATATATATATATATATATATATATATATATATATATATATATATATATATATATATTATTTTTTAATAAGGAAATCAGTATCTTCCAAAAAATTGGGATCCTAAGATATCAATTTAGAGATTTTCGATTATTCATCTGAAAAAAAAAAGATAACAGTTATATTGATTCAAAATGTCAAATTAATTAACTTCCTTATTTAATGAGTTTTAAAATTCAAACTGTTATCTGAAATTGATTCATTTTACGTGAGATATACTGGGAAGTAAATTATGAATAATTTTGACTTTAATTTTGACTCACAAATATTTTGTTGATTTCATGAGATTAGATTAGATTTTGTTGGTTAATAACCGAATTATTGATATGCTTATTTAATGAGTTTTTTCAAAAAAAAATAAAAAATAAAAAATAAAAAATAAACGGGTTTGAATTTTTAAGCCAAAAGCTATAAATCTGGGAGTTAAATTAGAAACAATATTAATTATAAAATCTGATATCTCGTATATAAATAGAATGATATGCTTCAATTGATAACATAATTGTTGAATTTAAAGATTATTATTTTGGGAAGATGATGTCAACAATTTGATCTAATGGTGGAAAACTTATGATTGAAATACAATCAAGAGTCCTGATTGCTTCATTGGTGAATTAAGAGTTCTCTTGTAATAATATTTAGATATGAATGAAACTAATATGCTTAAAGTAGATTGATTAATTTTTTTCATGACCTCTCAACAAGAATATATTAATAACATGTAATAAGAAGAGAGAGTTAATGCGAGAAATTGGAGAACGAAAAGGAGAACAAAGTAAAGAAAAAACATAGAAAAAAGAATTGAAGAAGAAAATTGCAAAAGAAGAACACTGTAAATTGTAAGACTCAATCCAAAATCGTAAAAATAACAACTTCAATGTAATCGTATATATATGGTGTTTTTGAATAATCAAATCATTATCTTCTAAAAAAATGAGATCTTAAGATATCATGTTAGAGATTTCCGACTATTAATCTAGAAAAAAAAGAAAGAAATTAGTTATATTGATTCAAATTTACAAATTAATTGACTTGCTTATTTTATTAGTTTTAAAATTCAAATCATTATCTCAAATTGATTCATTTTATGTGGGATATTCTGTGAGATAAATAATGAATGATAGTGACTTTAATTTTGACTTTAAATTTTTTTGCAGATTTAATTGGATTAGATTAGATTTTATAGGTTAATAACCAAATTAATGATATGCTTATTTAAAGAGTTCTTAAAAAAACGGATTTAAATTTTGAAACCAAAAGCTATAAATAAGGGAGTTAAATTAGAAACAATATTAATTATAGAAATTGATATATTCTATATAAATAGAATGATATATTTTAATTAATAATATAATTGTTGAATTTAAAGATTATATAATTAAATTTAATTGTATTTGAATTCTATTTAGAAAGACGATGTCATCAATTTGATCTAATGGTGGAAAACATATGATTGAAATAGAATCAAGGGTCATGATTGCTTCATTGGTGATTAAGGGTTTTCTTTTAATAATATTTAGAGATTAGCAACCCTTGTGAATAACTTCCAAAATCACGAAAAAAACTTCTATAATAACAACTACATTGAACCAGTCAAATCGTTCCAACAAAATTGATTCAACAACAAAAAGTTGGCCAGTAGCATCAGCATCTGTTCCCAATTTTTAATCAATATATAGTAATTGATATTATCACACTCAAGAAATCATCAAGAAAATCTTACCTTTTAATTAACAAAAACATTAATAAAACCTCACCATTTATGTGGTACTTGAAAACTAAATTAAGACCATTTTAGCAATGCTTCTACAACCTGCACCAACATGTGGCCGTTAATTATTTATCGTGAATAAAGTTGAATTGTTTTAGGGAAGCCATTGGCTCCGACTATAGTTTTTAGTGTATTTCCTATAATTCTTTTTGGTTTTAAACAAACCATATTTGCATCATATGTCTAACTGTGTAAAATTAGAAGATTAAGAAATACCCTTAATATATTTGCAATTTTCACTATAAATTTGGCAAATAGTTGCGACTTATAACATGCAATCTTATCAAATAATGTCATTTACACAAGTAGAGAAAAATAGAATGTAGCTTGCTATATGATTTCTGGTTTAGAATATAGATTTAGTTTATTACCATTCTAAGTCCACTAATATGTCATTAATGTATCCATGGCTATAACACAAAACTTTTTGTACCAATCTTGTTTACAACCCAAATCCTATTCAGTACAGCCTGCATAGACCATTAAATCCCTTCATAATGATTAAGTTTCAATATGTTCATAAAAATCAAAGTGACAAACTTGGCCCAACTTTTGGAACATCACTCATGTTGATAAATACCTACAGATATAGACAAAATACCCAAAAATACACACATATACAAACACTAATGCATTTAAATACATAGAATTTTTCATAGAAAAATGCATAGCAGCACCTAAAAATACATACCAATACATACAAAAACACATAAAGTCCCTAAAAACATACTTCATCACTTAAACCTTGGATCTTCAAGCCTTTCCTTCAGACCCAGACTATTCATCTGCAACTCAACTTATTAATCTGGGTCCCAGAAAAATGACGGAAATTGGCATGTGTGTCACAAATTTGGTGAATCTTTGGTGTCTAGGGTTTTAGAATAGCCGTCGGGACGAAGCATAAGATTAGACTCCATTGCTTCGGTTGTGGCTAAGTAGTGGTGCATGTATATGTGTTCGCAGATCTGGTGAAGGAGGTGGATGACGGAGAAGATGGTAAGGTTGGTGGTGGAAGGTTTAACGCTGGATGGTAGTTTCCGTGATTGTTTTATGCGTTCATCTGGTAATGTGGATAATGATGTGTGAAGAGACATAAGGAAGGGTAGAGCAATGACACCTTTAAGCTTTAATTCCTTTAAAAGGGGGCGCTGGAGATGTGGTATGACGAAGAACTAGAATAAATAGAGGGAGGCTGAGGTGTTGGCCGAAAGGGCATCACCACTGGCAAGATTTCGGGTGAGATACAAAGGTGATCAACATAGTGTCACCTGAAAGGTGATTCTAGAGAGATTAAACATAAGAAAAGTTATAGATGCAAAGAGTCGGTTGGAGTATTTACATTTCTAATCAAGGAAGTATAGAGTGGTTTCTAGAGAGATTAAACGTAACAATAACCAGAAGTAATATTAGTTTATATAATGAAATAGTATGCTTGTTTGTTTAAACCTTACATTTTGATTGGCTGATTTTATTTCACATGGATCACCATCTTAACCATTCAAGTTAAATCTAAAGGCCAAAATTCAACCTCCTTGTTTTTAAGACTTGGTCTTAAAACTCTTCATATTCTTATTATGTATGTATTATATATATATATATATATATATATATATATATATATATATGTATATATATATATATATATATATATATATATATATATTTATAAACAAGGTAAAACTTTATAAATGGTCCCTATGGCAGTGAAATAATATAAATACCCTCCACTTAACGGCCAAAAGCTAACGGAGTTAACGAAAATGATCATTTGTTAAAAGTTTTGAAACCATAGGGACCATTTGTGAGGTTTTTTGAACTTAGAGACTAAACTTGATATTTTTGAAAACCACAGGGACCATTTTTAAAGTTTTGTCTCTCTCTCTCTCTCTCTCTCTCTCTCTATATATATATATATATATATATATATATATATATATATATATATATATATATATATTTATATATATATATATATATATATATATATATATATATATTTGTTCATTCATAAACATATAATGGGTCTATAAATATGAAACGACATGGTGGTCTTTTATGCCCATATATTTAATAATAATCTCATTGGTAACCTCCAAGACTTTTGAGGCCATATTTAATAAAGTCCATGCTACGAATTTTTATGAAAGTTTACAGACATAGTTTACATGCTAATAATGTATTTGTAAAAGTAGTTTGGATTTTCGATGTTGTCTAATTAATGATAAATGATGGTTAAAAGAATAAAGAATTGAGTTAGTGGTTGGCGTTACTAAATAAGAAATCATTAAAAAAATTCTCTGTCATTAAAAACTTGATAAAATTACTGACATTAAGTTTGGTTTCTTTTATGATCCTCCTTCAAAGTTGGTACTTTTTTACATTTGTGTCATGTCTGGTTAAAGTAGTTGTTTTTTTTAAAATGTGTAGTCTTGTGTATGAAGTTAGAAGGGAGTGTGTTTGGAAGATTAAGGTGCCTTGGGTATGTTCGTGTAACAGAAACAATACTTTAATTTAAGCCATATTATCATCCTTTAAATGTAATCCATCCAAAAAATCACCATGATCTATTTTTTAAATTTCAATTTAAATTAACATTGCAATTACAGATATTCCATTATAATCCTAGACCAAAACACACTAAATTCTATTTTGTTTAAATTTGCCTTGACGTCGACTTCCTTCATGTTTCCCTTTCTCTTTTTTTACTTACTAGATTATGACCCGCGTTAACCACGTATAATATAAATTAAATACACATCACGTTGATAGATGGTATTGTTTTAGGTGAAATTTTAATAAAAAATGTTAGTTAGATTCCTTTTGAGTTTTTGAACCAAATTTATTAAATAAAAATATTTAATTTTTGTATTAGAGCAATTTGGTGTTTTAATACAGTAATTTTTGACATAAATGATCCACGTGATATTTGTTTTATCACAACACAATGTGACTCATTGATTAAAACATGTTGCGTAGTAACTTTATGAATTTACTTTGTTCGGTATACAAACCCCCATAGAGGCTTATATGACACTTTTCATATTGGTCATGTAAAACCAAAAGCAACAATAAGTTGCTATGTGTACCAGAAATGCTAAATTTTGTAAAGAAATTTGATAAACATTACAATTAAAGTGCATTGCCATAGCCATAAACATCAAACTCAGACATTGTAATTTGGTCAATTTCTAAAATGTATGATTTTTCAGGCTACACCTAATCAGGTATACATATCTTCCGATCAAAGAAATTATTACAAAAAAAAGCCTTGTTATGAACAAAAATATAATATTGGTTTCATAATTTGCAAAAGGTTAACACTAATAAATAATAATGAACTTTCACAAATCTTACATTTCGGTCACTTCATTTAACTAACAAATGAATTTCAGTCTAGAGGATTGATTCAAGAAGTGCATCCATGACTTCTTGTAGCTGAATTTTGGGGGAATTCTAAGACCTATTAAGATATGTGGGAATGGTCTTTGAGACTACGGTTGGTTTCTAGAGGGCAATACAAATTCAAAATGTTAGCATGTATCTTTCCTGTGGTAGATTGATTAATTTTTTATGACATCTCAACAAGAATATAGAAGAAGACCATTGAAGAAAAGCATTATAAATCATACGACTCTATCCAAAACTATAAGAATAAAAAATTCAATGTAATTCTCTCTCTCTCTCTCTATATATATATATATATATATACACACACACACACACACACACACATATATATATATATATATATATATATATATATATTATTTTTTAATAAGGAAATCAGTATCTTCCAAAAAATTGGGATCCTAAGATATCAATTTAGAGATTTTCGATTATTCATCTGAAAAAAAAAGATAACAGTTATATTGATTCAAAATGTCAAATTAATTAACTTCCTTATTTAATGAGTTTTAAAATTCAAACCGTTATCTGAAATTGATTCATTTTACGTGAGATATACTGGGAAGTAAATTATGAATAATTTTGACTTTAATTTTGACTCACAAATATTTTGTTGATTTCATGAGATTAGATTAGATTTTGTTGGTTAATAACCGAATTATTGATATGCTTATTTAATGATTTTTTTCAAAAAAAATAAAAAATAAAAAATAAAAAATAAACGGGGTTGAATTTTTAAGCCAAAAGCTATAAATCTAGGAGTTAAATTAGAAACAATATTAATTATAAAATCTGATATCTCGTATATAAATAGAATGATATGCTTCAATTGATAACATAATTGTTGAATTTAAAGATTATTATTTGGGGAAGATGATGTCAACAATTTGATCTAATGGTGGAAAACTTATGATTGAAATACAATCAAGAGTCCTGATTGCTTCATTGGTGAATTAAGAGTTCTCTTGTAATAATATTTAGATATGAATGAAACTAATATGCTTAAAGTAGATTGATTAATTTTTTTCATGACCTCTCAACAAGAATATATTAATAACATGTAAGAAGAAGAGAGAGTTAATGCGAGAAATTGGAGAACGAAAAGGAGAACAAAGTAAAGAAAAAACATAGAAAAAAGAATTGAAGAAGAAAATTGCAAAAGAAGAACACTGTAAATTGTAAGACTCAATCCAAAATCGTAAAAATAACAACTTCAATGTAATCGTATATATATGGTGTTTTTGAATAATCAAATCATTATCTTCTAAAAAAATGAGATCTTAAGATATCATGTTAGAGATTTCCGACTATTAATCTAGAAAAAAAAGAAAGAAATTAGTTATATTGATTCAAATTTACAAATTAATTGACTTGCTTATTTTATTAGTTTTAAAATTCAAATCATTATCTCAAATTGATTCATTTTATGTGGGATATTCTGTGAGATAAATAATGAATGATAGTGACTTTAATTTTGACTTTAAATTTTTTTGCAGATTTAATTGGATTAGATTAGATTTTATAGGTTAATAACCAAATTAATGATATGCTTATTTAAAGAGTTCTTAAAAAAACGGATTTAAATTTTGAAACCAAAAACTATAAATAAGGGAGTTAAATTAGAAACAATATTAATTATAGAAATTGATATATTCTATATAAATAGAATGATATATTTTAATTAATAATATAATTGTGGAATTTAAAGATTATATAATTAAATTTAATTGTATTTGAATTCTATTTAGAAAGGCGATGTCATCAATTTGATCTAATGGTGGAAAACATATGATTGAAATAGAATCAAGGGTCATGATTGCTTCATTGGTGATTAAGGGTTTTCTTTTAATAATATTTAGAGATTAGCAACCCTTGTGAATAACTTCCAAAATCACGAAAAAAACTTCTATAATAACAACTACATTGAACCAGTCAAATCGTTCCAACAAAATTGATTCAACAACAAAAAGTTGGCCAGTAGCATCAGCATCTGTTCCCAATTTTTAATCAATATATAGTAATTGATATTATCACACTCAAGAAATCATCAAGAAAATCTTACCTTTTAATTAAAAAAAACATTAATAAAACCTCACCATTTATGTGGTACTTGAAAACTAAATTAAGACCATTTTAGCAATGCTTCTACAACCTGCACCAAGATGTGGCCGTTAATTATTTATCGTGAATAAAGTTGAATTGTTTTAGGGAAGCCATTGGCTCCGACTATAGTTTTTAGTGTATTTCCTATAATTCTTTTTGGTTTTAAACAAACCATATTTGCATCATATGTCTAACTGTGTAAAATTAGAAGATTAAGAAATACCCTTAATATATTTGCAATTTTCACTATAAATTTGGCAAATAGTTGCGACTTATAACATGCAATCTTATCAAATAATGTCATTTACACAAATAGAGAAAAATAGAATGTAGCTTGCTATATGATTTCTGGTTTAGAATATAGATTTAGTTTATTACCATTCTAAGTCCACTAATATGTCATTAATGTATCCATGGCTATAACACAAAACTTTTTGTACCAATCTTGTTTACAAGCTAAATCCTATTCAGTACAACCTGCATAGACCATTAAATCCCTTCATAATGATTAAGTTTCAATATGTTCATAAAAATGAAAGTGACAAACTTGGCCCAACTTTTGGAACATCACTCATGTTGATAAATACCTACAGATATAGACAAAATACCCAAAAATAAACACTAATGCATTTAAATACATAGAATTTTTCATAGAAAAATGCATAGCAGCACCTAAAAATACATACCAATACATACAAAAACACATAAAGTCCCTAAAAACATACTTCATCACTTAAACCTTGGATCTTCAAGCCTTTCCTTCAGACCCAGACTATTCATCTGCAACTCAACTTATTAATCTGGGTCCCAGAAAAATGACGGAAATTGGCATGTGTGTCACAAATTTGGTGAATCTTTGGTGTCTAGGGTTTTAGAATAGCCGTGGGGACGAAGCATAAGATTAGACTCCATTGCTTCGGTTGTGGCTAAGTAGTGGTGCATGTATATGTGTTCGCAAATCTGGTGAAGGAGGTGGATGACGGAGAAGATGGTAAGGTCGGTGGTGGAAGGTTTAACGCTGGATGGTAGTTTCCGTGATTGTTTTATGCGTTCATCTGGTAATGTGGATAATGATGTGTGAAGAGACATAAGGAAGGGTAGAGCAATGACACCTTTAAGCTTTAATTCCTTTAAAAGGGGGCGCTGGAGATGTGGTATGACGAAGAACTAGAATAAATAGAGGGAGGCTGAGGTGTTGGCCGAAAGGGCATCACCACTGGCAAGATTTCGGGTGAGATACAAAGGTGATCAACATAGTGTCACCTGAAAGGTGATTCTAGAGAGATTAAACATAAGAAAAGTTATAGATGCAAAGAGTCGGTTGGAGTATTTACATTTCTAATCAAGGAAGTATAGAGTGGTTTCTAGAGAGATTAAACGTAACAATAACCAGAAGTAATATTAGTTTATATAATGAAATAGTATGCTTGTTTGTTTAAACCTTACATTTTGATTGACTGATTTTATTTCACATGGATCACCATCTTAACCATTCAAGTTAAATCTAAAGGCCAAAATTCAACCTCCTTGTTTTTAAGACTTGGTCTTAAAACTCTTCATATTCTTATTATGTATGTATTATATATATATATATATATATATATATATATATATATATATATATATATATATATATATATATATATATATATATATATATGTATATATATATATATATATATATATATATATATATATATATATATTTATTAAGAAGGTAAAACTTTATAAATGGTCCCTATGGCAGTGAAATAACATAAATACCCTCCACTTAACGGCCAAAAGCTAACGGAGTTAACGAAAATGATCATTTGTTAAAAGTTTTGAAACCACAGGGACCATTTGTGAGGTTTTTTGAACTTAGAGACTAAACTTGATATTTTTGAAAACCACAGGGACCATTTTTAAAGTTTTGTCTCTCTCTCTCTCTCTCTCTCTCTATATATATATATATATATATATATATATATATATATATATATATATATATATATATATATATATATATATATTTGTTCATTCATAAACATATAATGGGTCTATAAATATGAAACGACATGGTGGTCTTTTATGCCCATATATTTAATAATAATCTCATTGGTAACCTCCAAGACTTTTGAGGCCATATTTAATAAAGTCCATGCTACGAATTTTTATGAAAGTTTACAGACATAGTTTACATGCTAATAATGTATTTGTAAAAGTAGTTTGGATTTTCGATGTTGTCTAATTAATGATAAATGATGGTTAAAAGAATAAAGAATTGAGTTAGTGGTTGGCGTTACTAAATAAGAAATCATTAAAAAAATTCTCTGTCATTAAAAACTTGATAAAATTACTGACATTAAGTTTGGTTTCTTTTATGATCCTCCTTCAAAGTTGGTACTTTTTTACATTTGTGTCATGTCTGGTTAAAGTAGTTTTTTTTAAAAATGTGTAGTCTTGTGTATGAAGTTAGAAGGGAGTGTGTTTGGAAGATTAAGGTGCCTTGGGTATGTTCGTGTAACAGAAACAATACTTTAATTTAAGCCATATTATCATCCTTTAAATGTAATCCATCCAAAAAATCACCATGATCTATTTTTTAAATTTCAATTTAAATTAACATTGCAATTACAGATATTCCATTATAATCCTAGACCAAAACACACTAAATTCTATTTTGTTTAAATTTGCCTTGACGTCGACTTCCTTCATGTTTCCCTTTCTCTTTTTTTACTTACTAGATTATGACCCGCGTTAACCACGTATAATATAAATTAAATACACATCACGTTGATAGATGGTATTGTTTTAGGTGAAATTTTAATAAAAAATGTTAGTTAGATTCCTTTTGAGTTTTTGAACCAAATTTACTAAATAAAAATATTTAATTTTTGTATTAGAGCAATTTGGTGTTTTAATACAGTCATTTTTGACATAAATGATCCACGTGATATTTGTTTTATCACAACACAATGTGACTCATTGATTAAAACATGTTGCGTAGTAACTTTATGAATTTACTTTGTTCGGTATACAAACCCCCATGGAGGCTTATATGACACTTTTCATATTGGTCATGTAAAACCAAAAGCAACAATAAGTTGCTATGTGTACCAGAAATGCTAAATTTTGTAAAGAAATTTGATAAACATTACAATTAAAGTGCATTGCCATAGCCATAAACATCAAACTCAGACATTGTAATTTGGTCAATTTCTAAAATGTATGATTTTTCAGGCTACACCTAATCAGGTATACATATCTTCCGATCAAATAAATTATTACAAAAAAAAGCCTTGTTATGAACAAAAATATAATATTGGTTTCATAATTTGCAAAAGGTTAACACTAATAAATAATAATGAACTTTCACAAATCTTACATTTTGGTCACTTCATTTAACTAACAAATGAATTTCAGTCTAGAGGATTGATTCAAGAAGTGCATCCATGACTTCTTGTAGCTGAATTTTGGGGGAATTCTAAGACCTATTAAGATATGTGGGAATGGTCTTTGAGACTACGGTTGGTTTCTAGAGGGCAATACAAATTCAAAATGTTAGCATGTATCTTTCCTGTGGTAGATTGATTAATTTTTTATGACATCTCAACAAGAATATAGAAGAAGACCATTGAAGAAAAGCATTATAAATCATACGACTCTATCCAAAACTATAAGAATAAAAAATTCAATGTAATTCTCTCTCTCTCTCTCTCTCTCTATACACACACACACACACACACACACACACACATATATATATATATATATATATATATATATATATATATATATATATATATTATTTTTTAATAAGGAAATCAGTATCTTCCAAAAAATTGGGATCCTAAGATATCAATTTAGAGATTTTCGATTATTCATCTGAAAAAAAAGATAACAGTTATATTGATTCAAAATGTCAAATTAATTAACTTCCTTATTTAATGAGTTTTAAAATTCAAACCGTTATCTGAAATTGATTCATTTTACGTGAGATATACTGGGAAGTAAATTATGAATAATTTTGACTTTAATTTTGACTCACAAATATTTTGTTGATTTCATGAGATTAGATTAGATTTTGTTGGTTAATAACCGAATTATTGATATGCTTATTTAATGATTTTTTTCAAAAAAAATAAAAAATAAAAAATAAAAAATAAACGGGGTTGAATTTTTAAGCCAAAAGCTATAAATCTAGGAGTTAAATTAGAAACAATATTAATTATAAAATCTGATATCTCGTATATAAATAGAATGATATGCTTCAATTGATAACATAATTGTTGAATTTAAAGATTATTATTTGGGGAAGATGATGTCAACAATTTGATCTAATGGTGGAAAACTTATGATTGAAATACAATCAAGAGTCCTGATTGCTTCATTGGTGAATTAAGAGTTCTCTTGTAATAATATTTAGATATGAATGAAACTAATATGCTTAAAGTAGATTGATTAATTTTTTTCATGACCTCTCAACAAGAATATATTAATAACATGTAAGAAGAAGAGAGAGTTAATGCGAGAAATTGGAGAACGAAAAGGAGAACAAAGTAAAGAAAAAACATAGAAAAAAGAATTGAAGAAGAAAATTGCAAAAGAAGAACACTGTAAATTGTAAGACTCAATCCAAAATCGTAAAAATAACAACTTCAATGTAATCGTATATATATGGTGTTTTTGAATAATCAAATCATTATCTTCTAAAAAAATGAGATCTTAAGATATCATGTTAGAGATTTCCGACTATTAATCTAGAAAAAAAAGAAAGAAATTAGTTATATTGATTCAAATTTACAAATTAATTGACTTGCTTATTTTATTAGTTTTAAAATTCAAATCATTATCTCAAATTGATTCATTTTATGTGGGATATTCTGTGAGATAAATAATGAATGATAGTGACTTTAATTTTGACTTTAAATTTTTTTGCAGATTTAATTGGATTAGATTAGATTTTATAGGTTAATAACCAAATTAATGATATGCTTATTTAAAGAGTTCTTAAAAAAACGGATTTAAATTTTGAAACCAAAAGCTATAAATAAGGGAGTTAAATTAGAAACAATATTAATTATAGAAATTGATATATTCTATATATATAGAATGATATATTATAATTAATAATATAATTGTTGAATTTAAAGATTATATAATTAAATTTAATTGTATTTGAATTCTATTTAGAAAGACGATGTCATCAATTTGATCTAATGGTGGAAAGCATATGATTGAAATAGAATCAAGGGTCATGATTGCTTCATTGGTGATTAAGGGTTTTCTTTTAATAATATTTAGAGATTAGCAACCCTTGTGAATAACTTCCAAAATCACGAAAAAAACTTCTATAATAACAACTACATTGAACCAGTCAAATCGTTCCAACAAAATTGATTCAACAACAAAAAGTTGGCCAGTAGCATCAGCATCTGTTCCCAATTTTTAATCAATATATAGTAATTGATATTATCACACTCAAGAAATCATCAAGAAAATCTTACCTTTTAATTAACAAAAACATTAATAAAACCTCACCATTTATGTGGTACTTGAAAACTAAATTAAGACCATTTTAGCAATGCTTCTACAACCTGCACCAAGATGTGGCCGTTAATTATTTATCGTGAATAAAGTTGAATTGTTTTAGGGAAGCCATTGGCTCCGACTATAGTTTTTAGTGTATTTCCTATAATTCTTTTTGGTTTTAAACAAACCATATTTGCATCATATGTCTAACTGTGTAAAATTAGAAGATTAAGAAATACCCTTAATATATTTGCCATTTTCACTATAAATTTGGCAAATAGTTGCGACTTATAACATGCAATCTTATCAAATAATGTCATTTACACAAATAGAGAAAAATAGAATGTAGCTTGCTATATGATTTCTGGTTTAGAATATAGATTTAGTTTATTACCATTCTAAGTCCACTAATATGTCATTAATGTATCCATGGCTATAACACAAAACTTTTTGTACCAATCTTGTTTACAAGCCAAATCCTATTCAGTACAGCCTGCATAGACCATTAAATCCCTTCATAATGATTAAGTTTCAATATGTTCATAAAAATCAAAGTGACAAACTTGGCCCAACTTTTGGAACATCACTCATTTTGATAAATACCTACAGATATAGACAAAATACCCAAAAATACACACATATACAAACACTAATGCATTTAAATACATAGAATTTTTCATAGAAAAATGCATAGCAGCACCTAAAAATACATACCAATACATACAAAAACACATAAAGTCCCTAAAAACATACTTCATCACTTAAACCTTGGATCTTCAAGCCTTTCCTTCAGACCCAGACTATTCATCTGCAACTCAACTTATTAATCTGGGTCCCAGAAAAATGACGGAAATTGGCATGTGTGTCACAAATTTGGTGAATCTTTGGTGTCTAGGGTTTTAGAATAGCCGTGGGGACGAAGCATAAGATTAGACTCCATTGCTTCGGTTGTGGCTAAGTAGTGGTGCATGTATATGTGTTCGCAGATCTGGTGAAGGAGGTGGATGACGGAGAAGATGGTAAGGTTGGTGGTGGAAGGTTTAACGCTGGATGGTAGATTCCGTGATTGTTTTATGCGTTCATCTGGTAATGTGGATAATGATGTGTAAAGAGACATAAGGAAGGGTAGAGCAATGACACCTTTAAGCTTTAATTCCTTTAAAAGGGGGCGCTGGAGATGTGGTATGACGAAGAACTAGAATAAATAGAGGGAGGCTGAGGTGTTGGCCGAAAGGGCATCACCACTGGCAAGATTTCGGGTGAGATACAAAGGTGATCAACATAGTGTCACCTGAAAGGTGATTCTAGAGAGATTAAACATAAGAAAAGTTATAGATGCAAAGAGTCGGTTGGAGTATTTACATTTCTAATCAAGGAAGTATAGAGTGGTTTCTAGAGAGATTAAACGTAACAATAACCAGAAGTAATATTAGTTTATATAATGAAATAGTATGCTTGTTTGTTTAAACCTTACATTTTGATTGGCTGATTTTATTTCACATGGATCACCATCTTAACCATTCAAGTTAAATCTAAAGGCCAAAATTCAACCTCCTTGTTTTTAAGACTTGGTCTTAAAACTCTTCATATTCTTATTATGTATGTATTATAAAGTAGTATAGATGTTTAAACCTTACATTTTGATTGGCTGATTTTGTTTCACATGGATCACCATCTTAACCATTCATGCAACATCTAAAGGCCAAAATTCAACCTCTTTATTTTTAAGATTTGGTCTTAAGAGTTTTCATATTCTTATTATGTATGTATTATAAAGTAGTATATATATATATATATATATATATATATATATATATATATATATATATATAGTGTTTTTGAATAAGGAAATCATTATTTTCCAAAAAACTAGGATCTTAAGATATCATATTGGATATTTTTGGTTATCCATCTCAAAAAAAAAAGATATCAGTTATATTGATTCAAAATTTCAAATTAATTGACTTGTTTTTTTAACGAGTTTTAAAATTGCAACTGCTATCTCATATTGAATCATTTTATGTGGGATATACTGGGAAATAAATTATGAATAATATTAAATTTAATTTAGACTCACAAATATTTTGATGATTTACTGGGATTAGATTAGATTTTGTAGGTTAATAACTGAATTATTGATATGCTTATTTAATGAGTTTTTTTCAAAAAAAAGCTAAACGGGTTTGAATTTTGAAGTCGAAGCTATAAATAAAGGAGTGAAATTAGGAACAATGTTAATTACAAAAACTGATATATCATATATAAATAGAATGATATTCTTCAATTAATAACATAATTGTTGAATTTAAAATTCTATAATTAAATGTAATTGTGTTTGATTTTTATTTGGGGAAGATGATGAAACTAATATGCTTAAAGTAGATTGATTATTTTTTTCACAACCTCTCAACAGGAATACAATAATAACATGTAATAAAAAGACAATAAATGCAAGAAATTAGAGAACGAGAAGGAGAACAAAGTAAAGAAAGAACCTTGAAAAAAGAATTGATGAAGAAAATTGTTGAAGAACATTGTAAATCGTATGACTCAATTCAATATCGTAAGAATAACAACATTAATGTAATCGTATATATAAGGTGTTTTTAATAAGAAAATCATTATCTTCTAAAAAAATAGGATCCTAAGATATCATCTTGGAGATTTCCGGCTATTAATCTAGAAAAAAAGAAAGAAATTAGCTATATTGATTCAATGTTTCAGATTAATTGACTTGCTTTTTTCATGAGTTTTAAAATTCAAATCATTATCTAAAATTGATTCATTTTATGTGAGATATACTGTGAGATAAATTATGAATAATAGTGACTTTAATTTTGTCTCTCAAATATTTTGCAGATTTAATTGGATCATGTTAGATTTTATAGGTTAATAACCAAACTAATGATATGCTTATTTAAAGAGTTTTATCCCAAAAAATAAAATTAAGGGTGTTTGAATTTTGAAGCCAAAAGCTATAAATAAGAGTGTTAAATTACGAATATTAATTATAGAAACTGGTATCTCCTATATAAATAGAATGATATGTTTCAATTGATAACATAATTGCTGAATTTAAAGAAGATATAATTAAACGTAATTGTGTTTGAATTGTATTTGGGGATTTGGTGAAGATGATGTCATCGATTTGATCTAAGGGTAGAAAAATTAAGATTGAAATACAATGAAGGGCCTTAATTGTTTCATGGTGAATTAAAGGTTCTCTTTTAATAATATTTAGAGACTGTTGAAATTAATATGCTCAAAGTAGATTTATTAATTTTTTTCATGATCTCTCAACATGAATATAGTAATAACATGTAATAAGAAAAGAGTAAATGCAAGAAATTGGAGAACGATAAGGAGAACAAAGCAAAAGAAATAACCTAGAAAAAAAGAATTACAGAAGAAAATTATTGAAGAAGAACACTGTAAATCATAGGACTCAATCCAAAATCGTAAGAATAACAACTTCAATGTAATCGTATATATAGGATGTTTTTGAATAAGAAAATCATTATCTTCTAAAAAAAATGGGATCCTAAGATATCATCTTGAAGATTTTCGTCTATTAATCTAGAAAAAGAAAAAGAAAGAAATCAGTTATATTGATTGAAAATTTCAAATTAATTGAATTGCTTATTTTATGAGTTTTAAAATTTAAACAATTATCTCAAATTGATTCATTTTATGTGGAACAGACTGTGAGATAAATTATGAATAATAGCGACTTAAATTTTGATTCTCAAATATTTTGCAGATTTAATGGGATTAGATTAGATTTTATAGGTTAATAATCGAATTAATAATATGCTTATTTAAAGAGTTTTTTCAAAAACAAAAGCTAAGCGGGTTTGAATTTTAAAGCCAAAAGCTATAAATAAGTGGGTTAATTTATAAATAATATTAATTATAGAAACTGATATCTCCTATATAAATACAATGTTATGATTCAATTGATAACTTGATTGTTGAATTTAAAGGTTATATAATAAAATGTAATTGTGTTTCAACTATATTTGGGGATTTGGAGAAGATGATGTCATCAATTTGATCTAAGGGTAGAAAACATTTGATTAAAATACAATCAAGGGCCCTTATTGCTTTATTGGTGAATTAAGGGTTATCATTTAATAATATTTAGAGATTGTTGAAACTAATATTCTCAAAGTAGATTGATTAACTTTTTTCATGATCTCTCAACACGAATACAGTAATAACATGTAATAATAAAGGAGTAAATGCAAGAAATTGGAGAATGAGAAGGAGAACAAAGTAAAGAAAGTTCCTAGAAAAAAAGAATTGGAGAAGAAAATTGCTGAAGAAGAGCACTATAAATCATAGGAATCAATCCAAAATCGTAAGAATAACAACTTCAATGTAATCATATATATAGGGTGTTTTTGAATAAGAAAATCATCATCTTCTAAAAAAATAGGATCCTAAGATATCATCTTGGAGATTTTCGGCTATTAATCTAGAAAAAAAAAACCCAGTTATATTGATTCAAAATTTCAAATTAATTGACATGCTTATTTTATGAGTTTTAAAATTTAGACAATTATCTCAAATTGATTCATTTTATCTGTGATAAACTGTGAGATAAATTATGAATAATAGTGACTTTAATTTTTACTCTCAAATATTTTGTAGATTTAATGCGATTCGATTACATTTTATAGGTTAATAACCGAATTAATGATATGCTTATTTAAAGATTTTTTTTCAAAAAAAAAAAAAAAAAACTTAAGTGGGTTTGAATTTTGTAGCCAGAACCTATAAATAAGGAAGTTGAATTATGAACAATATTAATTATAGAAACTGATATCTCCTATATAAATAGAATGATATGCTTCAATTGATAATATAATTGTTGAATCCTTAGGCAAAGATCCCGAATATAAAAGATTTCTTCAAGATTTACTCGACACTCACCAACAACTAGAGAAGACTTCCAAGATAGTTTTTAGTGAGCGAAGTTCCATGGTTATTATGGAGGGCATACTAATGAACATGGGAGATCTTGGACACCTTACACTTCCATGTGAATTTGGAAACACCACGAAACATTTACCTTAGCCGATTCTGGAGCAAGTAGAAATTTGGTGCCATATTCGTTTTACCAAAAGCTCAAACTTCCAGAATTGAAGGCTACAAGGATGAAAATTCATATGGAAAATCGTTCAGTGACTCGTCCTCGAGGCATAATTGAGGACATTTTGGTAAAAATTGGAAAAATGAAGTGTTCTATATGGATGAAGAAAACGAGATTTAGGAGTTAGAAAAACTAATGCAAGAAGAAATTTATACAAGGGAACAGGTGAAGCGTACCAAGCCAAGAGTTTTAATTCCAATGGTCTTTGAGGTTTTTACTTTTTAAACATCAAAATCTCAAGTGAGTGAAGAAAGTGAAGGAACTGTTTTCTAAAGTGAGGATGAAGAAGAAGAAATTACACAAGACTTGTGTAAGTCCCCAAAATGCTTGGGTATCAATCATATCCGTTTGATGGTGCAGAATCCCAATCAAACGGATGAAGTCAAATCAAAATAGAAGAGAAGAAGAAGAGGAATAAGAATAAG
Organism: Lactuca sativa; assembly: GCF_002870075.4. Classification (NCBI taxonomy): domain Eukaryota; kingdom Viridiplantae; phylum Streptophyta; class Magnoliopsida; order Asterales; family Asteraceae; genus Lactuca; species Lactuca sativa. The sequence continues at coordinate 223,436,244 of NC_056630.2, forward strand.
ATGAATCTAATTTATTGATGATATGAATTATGCTCCTTACAAGAGATTCACACACACATACACACACTAGTACTTCTCTCTCTCTCTCTCTCTCTAGAACACCTTTGATTCACACACTTAAGCTCCTTGTCCTAATGAACTCCTCACCCACCTAACACCTATATATATGGGCCACAAACTCAAGGCCTAAACCCAATGCTAGACCGAAAACACATGGGTTTTCGGTCCAAGCTACAATTAATCCAATACAATTTTCGGCCCAAATAATAAAAACAATAAATTCTTAGAAAAGCAAAGTATAAACCATATTTTTGACCCAACAACTTAAGGTGGATGTTGAGGCTCGGGAACGAAAAAAAGAAAAAAGGAGAACCTGAACTTGCTGCAAAAAAATAAAGTGTTGAAGCTGAAACATGAGGAATGCGATTCTAAAACAAAGAGGGAGAAGGGTGCAAGCTTACAAAAAAGATGGAACGAGTAAAAAATGCAAATGGAGATCGTAACTCCAAACAATACCACGTAGGGCGACATGGAGTCCGACTCATGACTCCATAAAAATAAGCACTTCTATGGAGGCAACCCAAACTCGGTTTGAAATTTTTTAGATATTCATTTTTCATTTATGCATTTTTATTTAAGTTTTAGGATAATTCTTCATCGTACTCATCTTAATTTCAATGAATAGATGAAAAATCAAGTGTGGGGTTAAAGTTAAGAGTGGTTGACTTTTTTTCAAAATATTAATATTTTTGGTAAAAAAAATCGCAAAACCATGACGTGGGATTAAGCCCCACGATGTGAGAATTAATTTTTGCCCGATGATATTCACTAAATTTAAAACTCACGATGCGAGGTTTACCCGTCACGACGTGTGCCATAAAAAAACACCGGGGGGGGGGGGGGGGGGGGGGGAGGGGGGAGACCAGTTTAAACACAACCTTCAAACATTTGACTACCACTTTCAACCACTCACACAAACGGAAGAAGCACTTGCCCCACACTCGATTTTGACTTTTATTTTCCACTGATTTCTTCAAATTTCTCTCAATTTCATGTTTCCTATTTAATTTTGGTAAGATTTTTACACTCTAACCTTGTTAATTTTGCTAAATTTGTGCATTTTGGCTAGGGCTTGTTCTTGATGGAAAATGCCAAAATTGGGTCGATTTTTAGTGAAATAGTTACTTCATATGTCATTTTCGAACATTGCAATACTATCCTACAAAACCCTTGGCAAAATTTTGGATTTATGATGCTTGATTATGGTCTGATGGCAGACTTCATTCACGGATTACGACGTGGCTTTAGAGATCACGACGTGAGCTCAGAGTTTTCTATGATTTATTTGCTGAGTATTTGATCTTTGTTACTTCCTTTGGTTTTGATTATTGTTTATTTAATAGAAAACAACATCAAGAAGAACAAATGAACAATTCCAAGAAATGTGTTAGACCTTCACCCATTTTATTAACTTCCAGTTAACATGCCTCAAAGTGTGGTGAGTAACTTCAAAAACAAGATGGGATGGTTACACAACAGAGAATTCGCCATTTCGCCACATATTGATTGGGAAAAATTAGAAGAACTATGACTCACGATAAGGATGGCCTCATATTTAACGAAGACATTTACTGGGGATGGGTTTTCCTTTAGTTGTAATGGGTGGAATAATTTATTTTCTATTAGCGAGCTGGTGTTTAAGGAATTATGTGTTGAGTCTTTCGCTTCCGTCTCATTTGAAAATGCCACGACGGATCCTTACTTTGAACGAGCATTAATTTTTCGCCTTGGGGGCAAATATCGGGAATGTAGTCTCACAAAATTTTCTTGGAGAATGGGTATGTATGAGCAAAATGAAACAAGGTGTCCAATTTTTGACATCTTTTTAGGGCGACTGCGCAAGATTATCCTCCGAGGGTGAATGGTTATAACTTTTGTTCCACAATTGTAAACCAGGCATTCCATTTTGGTGTCTCGCAAGAGAGTCACATCTGGTCTCCTATTCACCACCTCCTTTATCACTTGGTGACTTTCTCCATCAACCATAAGAAGTACAGAGACAAGGTTACAAGTCTCAACTTATTCGTATTATGGTCTATTATTGCTCCGGTTGTTTGCTGCAATATTTCATACCATCTTGCTATCTATTTAGGGAACAGGGCGGTAAGATCACACGTCGGGAGCCCTATAGCGGGAAGACACATTATCACTCGATTGACGATGTCTTATGGTATTTTTACACCCGCTTGACTTGTACCTTGACATGTAAGGACGGTGACGATTTATCCTTGGGTTAGTTGGAATCCATTCATGTCATTGGTAATATGGGTTCACAATGGAGTATTCCTGTGGACAATGATAGGGAGCAAATTCGTCAACCTGAGGAGCAGTCGAGACAAAGGGGGTGAAGGGATGTGAGAGCATGGGGTGCAAGGAGACAACATCAATAACCACCTCAAAAATTTGAGGGTGGGGTACCAACCGACCCGTTTCAAAGTCGGGTTGGTTCTTATTTATAAAATCTTCGCGGCGGTGTTAAATATCATAACGAAGCCATGGATGTCTTATTTTATCTACATCGAGAGACCACCTACCATGCCTCCTCATTATCCATACATTCCAACTTAGGAGGAGCTTTGGTCGCGATGGGGAGATGGAGTTAGGCCGAGCGGGACAAGAGACGATGAAGATGATTATTGATATTTATCCTTTTTATTTTTAATCATTTTCTTTTCTTAGTTATTTTGGTGTGTTTTATTTTGTGTGTTTTTTGTTTTGTATGTATTAAACTTGCCACCAAATTGTGTGATGATTTTTTTCTACTTTCCACCAAATCTGTGTTTTGGTGGGAAAATTATTATAGTATCAATAGTAGGAAGAAAAAAAGAGCGACAAGAGAAAGCGATAGAAGCCATGTGTTTTAGAGAAAAGAATTGAAGCCCACAATTTTTGATTAGTGTTGGGTGAAATTTTGTGTGCAAAGTGAGATTAGAGAAAAGAGAGGATTCCAGAAAATAAGGGTCTTAGAAGAGATCGATGCCATCACGTTTTCTAGATCAGTTTATACTATACTCACGTCGTAAGCCACAACAATCCCACCGTGAGTGGTAAAATATAACATTTTACTCTTCTCTTTCTTACAATGTTGCATATTCTTTCCCATATTGAGATGTTTTGCTTTGAAGATTCTAAGCACTATACTTTTTGAAGATGCAAGTTTCTGATTCACAAATTTCTGGCACATTCACGCGTACCAATGAAGTCCAAGTTCCAATTACACATTCAAGATGTTCGATTTTTCCACATGCTTTCAGAATTCGATCTCGCCACTACTACCCTAGGGAGTCTAATCCTTCTTCTCCGTTTTTTATTATTTTTATAGTTTTATGCATACAATGAGGGCATTGTATGAAATAAGTGTGCGGTAGGGGTCGAAAAAGGAAAATTAAAATTGCTAGAAAATTTAAAAATTTTCTAATATATTTGAAATAATAATCTAAAAGTTGAATATAGTAAGAAGTAAAAACTTAAGTTGCTAGTGTTGCGTGGGATGATCCAATGCGAACTCAAATATTTAACTGATCCAACATATGTTATAGTATATGTGTGGCTTCCTATTCTTAGTGAAAAATCATGAGATATGAAAGGTAATATGTTAGTTTGTATGATGTAATAAGTTTTGTAGCATGTACCTGAAATGTATCCAGGAGATCTTATGTAGTCATTGCACTTAGATTAATACATCTAACCAATAATGGTTGAAGTTGAGCTCCCTTGCTTAAGCATGTAGGATTTGAACAAAAAAGTGAGATATATAAAAAAAGATAAAATTGAAAAAGTTGGAAGAATTTTGGAGCTATCAAAGTATGAATATCAAAAGATCAAAAATTCTAAAGACTCAAAAGTTGAAGATGGCAAAAAATCAAACAAGAAGATGTTGAATTCAAAGAAATCAGAGAGCAAAAATCAAAGAAGTGATGAATTTGAAGAGATCCATTGTGGTATCAAAGTTGTAATTCTTTCTAGATATTATGTATGCTTGGGTAACTTAACAAAAAATATATTGAGGTTAAGAAAGATTTTTGGGGATGAATTTGGAGGGTTGCAAAAATGAGTATCGTATAAACTAACGGGTCAAGGTTCATAAGGATTGTGAGCAGCTAGGATTGGGGAAGTTCTTAGGAACTTTAGACACATATATGCACATTGAGGTCATGGTATAATGTTTGAGTTCATAATGGATTGTCTTATGTGATATTGGTGATGAAACCTTAACTTAAAAATTAGTTTTGCTTCGGGGGAAGAAAAAGATAAGTGTGAGGTATTTTGATATTGCCATATTCATACATATTTTTAGGCTATATTTTAATACATTGGTTAATTGCAAAGAAATGTGATACTTATTGAGTTAATTTATATTTTGCAGCCAAATAGGACACTCTTGATGAATAAGGACCAGAAGTGTCTGACATTGAAACTTTAGAGGATTGAAGCTTAAAAGAAGAAGATTTCAACAAAAAAGCCAAGCTCACGACGTGACACATCAATTCTCATGAAGTGAGGATGGAACTTCTAGAAGATTAGTACACAGAAGCTAGAATCCTTGCACGATATGGATATCTACCGAGCTCACGGTGTGAGCCATGTATTTTGAGAAACTATAAATACTCCTTTCCATTATTGATTTATAAAGCTTTTGGAGGAAGGATATTCTAAGATACTCGAATTTGGGAGTCAGAAACTAACGAAAAACATACTTTGGAAGGAGAGCTTCCTTGAAGATTAAAAATTTGAAGATCAAATCATTACATTCGGTTTGCATTATTTAATCATATCAATTTCTATTGAATTTGTGTGTTTGATTTCAGTTATGAGTAGCTAAATTAGTTTAATTTCGTTTAGCTAGATGAAACCTTAGAACTATGAGTTAGCTTATTATTTTATAGATTTTATGAAGTTGGTTTTATGCATGTGTTTGATTAACATTACCTAGCATGTTAAAGTTTGTGACTTTGTTGCATAAATTCAAGTTTAGTGTAGCTTAATGACCATTAAATTTCATGAATTTGTTTACATAGTAGTTTAGTGACAATTAAATTGCTAGAGCTAGGAGTGTCCACATCTAGATTAAGTAATAAAAGTAAAAAACTTAGTTGTGCTAGAGAACATAATTGTGACCATAATTGTTTTTCTTAATTGCTTTAGATAAATCCTACATAGCTAAATTACGATTAATAACTAATTATGTGTTTTCTTGTGTATGACCATACATAGTAGTAAATGAATTGGTGAAAATATTAGTATATTGGACCAAGATTGCTAATTACATAATAATTTGTCAAATCCTGCAAATTAGGGTTGTATTTTCTATCCTTGTACAACATAATTTCTTAGTGTAACCTTGTTACCCTGCCTTTGACATAAATCAAACTTGAACACTATACAAGTTACGCATCCAAGAATCGTAATTCAAGTCGAAACTTCTTTGTGTAGCCCAAGCACTTAACCATGTAAGCTAAAATTTCTAAACTTTGGGCCTTAGGCCAAATTTTCTCCGCTCAAAACCCCTACTTGGGCCTAAACTCTAATGGGCCCTTTGGGCCGAAAACACACATATGGGGCTAGGTTTGGCCGAGAATTAATATTTTGGGCTCTTTGAAACAAAAACCATTTATTAAGCTTTAATGGGCCGAAAACTCTTAATGGGCCAAACAAAAAATCGGGCTACTCCTCTTGGGCTACTCTTTTGGGCCGATGACTCCTATTGGGTTGGTTAGCCCATTTAAAAAAAAAATAAAAGAGGAAACACATTTATATAAATGTGACACCTCATTTTTGTATCACATACAACCAAGATTTTACATTACATACATCTATGCAACCTAAGATTAGCCAACAAGTATTAACCTTCTAACCTCTCTCTCCTCTCTTCTCTACCTCTCTCCCATATACATGCACACAAACACTTCACATTTCCAAAACTTCAAACACTTCTTCTTTCCTCTCAAAAATTCAAATTTCCTCTCATCCACTCTCTAAAACTCAAAAGAATTTTCCTCCTTCTTTCTCTAAATTCGTGAGTGTGTATGTGTTTTTCAAGAAGTACTCTTCAAGCCTACATAAGTTGGTAAGTTCATGCTTGATTTAAGTGTTTTTGATTCATATATATGCTTAGAACTTTCAATTTACACAATTTTTTTGGGTGTAAAACACTTAGAGCCAACATCATTTCAAAAATATCATCAAGAACTCAAGCTAGGTCAAAGATTCTTCTTCTTCTTCTTCTTCATCTACATCAAAAAAACATCAAAGCCTCAAACCCCACTATTTTTCATGTATTCATACTCTTTGGGGGGGGGGGGGGGGGATTCAAGTCAAAGTTTCAGTTAACCATTGAATAATTGCATGGACCATTGTGTTGTATGTTTAACTTTTGGGTTTTTACTTGAACAGTGAAGTTTATCATATAGATCTTCATAAAAATAATGAGATAAGAGTTGTTAACAAATATATTTTTTGAAAACACTAGATATGGGGCTATCCACTCCAAAAATAACATAATCAAGTAATGTGTGCAAACATGTATAACATAAACTAATTTTCCAGCCTTCCACAGAAATGTTATATGTCATTCTCAAACTGTTTTGACAACCATAAATGTAATATTTTTGAAAATTGTTTTACATGTAAAAATTTCAGGTTTATACCTTTCAAATGACTACTCTCATGCGTTCAATTTCAGTTTTATACCTTTAAAATAACAAATATTCTTGTCTTTAGATGGAAGTTTTAAAGGTTGTAACATTTTGAAAAAACCTAGACATGATAATTTCATGTACTATTATACTTGATTATATAAACACTTTCAATTACACTAGATACACTTAAGTCGTTTTACAAGAAAGAAAAGCTATAGTTTCCATAAATATGTTCAGGCTCTTGTGAGACACTCCTTTAGTCGTACGTACCTAGCATAGGCAGCGAGTCCCGTTAGTTATAATCAGAGTCTCCTGGAGGGAGAACGCGAGTTTTTGTATAGATCTATACGGGGTTGACATCCCACACATGAGCCTCCGTTCACTACAACTAGACTAGGACAGTCTATGGTGACAAATATGTAACCAAAACCGACGCCTAAAGAACGTCATGACTGGCATATCAGTCATATCAAGCATGGTTATAGCGACTTACATAGGGATTAACAATACGATTTTGTTTTACAGGAAGCTTTACTTCGTTAGTTTTATTAAAAGAAATGAAACTATATATGCAAACATCGGTACACTATTCATTTTCATCATGGTCTTAGGGTTTAAAACTACAGTTTGCTATTAAGAAAATATTAGATTTTCTTGACACATTCATTTTTACTCAACAAGGAAAAGACACATAGAGAGTAACAACATTATTTGGATTTACAAAGGATTTACATTCTACTCGTTTTTACAAAATAACAAACTCTGTTTCGTATACTTTGTAAACTGATTTCACCACTTGGGTCTTAGGGTTTTAAGACTACAACACCTTTCTATACAAAAAGTATAGGATTTTCTGGGGATACACTATTTTAAAACACAAAGAAAGGATAATAAAGGACACGCATGCAATTATACACGGTTTTTGAACGAAACACACAAACAATTTTTTTTATACAAAAATATTGGATTTTATGGAGGTTTACAACTTATTATAAGAGATGATATTACAAAGTTTTTCCTACAAACATGCTTATGAACTCACCAACATTCTATGTTGACGCTTTTCAAAACAACTTTTATTCTCAGGGACTTAGTGAACAGGTACTCGATCCTTAGATCGGGATTATTTTACTACCTTTTTGAGCAACCATACATTATGTTTTTTTTGTGTAATTGTTAAACAAGTACAATTTGTAAAACAGTGAATGTTGGTATATTGTAATGTATGATGTTTGGTTGCTATGTTTCATTTATATTCAATTGTTATGATACTGTACATAAAGTCATCCGCCACCACATGTTTCTGACGTTCTACTTTGGGGGTGTGATAGATTGGTATTAGAGCATTGTTTATAGTGAAGTAGTATATCTAACCATAAAAGATATACAACTATGAATACAATGGGACTAAAACACTTAGACTAAATGTATACCTTAAGGATATAAGTATCTTGTAAAAGTATACATTCTTGCTAGAACCATATCATAATAAGAACAAAACAAAAGTATATAGATGTTGAACACTATAGTCAAACCTGGCCAGTTATGTAATCATATCTGGGATAAATATAGCTTGATCAGCTATATTTATTTGAGATACGACCAACATGTGTTTGGGAGTGAGGGTAGTGTTGCAACGAGTCTAAAAAAAATTGTCTACTTTACATGCAAAGGAGCATTCGAGCCAAACCTAAAGCTTAAAATACTATGGGAGTATTTTATGATACTAAACAATTACAACAAGTCTAAAAACTGATTGATTTTCTACACTAGGAAACAATAGGATCAAACATGTAATGCTAAAAGAGTACTTTAGAATACCGCATAACCTCCACACTTAAACCTCCTACATGTATCTCCTACCTCTATTCTCGCACAAGCAACATGGCCGAATCTCACCAGAAAGACCCTTATTACACTGCCATAGTGGCCAACAAATGGACCGGGCAAGAACAAGGAGAGGCTAATGAAGAAAACATAGAAGTGGGTCCTGAGGAGTACCTAGAGATGAACTATGAGGGAGACGATTCCGATGAGGAATCAGACGACGCTGAAAGCGCTAGAGGGATCCCTAGAGAGCCTTACCCATTGGGAGCAATACCAATCCAGCCTGTAGAGGAAGAGAACCCCATTGACCATCTACACTCCTTAGAGGAGGACGTGATCTCCCTAAGACAACAACTCATTAAGGCTAAGGCTAGGGCATCCTTAGCAAAACAGAGAGCGGAAGAGGCCACTCTTGAAATGAGCGAAATGGTGGGTGCCTGGTACACCACTTCGGCATATGAGAGTCACTAAATTACATGCACTATGTCTTAGGTTTATTATGTCTTCGTTACAACTAGTAGTTGTAAATCAAGAGAGGTGCGCCCTCCAAGAATCCATGTAATCCGGATTCACTAATTGTATGGATAACTATATTCTATGATGATAAACTTAGCATTCGTACAATGTCTATTTCTACTCTTTACCATAAACACATCATCGGGATGTAGGTCGAAGCATTTAGAGTCATACAACCACATGTGAAAATTTATATTGAAATATGGATAGATGAATACAACTACAATTGACCTTGGTTACTAATGCGCTCGTTCCTCCTCACGCAACAAAACCATGTCCTCCCATGCAAACAACTAGCAACCCAACGAAACACCGATCCTACAAAATAGACTTCGCTACCTTCCAAGCCGTCATGATAGCTGTCATGGCACAACTCAATAACACAAAGGGAGATGTAAAAAAAAGGTATCAACAACTCTAACTATGGTCATAACCAGGGGCACCAACAAGGGGCTGCCCATAAGGGCACTCCAGACCACAAACCTAAGAGCAAGAAAAGAAAGTCCCGGAAAGAAAGGAAGAGTAAAACAACACAAGAGCCCTTGGAGAGGCCACAAACTGTTGCGGATCATACTGCCACAACACCTACCACACTGGCACCGGTCCGTCGATATGTCGGAACCCTACCAAAGTGTAACAGGTGTAATTTTCATCACTATGGAGCCTGCCGAAAGTTACACTACAAGAATTGCAATAAGAAGCAGCACACTACCTGTTTCTGTAGGGCTTCAATACGACTAATTCCCCAGAGCCCCAGCATCAGAATGAGCCCGACCTGTTACCAGTGTGATAAATCCAGACACTTCAGGAGAAACTACGTAATAACAAGGAACTTTGATAGGGAGGATGGAGTGCTAACAAACACTACATGAGAGACCCTTCTAAAATCACCTGCGGACAACGGTACGCCTTCACAATAAAGATATTTAAAGGTTATAGTCAATAATTATAGATTACACCCTCGTTCTAATGAAACATGTCATTCATATAAAAACTAAGGATCCTTACAGGTGAGATATGATGGCTTAGTATATACAGTAGAGTCATATATAATTGAGATTCTAAAGGTTTAGAGTTTGTTATGAATGAAACCCTAATTGTGATTTGATGAACAAGATGCGAAAAATAAGAACAAACACAAATAATGAAGATTATGTCGAATGATCACTCGATTTATTGAAATATGAGGAATAAATTACACTTAAAGCATAGACTAAAGAATCTAACACTACATAAGAAACCTCACGTGGCGGCTACATTTTGCCTCACCCTCTTAACCCTAATTATGAATAATACATGACTATTTATAGGGAAAAGACAAGTCTTGGGCTTTTAACCTAGAATTCATCAAAGGGGCCCATTGCCATCATCCATGGAGTGCTTTGAAACCCTACAATCTCCCCCTCAAAGTATGGAATGGATGACAATGCTTTAACTTCCAAAACAAGCATCTAGCAAATAAAAAGATCTGCAACGAGGAATATATGAAGCAATCCACGAATCTTGATTCTTCAATAGTCTTCAAACACGGGCTCTAGGATATATAAATCAAGCACTGAAGTAAAGTCTTTAAACTTCATTTTCGAATGTAATCCCAAAGAATCTTCATGAAAACCAAACCCGCCATAAAAACCCATTTCAGAATAAAGAGACCGAATCACTTCTTGTCTTTGAAGAGCTCCCCCTCCAAGTCACAATGATCTTTAAATAAGCTAATGATATAACCCATCAAAAAATATCATGTAACAACCCAAACTTTAGATTCATAATGCCACTTGATCGAGAAAATACAAGAAGTCGGAGATATAACAAGTCCTTAGCAGAGCTCGATGAAAAACTTCCACTGTAAAGGATACTTCTCCGTAAAAGCTTTAGCAGAGCTCGATGAAGAACTTCCGCTGTAAAAGCTACCTTCATAATTCTACCATAAGCTTTATCAAAAATCTTCAACTTTGAAAAGTCACAAATCCAATTTCGAATGGCCATACCAAATTCTCCCCCGATTTATAATCAAAAACATGATTATAAAGCCTTCAAATGGTCATGAGAATGATCTTGAATGGATAAAAATTTACTAAGCTCCCCCACGACAAAAGGATATACACAATGAAGTATAAAATCCGAAAAAATCATGAAAATTTGACGTTATCACGATAAACGACTTTCCAAACCGCCAAGACTTGATGGAATCTTTATTTTTCTGTTCACGAAAAAGATATGTGCGTTAACGAATTCAAAATTGTTCACCAGCCCTTAAAATTGTAAACTTTTTCGAAAAATGGGCTGAAATTGTCACTTTCCAGAAAACTCAGGGGCTGGAATTGTAATCATGCACCAATAAACCCCTTTATTTGTAACAAAATCTGGAATTGGTCCAAAACTGCCAAGGCATGAAACGCATAGGGACCAAAGGAGTCAATTCGCCGAAGTTTCAGGGAACATAAATGTAACATGTTTATCTTCTTCCCCAATTCTTTGACTGCATAAACGAACATGACTGGAGTGGAGAAATAATCACAGCGAACATCGTTAACAAAGAGAACGTGCAATCTGAGCTCAAGTGACCGAACCTAAGTTCGTTTCAAGATCGCCATTTTTATTCACCTGAAGCGAACACAACCGAACGTTCGGTTCCATTCGTTTCCATTTGAGACATTCGCTTCCAGGTCCATTCCAAGCTTCATCAGGAGAATCACCTTTCGCTTTCGGTCCTTCCTTCTTTCTTCCAAGCGCTTTCGTTCCAAGGGCTGACAAATGAACCCAATCATAGGTTCGCTTCTGATCGCAGATAAGGATTTCACCCCGATCTTGACTTTTCTGCTGACCAATGTTCGTCCCAATTGAGATTGATTCGTTTGCAGTTCATGAAACACCCATATCACAGTCCATTTCGTTCGTTTTTCGTTTCTAGCACAAACACGTGAACACTAAATCATTCCAGGTTCGTTCGTGGTTCACCTCCAATAGTCAATTTTGACTTTTTGCCTTGACTGGTGTTCTTCCAATTGAGTTCCAATTCCAATTTCATTCGTTCCCAGTGAGATTCGATTTCAATCGTTCCCAATATCACTCTTCCAATTCCCAGTGAGATCAAACATTACAGTTTTGTCCAATAAAACCACAACCCAGTTATGTTCATCCGATCTTTATCTATTCATCACTGGTATTCAAAATTGCCAAACACCCAATCGCTTTAAAGAAATCGTCAAAGCACATACGATCAAGGATTCACAAAAATTGGTTCCCAAACAAAACCGATTGAAACAAGTAGGTTATTTAACCACAGACTCGTACAAGAAACACCAAGATCGATCAAAGATTGATTACAAAATGAACACGCTGTAACACAGAGAATTAAGTCGATTGAAATAGCTAGTAATCGAAACCGTGAAAAACCCAAACATAATTTTGGATCGATTAAATTACAGGAACACATAATCGACATAAGATTAAACGAACAAGGGATGAACGCTTGCGGATCAAACAAATGAACATTGAAAGGGATCCATGGACTTATAGTATGAGACAAATGAACAGTACAGTGATGATGGGCTCGTGACAATTACGACATCGGATGAATACAGAAAAAAAAATTGGGCTAAATCGATCGAATAGATCCAGATTAACAGTAGATGAACAATGAACAACATAAATCTCCATGAACAGTAGATCGAACAAAAATCTTGATTCCAGGCAGCCAAAACACCAAAAATCTTCAAAATCTTGTGTAGAAAATCATCAAATCAAGAACCGATACTTCAAAAATCAATAGATTTTCAAAGACCTGCTCTGATACCACTTGTTATGAATGAAACCCTAATTGTGATTTGATGAACAAGATGCGGAAAATAAGAACAAACACAAATAATGAAGATTATGTCGAATGATCACTCGATTTATTGAAATATGAGGAATAAATTACACTTAAAACATAGTAAAGAATCTAACACTACATAAGAAACCTCACGTGGCGGCTACATTTTGCCTCACCCTCTTAACCCTAATTATGAATAATACATGACTATTTATAGGGAAAATACAAGTCTTGGGCTTTTAACCTAGAATTCATCAAAGGGGCCCATTGCCATCATCCATGGAGTGCTTTGAAACCCTACAGAGTTTGTGATTCCGTTCCATTTCCTGTTCCTCGTATGGTTGTGGATTTAGGACAGAGCCCCTCAGTCGACGGTCTTCCATTCTTAACTATACATTATTCATACACACCAAGAGATTATAGAGAGGCCTAGTGAGGACCATGTTATCAAATTCCATTGCTAATAATCAGAACACTCATACTACTAATACTCACTAAACGTGGTACAAAACGTTCGTAGTAGTGATAACAAGGACGAAACCGGGAGCGTTACAAACGTGTACATGGAATACACTCTCAATCTAAACAACCATCCCTTTCAAATCAATCCAACATCTATTAGAACAAGGAGCCCAACAGCGTTATTTGACATGGGTTGGCTTGATCGTCACCATAAAAAATTTTGATGGGTTTTGAGCATTCTAACACTCCTATGGTGTACAAGCAACCCTAGAAACCTTGGATCTATGTTTTATCTCTGATACATGCAAAATTGATTTTCCAAGTTTCTTAACCTATCTAGCATACTAGGGAACTTTTATTCATAAAAGATAGTAAGAAAACATACCTTGTAGTGATTTGGATTCTTTGAAAAACTTGCAAGCCTAGCACCCCAAGTGTGATGCCTCAAATGTCTCACACATCACCAAATGCAGTTGGAATAAACCTTGAGAGAAATGTCACACTACTAAAATCGGATATGCCCTCTTGTTGCTTGCTTACGTACCGATTTTGGTGATCAACATATTGCTTGTATAGTGTGTCATAATTAGGGTTACACCAAGTAAACCCTAATTTGACATGGCTCTTCATTTCCATGATCCATGGGTTCAAAGACACCATGGAGCATCCATGCAGCATCCTATCGGTTTTAGCCCAACTTGATAATCCATGGAGCATAAGCCCACTATACAAGTATGGATTATTTACACAATCAACCAATATATTTAACTAGTCTTATTTTTATCACTTAATTAATTCCAAATTAATTTTTGATCAATACTAATTATATAATCCTATTAATATATTAGAACTTATAATATATTAATAAACCATAAGTGTTATTTCTCTCATTTTAGTCTATCCAAATGGATGATGCCATGCAACCCAAATGGACCATGCTGATCGGGTCAAGTACATCCCATAATAGTTATGAACTTAGACACCTAATCCAACAGTCTCCCACTTGGATAAGTCTAATAACTATATCTGCAAGAATAACTTCAGGAACCGATCAGCAATCGTAGCTCTTTCAAGGTCTCGCGGAACTAACATGAAGATGATATTCCATTTAAGTTAAGTCATCATATAATCCTCTATTCTAGATAACAGTTGGAAAAATACATGGAACAATGTCTTACTTATTTTCCAGCAGTTTGTTTCCCGATTTCCGAATTGTTTGACCTAGAACTTAAGTGAACAGATCAACTTAGTTCTGACCGGGCCCGGTACATGGGTCAACACAAAATCATCGAGGGACCCAGATATCGCTTCTAATCCAAGAAGGAACAGTTAAACTTCGACTCATATGCTTGTTCTTCTACTTGTTGAATCATACACAAAGGTACGTTTTATAGCATCGAGTTACCAATGCGTTTTCGTACGATCAATGCATAACCAACTCATAGGCAACAAGTCATATCTCTAGGTTTGAAGACTTATATGATATTACCATCTCACGATCACTCAAGATAAATTCCATGAAGTGATACTAGTGAGCATTGGTTGAATGCAATACTCAGAACTTATGAGCACTCATGAGTGTTGTAGCACCACTTTGTCCAACATCTTAGACCTCTACAAGCCAACCCATGATAGTCTTGATTCATATCTACTTCCAACATATGATTGACTGTGGATGGTTTGAATAACTTAGTCATTCAGGAAGAGCGACTTAGTTATTCTGGAAGTCAAAACATGCAACGTGAAACACAAGAATAATCGAATCCAATATGGTCTAAGAACTTATGAATATAAATAAAACATCTTTTATTTATCACCATATTGATTACCCATCATTCATTGCATACTGTTTCAAACTATCAACTCTATACTTGAATAAAAACAATTGTTGTCCCATGCTCCAAGCATGTACACTATGTTTTTCTAAACACTAGTCATGTCACACGCCAAGTATGCACACAATGTTCTTTCTATGAATTTTACTCTGTGAAATAGATCGATTGAACATAATTCCAGTGATACTCATTTCACAATCCCAAATCCTTACCGCAAATGCAAGAATTCCAAATTCCCGCCATTTACCTAAATCTGTTAGATTCTAAACTTACATGCATTGGTCCTCTTGTAATGATTATGTACAAAGTCAAAAAGACTTGTCAACAGATATTACAGAGTATTCCAATGGAGATCAACTCTATGAAGTCAAAGTTCATTGGCTTTGAACATTCTTCTTGCATTAAGTTTCCTAATCTTACACAGATTTAATGAATACCTTCCACCTATGGGAACATTTCCATATCCCCCGTTTGACTATTACTCCTGAACAAGAGTTGCCTTTTTTTTCAGAATATGTCATTATGGTCCTTCCAAAACTAACACTATACTTCTAACTGTCCCTGGCCAATCAATCTTTGGTAAACCTTTGATTGTCCTCGATAATTGCTTAATCAAATTAGTCATATCTAGTTCTAGTACTTTTCCTTCTTAATGCTTTGGGCATTTGGAAAATTTAGAATAGATAAATCTTATATCGCATGCAACCGATCCTATATCCGAAGCATATGAGATGTTGGTTTATTAATCGGTTTGGAAGTCACAATTTTACATGCATGGCTGAAACTAATAAGTATTTAATTTTCCTTTATTTAGAGATTTTAGAGATTGAATAAATTTAAATGGGTAGAGGGGTTTGACAGGTTCAAAAGGATTGCATACGTTGGAGAATTGCAAGGGGCACGTTGGGAATGTATGATACCTTTACCGGTTCTTTTGGTTAGCTAGCATTTTATAAGTATTTTATTGTTTTCTTCCTTTGATCCCACGTGATGTACTAAGCCTATATATATGCCTCCTTTTCCATATGAATGAATAGATTAGAGTTTTCTTTTGTCCTTTCTTTCTTTCAATGCATAGTTAGAAAAGTCTTTTTCTTATGTTCTTTTTTCTGTCATGATATTTGAGTATTAAGCAAACACAATCTAGTTTCTTTGGCTTTCATATCTAACACTTGTTATCAGATCACTCAGGTTCGTTGAAGGGGGTGTAAATTTTTTCTTGTAGTAGGCTGAAAAAGTGCAGCCTCCATCCTTGATCAACTTGTTCCATCTTAGAGAGAGCCTAACCAGAAGCGTTGAAGACACGCTGGAAAAATCTGAACAAGTGGTTTTGGTTTGGTTTGTTTGCAAGTAAAAGAAAACAGTAAAGGCAGGAGCTTGGTTTTCTTATTCGGTGGAAAAGGCATCATGGAACAAGCTGGATCGGAAAGGTTGGGGCTGTCACAAGAAAGGAAAAATGGCGTTGGCAGTAAAAGATGGTGGTTCAATGTCATATCAGATTCCGGTTTTGACCCCAACCAACTATCCGATATGGGCAGTCAAAGTAAAGTCCATCATGGATGCACATGGCATATGGGAGACTGTTGAAGCAAAGCCATCGGGTGGATAATCGGATCCAAAGAAGAAGAAACAAGCTCTTGCTTTCTTGTTTCAAGCAATACCCGAAGACATGGTGTTGCAAATGGCGAGTTACACCGATCCAAAACAAGTGTGGGATGGTTTGAAGACACAGTATTTGGGTGTCGATCGAGTGAGAACATCTCGGCTAGTAACCTTGAAGAGGGAACTCGAAAGCTTGCGTATGAAGGAGAGTGATACGGTTGATGATTTCGCGACCAAGTTGACCGGTTTAGCCTCAAAGGCAAGAAGCCTTGGCTACGAGCTTGAAGAGGTAGATTTGGTGAAACGGTTATTAGACTCGATGCCCAAGTCGTTTCTTCATATCATGGCTTCAATAGAGCAATGCTTCGAGTTGGATTCAATGTTATTCGATGAAGCAGTGGGAAGGTTGAAGGTGTATGAGGAGCGTTTAAAAGGAACGGAGAAAATCGAGGACATTCAAGGTGGTTTATTGTTGACTAGTGAAGAAAGATCACAAGTTTGTAGGCATTGTGGCAATGGAGGTTCCAATTGGTATGGCTTTGGATGAGGCCGGGGAAGACGTCGTGGGTCTGGAAAAAGTCGGGATGGGAGTGAACATTTCCAACGGGATAAAAGCCACATTAGATGTTACAAGTATGGTGAATTTGGTCACTACAACAATGAATGTCCTAAGTGGGAAAAACAAGAGGTAAATCTAATTGAGGAGGAGCTGGCATTGTTGTGATCTAGTGAAAAGAAAAACAGTTAAGGGGGTGATTGTTGGTTTATTAATCAGTTTGGAAGTCACACTTTTACATGCATGGTTGAAATTAATAAGTATTTAATTTTCCTTTATTTAGAGATTTTAGAGATTGAATAAATTACAATGGGTAGAGAGGTTTGACAGGTTCAAAAGGATTGCATACGTTGGAGAATTGGAAGGGGCACGTTGGGAATGTGTGATACCTTTACCGGTTCTTTAGGCTAGCTAGCATTTTATTAGTATTTTATTGTTTTCTTCCTTTAATCCCACGTGATGTACTAAGCCTATATATATGCCTCCTTTTCCATATGAATGAAAAGATTAGAGTTATCTTTTGTCCTTGCTTTCTTTCAATGCATAGTTAGAAAAGTCTTTTTCTTATCTTCTTCTTTATGTCGTGATATTTGAGTATTAAGGAAACACAATCTAGTTTCTTTGGCTTTCATATCTAACATGGGACACGATTCATAAAGACATGACATTAGACCAGTCTTTTGCTATAATATTTCTGTATCTATTTGCCAAGTTCTCATAATCCAGATTATGAAAAGGGATGTCGTAATCATAATCAAATTTTAGAACGCAAATAATAGACCCATATATAGAATTTCCATATGTTGATCCAGTCTTTTGCTATAATATTTTTACTTCTATTTGCCAATTTCTCATAATTCAGATTATGAAAAGGGATGTCGTAATCATAATCGAATTTTAGAACGCAAATAATAGACGCATATATAGAATTTCCTTTTGTTGAGCCATTCGAACATGAAATTCACATATATATATATATATATATATATATATATGTATATATATATATATATATATATATATATATATATATATATATATATATATATATATATATATATATATATATATATATATATATATATATCCTTGACTAAATACGATTAAAACCTCAATCTAAGCTTTTAGAGCTGAAGTTAAGTATAATTTCCTCTCCCTTAATTATAGCAAAACAACTTTTTCCAATTGAAATCTTTTGTTTTCTATGATTAACGTTGCTAACTTACAACACTTATTATAATTATCATGCTCCCACCTGCATGATGATTATTAGCATGACACTTATGCTCCCACTAGCTTTGACATGTACTTAGAAATCTGCTGGACTTCTAGAAGTCAATACTTTATTGACCTTCTTACCAAAGTTCATATTTCTGATACGAGATGTTTTGATAAAACTTTATTAAAATCATACACGTATCCTTAGATAGCACACATGTGTGTCGAAACAATTTCAGAACTATGAAAAGGGATGCAGTCATCATAGTCTCAATTGTTTAGACCTTTGTCATTTCTCACAAGTCCATGTTAGTGTGCGGGTTAACCACACATGGTCCACTGACTTTGAGAATGCAAGTATCACAATTGCTATCTAGTTAAAATGTACTTAGTGAAAGTGTTTCCTCACCATCATTTTCATGAATTAGAGAGAAACCTTATGACACTTAGATTTTAGTATCATGTTTTGTGCTCATTTTAACGATTAAGAAACCATGTCACAATTGGTCCTCTAAAGACATCTTAGAGCATTCATATGGCTAACATAGTCACATCATGTATTGATAATCAACCATTAGGAACTTAACAGAGTTAGATAGTGGACTTACCTGAATCAGAGTCAAACTTTTTGATTCCTTTCAGATCCTTCAGGTAGCTAGGGAAACTTCGCTTCCAATGCCCTTTTTCTTCACAATGAAAACATATAGACTCTTTGGGAATGGTACAAAAGGCTATTCCACACTTAGACTTTCTATTTACCTTCCGGTCAACTGGGTTGACCAAGGCCAATCCCTTTCCATTGGGAAGAGAAAGCTTTTCTGGACTTCCAATGTTACCAATGTCCATGTCCATGAAAGTTTGAGTAGTAGAACTTCCACCTATATTTGCTTGACTATTGTGCCAGATTATTTTTGATTCAGCAACAATAAGCAAATAAGAAAGATCCAATAGGTTCATGTCGAGATCTATCACATAGTAGTCTTTAATAAACTTACTATATGACTCAGGAAGTGACTGAACCCAGTCAATAGACAACTTCCTTGGGACAATGACACTTAGCATTCTCAACCAGTCAATGTGTGACTTCATTCCTAAGACATGAGTGCACACAGGTCTTCCATCTACATGTTTCATTGCTAGTAGGGCTTGAGTGACCTTGAAATTTCTTAAGTGTTTGAGCTTGTGGGTCAGGGAGAATAATTGGAGGAGGAGGAAGAGAAGTATGATTTCCATGAGCCAAACTCAGGAAGTCGTCTTCATTAGTAAATCTTGTTCCATAAGATTTAGGAAGATCATTGTTGTCTGAACCAGACATTTACAGAAGGTGAAATTCAAGTTAGTTGATTTAAATCCTTAATATACCACCCAATATGAAATATTAAGGCTAGGACCCAACACAATATTTTATAACTTGGAAGAGGCCGTAATCCAGGCTATAAAATATTTGAAGGTAGGTTAATGATGATTTACCAATTTCCACCATGAAAAACAAAATAATTTATTAGGTTTTAATTGGATTTGAGACTCCTAGATCTTTTGAGATTCATTGAACTTTCAATGGCATGTTTCAATCTCGAATGTGCCCTTCAGGTTTTGTGACTGGGATGCAGAGGATAAAAAAAAAGATGTGAAGTAACCATGCAAATTACGTGGTACCCTCAATATTTACCCCTCAATCGATGTATCGGTTAACCATACATGCTCCATCGATATTGTAACATCCCAAAAATACTGGCTAAAAATTTCGTTTCAATTAAGTTATTACATAAAACCATTAGTATAAAAATATTCATAATAATATCTCATGTCAAAACCAAAGTGTCAACAATCAAAACATAGTATCATAAGACGATATCAGAGTGTAATCCCAAGGATCTCGTGTGCGGAAAACATGGTGTCATGCGCTGCGATCGAGTCGACTCCCTTGCTTTGGAAACGAAGTACCTGAAACCAAAACTGAAAATCGTAAGCACGAAGCT
Source organism: Lactuca sativa (assembly GCF_002870075.4). Classification (NCBI taxonomy): domain Eukaryota; kingdom Viridiplantae; phylum Streptophyta; class Magnoliopsida; order Asterales; family Asteraceae; genus Lactuca; species Lactuca sativa. The sequence continues at coordinate 223,456,751 of NC_056630.2, forward strand.
TAGTGAGTTCCCCCATCATACCACATAATGCCTATCCCTCAGTATCTTTCAACCGGTATCTATCTGGCTTAACTGGAAGCTGAACTCCCCTTCGGTATCTTTCAACCGGTACTCGGGAACTAACCTCCGCTTCGGTATCTTTCAATCGGTAACCGGGATCTGACCTCCACTTCGGTATCTTTCAACCGGTAACCGGGAGCTAACCTCCCCTTCGGTATCTTTCAACCGGTAACCATGAGCTAACTCCCTTCGATATCTTTCAACCGGTAACCGGGAGCTAACCTCCCCTTCGGTATCTTACAACCGGTATCCGGGGACTATTTCACCCCTATCACAATCACCTAATAACATGTCACAAACATATTGGTTCCATGATAACATAACATAAACATACTGGATCACATAATGGAATATCATAACCATACTGGTCACATAATATCATATCATAAACATACTGCTCACATATTGGCATATCATAACCATACAGGTCACATAATAACATATCATAAACATACTACTAGGCATGTATGGGTTCTGTCCACCCCTTCGGTATCTTTCAACCGGTAACTGTCTTCGTATCTTTCAACCAGTAACTGGGGACTATTGCATCCCTACTACTACTAACACATGTCTCATAGCATCCCAGCACAACAAGCATATCAAATAATGGAAACCACATAATTATCACAGAGAATCATCTCAAGCATAATCATCTACTGGTGGGCCGACATTGGTGCCTTAGACCCACCCCTACTGGAAGGTAACTCACCTCATATTGCTGAAGTCCCATATACTCAACCCTACATTGCTGAAGTCTCGTAGACTCAATCCCAGCTGCTGGATGACAGATTCCTGAAGTGTCAACACCAAGATAACACCCAATTAATAATTAGGTCCCAACACATAACCATAAATACATACTTGGATAATTACTACATTATCCCAAGGTTGGCTTTATTAAAGCCCAAGGCCCAATCCATAGGCCCAAAGTTAACTATGAATCAAAGCCCAACATATGGCGCAATTTTCCAAATTAGGCCCAAACCTTTCCATGGTCTTATTCTAAGGCCCAACCAAAAGTCCAGTCCATCATTTGGTATTTTTATTGGCCCAATATCTCATAATCACAAAGGCCCAAACTATGGCTCATCTATGGCCTAATTTTTCAAATTGGTCCCAAACCCTCATATGGATCTTATCCTAAGCCCATCAACATATTCTAGTCCATCAGATTATTCTTGGATGTCCCATTAATAATGTAACGCCCGTAGATCCGGGCTAGTCAATTTAGAGATAATAGGGGTCGAAAACTGCTTTTCGACAAAAGACTATATAGAATAAATAGTCTTCACCAAGTTTTTGAATACGTCTCAAGGGTTTCGTACATATAAAGAACGCCGAAATCCGAGTATAACGAAGAAGTTATGGTCCGTCGAAGTTTTACGGCAAAACCGGCACGACACTGGGAGACGTAAATAGTGAATTTACGATGGAGGACTTTTTTGCCTTAGAAATACAAACAAAAGTTTTAGTATATTTTAAACCAAGAACATACAAAAAAAGAACACCCAAATCTGACTTCGTATGAGGAAGTTATGAATTTTCTTAGATTTGGCTTAGTAGTGCACATTGAATTATAGATCGAGCGGTTTTTGGCCTATGCGACCTAAATGAGAATTGAAGATCTCAGTAATAGGAACTCAATGGTAAAACGAAATACGAAAACAGATTATGTATGTTGAAGTTATGAAATTTACGCGGACATTTAACAGTATAATCTTCTCGTACTGTTAAATTTAAGATTGGACGAGAATTAGCCGACGGAGTCAAAAAGAAAGTTGTAGGTCTTATTTTTACTTACGCGTGGATATAAAGAACATCAAAAACGAAGCTTGTATGTGAAAGTTATGGATTTTAGAAGTCAGAAGTGTGCTGTGTGAAAATGGATAATGTGGCACAATCTTGGCCATTGCTTTCTCCTCAAGTCTTGCCACTAGATGGTGACATGTGGCACCAAGTTCAGACATATTTCACCCTATAAATAGAACCTCTCCCACCTTCATTTTCTTCACACATTTGCCATTCTTTCTTCTCTTTACTCTCTCTCTAGAACTCTCTATAGCCCCGAAACCCCCCGAAAAGCCTAGGAAACCACCCTAGCACTTGGCAAAAGCCCTAGAGTGCTCGACGGCTCCGAGAAGAAGAGCTTTTCGGCTCGGGAACGCTGCTCCAAGCAAATCCCGGTTTTTTATAAAACCCGCTGTAAGTGAGCTACGCCTACGCTATTTTTAATATATCGTTTATTTAATTATAGTAACCTTATTAGGAACTTATAATAAGTACTTGGGCTATTATTGAGGGTTATATAAGTATTGTTTAACGCTTATATAATAGATTAATAGCTAGACTATTAATTAGTCTCGGTGAATAATAGACTATACTCTAGTGGTAATAATACTAGGTTTCGTCGAAGGAAATTATTTTTAAGAAACGAAGCGCTGTCTGAGTTCGGATTCACCACCTTTTCAAGTGAATGCATAGTTACTTTCATCTTACACATAGATATGAAGTATATTATATCAATTACATGCTATGTGTGCATATTATTTGAATACTTGTTGTCTATGCTGGATGAACGATTTTATACATGTTTTAAAAGATTTAAACGGTATATTTATTTTATATCTACAAATATGTTGCGGACGAAACATGGGTAGATGAAATATTTGGTGTGTGATGAAATAAAATGATTAGAGATAGGTGATGATTGAAAGTTGGTGATAATTAGATAAATAGATGATGATGAATAGGTGATGTAGGATGAAAGGAGATACCATAACCTTAACCGACAATGTGGCGATGTAGTCATCTACCAGAATATAAATGGCGACCACGGACTATTCTAGACAACCCTGTGGAAACACCAGTAGGCCCATAACCTGTAGATGATGAATTACGAGTTCAGACGATGTTGTAACTACGTATTAATGCGATGATACTCTAACCCCTTACTATGAATTACGAGTTCAGGCGATGTTGTAACTATATATTCATGCGATGATGCCCTAACCCTTGTTTGGCACGTATTGAGGGAGTAATCCCTGAATAAATATTGTCTATGCGATGTAGTTGATGATCCTTAAAGAGAGTCCTTAGGAACAAATATATAAGGAAATGCGATGTAAGGAGATGAGAGGTAAATATGATGTAGGAGACGATCCTTAGGATATATCCTTAGGGAAGGTACTTTGGAATAACGAAGATAATGGGGATGGGTAGTTAGGTTAATTGTTTGATGATTAAACATAATAATTATAATATTCTGGGTTGAAAACCCTATGTAGTCACCAGGTTTCCCAACCTGACCCACTCAGTTTACTTGTATCACAGGTGACGAGGTGAAGTTACATTACACTGAGATATTAAGGAGATATAGATCAATAATGTAAATGAATATAAGTTCTGATTATGATTATGTTTTTCTGTTGACAATGACATTCCAAATGTTTTAAAATGAATAAAAATACATTTCTTCAGAAATGCTTTGATAGTGAAATTATCATGTTTTTCTGGGAACAAATTATGCAGCGTTTTTATTAAAAGAGATACTCTGACTTTTGTAAAGCATAAACAAAATCGATCTTTTCTGGCCATGAAAATGAGGATGTCATAGTTGGTGTCAGAGCATTAGTTCAAGCGAACTACGAGTATGGATTTATTTCTAGACTTAAACTAAGAATGCTAAGCAATGATTGTGAGGAGTGTGTTTTAGGTAATACACCTGAATAGACACAAACACTATTTTATTTAGTGAAAATGCCTAACATGCTTTTGTGTACTAAATGATTTATGATGCTAAATGTCAGAACGAATCTATGGTCTGTTGTCGACCGGATCTGGAAATTTTATGTGTTCAGATTTCTAAAAGTTTACATACGGTATTAGAACTAGCATGTAACTTTTCAGAATAATAAGAAGATTTACACGTCGATCGTAAATAAAATCTTTCATATCTTAATTCTCGTCATTATACACCAAATGTCCATAGATCGAGTGGCTAGAACCCGAAGCGGAGTCGGTAATGCAAACGGAAATGGGAATCAACAGTCACCGGTGATTGAGCAAATACGTGTTGTAATGGGAGTTGCACCTGAGCCAGTCACCATGGCTGGAGTACAAGCCATGATTCAGGCTATGTTAGCTGAACAAAGGGAGGAAATGAGACAGATGTTGTATGAAAATAGGGACGAACCTACCATGCCCATCGAGCAAACCGAGCCGATTTTCGAGCAGTTGGAGGAAGGGAACTACAGCCACCAAGTGAGTCAAGTAGGGACTCAAGGTGAACGAAGGGATAGCCTAGAGAGGGGAAACGACAAGGATGGGCGAAGGTATAAGAACTTCTTGAGTTTAAAACCACCAAGTCTTTCCGAAAGCCCGAAGCCGGTTGAAAATATGCACTGGATCTCCGAAATGGAGATGGTGTTTGAGTGTTGCGACTGTAGCAACAAGCAGAAAACCGTCTTTGTGGTCAGGCAACTGAAGAGCGGAGCCTTGAGCTGGTGGAAGATATTGGCAGATACGATGCCCAAGGGAGAAGCATGTAAGATGTCTTGGGAAGATTTCCTAGTGCAACTGAAAATGCAGTACTACTCTGAGCAGGATCTACTAGAGATCAACAACGAGTTTCAGAACCTAAAGAAAGGAAAAATGAGCGTCACCGAGTACGCTGCATGTTTTACGGAGAAGATGAAGCTTGTTCCTTATCTAGTTCCAACAGAACTTTCAAAGGTCAACAGGTTTGCCAATGGATTACCAGCGGACTTTGGTCCAATGGTCAAACAAGCAACCACTTTGAAAGCCGCCATCTGGGCAGCCAAGAATGTTGAGACCCAAAATAAGAGAAAAGGGTCTTGATAAATTTGATGTTGGCGAGAAGAGGAAGCTGGAAGGATCCTCAAGACCTGATAATAAGGGAAAGTTCTCGAAGTCTAACATGGACGACCGAAGGAATGGAGCCAAGTGGTGTGAGAAGTGCTAGAAGAAGCACTTCGAAAGATGCAATGGAGAAGTGACGTGCTATAAGTGTGGTAGGACCGGTCACTATTCCAGAGATTGTACATTTGACAACAAGAAGTGATACGAATGTGGAAATGATGGGCATATTTCAAAGAACTGTCCAAAGAAAAATGAAGCTGCAAGACCAAATGCACCGCTGAAACCAAGGGCATTCCACATGATCCTCGATGAAGCAGACAACAATGCGAGGAATCAAGAATGAGGACTTCTTACCCGAAGATCGGATTATCCAGTAGCCATAGTTTCGTATGATGTAGCCTAGTAGAGGCATAGTCTAGGGTGAACTTGAACCCCTATGTAATTGTTTCAAGAAATAATATAAAACGTTCATTTTGTTATCTGATGTGTTAAGTTGTTGTGTGGTTTTCTTGTATGCTCACTTGGAAAAACTACGAGACAATACTTGGGATGAGTATGAGTAGGTGTGAAAGGTAGTAGAGGCCTATACTATCGGAAGCACAAGACTCACGCTTGGATCAGGGAAAGTCACAAGGTTACCAAGAAGCTAATAATTGATACCGTTTTATTCAAATATATCGTTACCATCGTTTTGTTAATGACTAAGAGGATGATTGTTATTCCGACCCTTATGGTCATATCGAATTGAGTCCGAATATGATAAGTATGTTACGTGGTTCAGAGAACCAAGTTTGATGTAGCATCTGACTTAAGTCGGAAGATTGAAATAAAAGATAATCAAAGCGATCGGTAGAGGTATCGCGATAGTTTCTTGTAGCTAGAAATGCTACCTTTTAAGATGTGATTAGAACATGAAGAAATGTATAGTCTGTTATGCAAGACTCTAAGGGACCCGAGTCTAAGCGTGGACACATATGATGATAAGTTATTAGAATATGACACATCAGTCCATTGTAGTAATAAAATAACTTATCTTAAGTTTGTTAAGAAGAAGAAGTAGTCTCCAGTAAGGATCAAGATTATGACTTGAAGGTCATAATTTAGAGTCTAACATGAGATAGGGAGCAAGTGCAAGATCGAGCACCGCCTGTAATCAGGAAGTCTTAGAGTTAGATGCTTGTTCGAAGAAACATCAAAGTCATGGTTATTACTTAGGATGAAGAGATAACGTATGGAGTCAACATGTGAGCCCTATTTCGTTGATGATTCTGGGACGTAATCATCCTAAGGGGGAGATAATTGTAAAGCCCGTAGATCCGGGCTAGTCAATTTAGAGATAATAGGGGTCGAAAACAACTTTTCGACAAAATATTATTTAGAATAAATAATCTTAACCAAGTTTTAGAATACGTCCAAGGGTTCCATACATATAAAGAATGCTGAAATCCGAGTTATAACGAAGAAGTTATGGTCCGTCGAAGTTTTACGGCAAAATCGGCACGACACCGGGAGACAAAAATAGTGAATTTACAATGCAGGACTTTTTAGCCTTAGAAATACAAACAAAATTTTTAGTATTCATTAAACTGAGAATATACAAAAAAAAAAAAAAAAAAGAACGTCCAAATCTGACTTCGTATAAGGAAGTTATGAATTTTCTAAGATTTGGCTTAGAAGTGCACAACCCGGAACTCGAATTTTAGATTGAGTGATTTTTGCCCTACGCGACCTAAATGAGAATTGAAGATCTCATTAATAAGAACTCAAAGGTAAAAAGACAAACGCAAACAAAGTCCGTATGTAGAAGTTATGAATTTTACGCGGACATTTAACAGTATAATCTTCTCGTACTATTAAATTTAAGATCAGACAAGAATTAGCCAACATATTCAAAATAAATGTTGTAGATCTTATTTTTACCTACGCGTGAATATAAAGAACGTCAAAAACGGAGCTCGTATGTGAAAGTTACAGATTTTAGAGGTCGGAAGTGTGGTATGCGAAAATGGGTGACGTGGCACAATCTTGGTCATTGCTTTCTCCCCAAGTCTTGCCACTAGATGGTGACATGTGGCACCAAGTTCAGCCATATTTCACCCTATAAATAGAACCTCTCCCACCATCATTTTCTTCACACATTTCCCATTATTTCTTCTCTTTACTCTCTCTCTAGAACCTCTCTCTCTAGCCCCGAAACTCCCCGAAAAGCCTAGGGAACCTCCCTACTACGAGGCAAAAGCCCAGGAGTGCTCGACGGCTCCGAGAAGAAGAGATTTTCGGCTCGGGAACGCTTCTCCAAGCAAAGCCCGGTTTTCTATAAAATCCGCTGTAAGAGAGCTACGCCTACACTATTTTTAATATATCGTTTATTTAATTATAGTAACGTTATTTGGAACTTATAATAAGTACTTGGGCTATTATTATGAGTTATATAAGTATAGTTTAACGCTTATAAAATATTAATAATAGCTAGACTATTAATTAGTCTCGGTGAATAATAGAATAAACTCTAGTGGTAATAATACTAGGTTTCGTCGAAGGAAATTCTTTTTAAGAAGCGAAGCGCTGTCTGAGTTCGGATTCACCACCTTTTCAAGTAAATGAATATATAATTACTTCCATCTTACACATAGATATGAAGTATTTTATATCAATTACATGCTATGTGTGCATATTATTTGAATACTTGTTTTCTATGCTGGATGAACGATTTTATACATGTTTTAAAAGATTTAAACGGTGTATTTATTTTATATCTACAAATATGTTGCGGACAAAGCATGGGTAGATTAAATAGTTGGTGTGTGATGAAATAAAATGATGAGAGATAGGTGATGATTGAAAGTTGATGATAATTAGGTAAATAGATGATGATGAATAGGTGATGTAGGATGAAAGGAGATACCATAACCTTAACCGACAATGTGGCGATGTAGTCAACAACCAGAGTATAGATGGCGACCACAGACTATTCTAAATAACCCCGTGGAAACACCAGCAGGCCCATAACCTGTAGGTGATGAATTACAAGTTCAGGCGATGTTGTAACTACGTATTCACGCAATGATACTCTAACCCCTTACAATGAATTACGAGTTCAGACGATGTTGTAACTACGTATTCATGCGATGATGCCCTAACCCTTGTTTGGCACGTACTGAGGGAGTAATCCCTAAATCAATATTGTCTATGCGATGTAGTTGATGATCCTTAGGGAGATTCCTTAGGAACAAACATATAAGGAAATGCGATGTATGGAGATGAGAGGTAAATATGATGTAGGAGACGATCCGTAGGATAATTCCTTAGAGAACGTACTTAAGAATAAAGAAGATAATGGGGATGGGTAGTTAGGTTAATTGTTTGATGATTAAACATAATAATTATAATATTCTGGGTTGAAAACCCTATGTACTCACCAGGTTTCTCAACCTGACCCACTCAGTTTACTTGTATCACAGGTGACGAGGTGAAGTTACATTACACTGAGAGATTAAGGAGATATAGATCACTAGTGTAAATGAATATAAGTTCGGTTTATGCTTATGTTTCTGTATTGACAATCACATCCCAAATCTTTTAAAATGAATAAAAATACATTTCTTCGGAAATACTTTGATAATGAAATTATCATGTTTTTCTAGGAACAAATTCCGCAACCTTTTTATTAAAAGAGATACTCTGATTTTTATAAAGTATAAACAAAATTGGTCTTTTCTGGCCGTGAAAATGGGGATTTCACAAATAACCCAATCATCAAAGCCCAATAGAAAAGCCTAACAACCAACCCAAGTGAAATTAGGGTTTCACAGAAAATAACGATTAGGGTCTCTCCCTTAACCTATCAAGGACTTAATCCATTAAGTCCATCATTCTTCTAAATAAGTCATAGTTGTGATTGAGCTTAATCACAGAATTCCATTCCAATGGCCCAAAAGTGGGTCCCAATAAGTCCAACCCCATAAATCCAATATTAGGGTTTTCTAAACCCTAATTAGGGTTTCCAACCCCATCTTAGCCCAATAAGCCCAATTGATATGTCTTTTGATCAATTAAGGTTCATTAGACTCATTAAGGTTTCACAAGGCCCATTAGTCACCTGTTTAGGCTTTTAGATCCATTAAGCTTCATTGGGCCCATTAGGGTTTATTAAGCCAATTAAGCCTCATTGGGCCCATTAGGGTTTCTTAGTTCCTTTGTCCAACCATCCAAGCGAGTCAAAACACCATCAAAGCACACCGCCACCTAACACGACAGCCGGTGGTGGTTTTCAGTTTTCCCTTCATTATTCCAACTTGTAATTACACTTTACAATGCTAAATCTCAGTAAACACAAACACACATACTAACACACACATACACACGGTGGTGCATGGTGGCAGCCACCACCTTACAGTGGTGGTGGCGGCTGTTCTTAGTTTTTCCAGCCCAACAAACTACACACACAAACACACCACAACAAAAACAAACACCCACACACTTTCTTGTTTGCAAACAGATCCAGCCACCCTCCCGGTGGCGGTTAGCGACGACAACAACCACCATGGGGCTGCCATGGTGGTTCTTTACAGCTTTACTCGATAGAAACAGACACATCGCACACGAATAGTGGAACGTACAGCCACATACACATGCTCTGGTTGCAAAAGGGCTCAGCCGCCCTCTTAGTGGCGTATGGCTGGCCGGCAACAACACCAGCACCCGCAATCATTGACGACAACAACGGATGGGGCTCGGAGGCATCACAGAAGTGGCTAACGGCGGCAGTGGCGCACGCACCTTTGTTTCTCGACTCACATAGCCACGAACACGACTTGCTTCTCCAATCCCGGTGGCTCTCCGATTATGCACGACGTCTTCCGCAACACATTGTGGTAGCAGAACATCGATGGCAAGGTGACCGCTACATTGTGAACATCGGCGTCTTCAGCAACACATTGCGGCTTGGTCTGATCGAAGCAACGACATGGATGGTGGCGGTTGGAAAGCTTCTCTGGTGGCGGTTGTAACAAGAGAGGAAGAGCAATGGCGGTTGTTGTGAACCCTGTCACCAGCTAGGTCGTCGTCGGCAAAGGAGATGTGGCGGCTGCAGCGGCGGCTAGGTAGGAAATGACGGTGGAGAGGTATGAGTGGAGAGGTGACGCCAGTGAGGGAGGCATAAGGGGGGGGGGGGAAGAAGATGACGGCTGCTAACTCAGAGCTAGGGTTAGGGTTCCCTTAAAAGTTATATACCCGACACCATTAAAAGGTTTGCCATAATGACCAAAATAGTCCCTCCAACTCAAACTTAATTCGAAACTGATCCATATTTTACGCTTCTAACCCCTCCTTAAGAAAACCTTTACAAATCAAGTCCCGATAATTACTATGTAGCCCCTCATCTACAAATTCTTTTCAACAGAAATCCATATGTTACCATTCAGCCCCTAAGCCTCCAAATCTCTTCAATTTAAGTCCCAGAAGTTACCATTTATTCCCTGCCTTCATAAACACTTACAAAATAAATCCGAACTTACACTTTTAAGCCCCAACTTCTAAAATTATGACAATTAGCTCTTCGAAACCATCATTTAATATATAATTACTTATTTTAGAGCTACAATTTGTTCATTAATTAATTTATTTATATAATAAATAAACGAGGTGTTACAACTCTCCCCCACTTAAACTAGATTTCGTCCTCGAAATCATGCCTTACCATTTCTTATGCGCCAAACCCCTCTGGTAACGTGGTCCCCATCCTGGGCACACCCTAGTCTTCCGAGGGTAGTTGTGACCACTCTTCGCAAAGCCCTAGAATCCACTGGTGAACGAATTCCCTGCAACAAGACAACATTTACCCGATCTCAAATATGTTGCCTCGAGATGGTTTGAATCACTGACAGACCACTCATACTGAGTCATTATCGTTGATTCCAGTCCGTCTATCCCTCAACTGACTGCTTAGCTTCTGATAACTTGAGGCGCCTACTAGAAAACATTAATCACATACCCAATTATCCTTGCAGGTCATTTAGCATAACCTAATCAATCTGTTATTCCATCCGTACTTGCAAGCCCAAACACAAATACTAATACGACCCAAATGCTGAAACTGCCCAAACACTGATCTGCCTGAAGCAGTAGGTTGCTACATGACTGCTTTCCAAAATCTACCGAGGCCTACCGAGTCTCAATTCGTTCGATAATCATCTGAAATATTGGGTTCCAACCCGACTACGGAGCTAAAAGACTCATACACAGTCGCTCTACACGACTTCTGAATGAAATCCTTCTCTGGAACTAGTTGTCACTAGTTATCATGCCACTGTGCCTCTGACAACCTCACGATCTAACCAATCGGTTCCATGCATCGAATACTGTCATCATCAAATCCAAGGCTAAAAGTGATTGCCACCTAACCGATGGTAGCCTTACATTACAAGCAATCTTATACGGTCCATTACATTCCTTATCCCATAACTACAGTGAAGTTCCTACAGTCTTATCACTGGCTCAATCAGATCTAATCCATCTGGGAAATTCCAAAATCCAATATGTGGATTTCCATATCTTCAGTACTACACCCGAACTGGTGGGTACTACAGTTCTTTCCGTGTCCTAAAGCGGTCAAACTATCTACCAACCTAGTGAATGCTACAGCTAGCTACCCCCACAGTCTTACAAAAGTTCCCATGCTAACTTACCACTAGTGAATGTTACGACTACCCCCGCAGTCTTACAACACTTCCCATGCTAACTAACCACTAGTAAATGCTACGGCTACCCCCGTAGTCTTACAACACTTCCCATGCCAACTGACCACTAGTGAATGCTACGGCTACCCCCGTAGTCTTACAACACTTTCCAAACCGGGTCGAACATGCACTCGACCTAACACATCACTTAACTTGAGTCCTATCCGGAACTCTAACCTGGTTCCCAAAACCTGCTATCACGCGACCCCACTGTATCAGTGCCGCACTCATACCCGTGATCTAAGCGTCACAGTTAACCATGGAATCATCTACTGTCACAACTAGAAATTTTGTGTCATGTAATCTATATTCAAGTAAATGTTGAATCAAAAACTTAATAACATGTGTGATACCTATTATTATGACATCAAAAACTTCAATCAAATACATCATACAAGTACTACAAATAGTCATCAAGCAATTGGATACCCTAGAAGTTCTTGGTTAGGTCCATTTTGGACTAGGACTTCCTTATTGGACTCAATGGACCAATAAGCTTCCAATTTGACTATCATGGGCATAGAACCCTAATTAGGCTCTAATTGGACCCAGATTAATTTATTTCAACATTTTGGGCTATTTTGGAACTACAATGAAATGAATTAAAAGCTTTGATCCATGAATAACCTAAACTAGTCCAACAAAATGTAAAAATCATGTTATATTTCTTTTAGGTTAAAACTCACCCAAACTAACTCTAATATTGGGCTTAGGGGCAAAAAGCCCAAATTTTCCTTTTCCCTTCAAAATTCTCGGCCCAAGGCCCAAACCCAAGAAGAGATGAAGAGAGTTGACTTGCAATTGACACCTCATTATTGTCTTTTGGATCTCCATGCAACTTATTCCATGTTTCCATGCATATCACCTCAAGGGTCTATTTCTCTCTCTCTCTCTCTCTCTTGCTCTCGGCCATTTCAAACACACACACACACACCTCACAAATTCTCTCTAGAATACTGAAGAACTCATCCCTTCTCTCCATTCAAAAATCTCGAAAATTAAGAGGCTTTCAAGAGGATATTTCCACAAACTCTTCATCTAAGGTAAGGTTATGCTTGGATCTATGACTTAGATTCTTTGTTTTATCAAAATCTCTTCCTAATCCATGCAAAAATCGTGATCTTGCATCCTAGAACCACCTCAAACTCGAGATCTTCAAGAAAAGGGTGCTAAGGCCAAAAATCACCAAGTTTTCTTCCATCTTTTCTTCAAAAACCGAAACCACACCCTAAGGTGAGCTTCATACCCCCTATTTTTCTGTTTTATAAGTTTTGGGGGGGGGGGGGGGGAATACAAGTGAAAGTGTAGATCTATATGTGTTTTGTATGCCTTGTATGATTTCTATGCTTATATGTGTGTTTTTGTCTGTTTATGATGTTGGATCTAGCCATAAACCCCTAAAAACCAAGATATACTTTATGTTAAATGATACTAGCATCAAATATATTTCTACATACAAAGTGTTCCAACAAAAATAGCTAAATGGCTTAATAACATTTTCTTTGGGCTAAAAACTCAATTTTTGGACATAAAATGCTAAAAATATAAAGTTAAAGGGCCCAAACTGAAATATTTCGAATTCTGATGGGTGAGATGAGTCAAAACAGTTTCCATAATGTATTTTCTGAAAATATACCCTTTTGGAGGATTAAAAACATAAATTTCAAGCTTAATGGGCTAAAAATGACATTTTCGGCCCCATAGGGCCCAATATGCAAAATTTTCTGTTTTGAAGGGCCAAAACTGTGTTTTTCTGTAAAACAATGGACTACTAGTGTTCCAAGACCTTTTCTAAGGTTTAAAATGCTTTTCAAATTTAAAAAGGACCAAAGTTGCAAAGATTTTCCAATTTGGGCCAAAATTGTAAAAACTGCGAAAAAGAGGGGTTATAACCGAGAAAACTGTATTTTCAGGGACTCAAACTGTTGTCAATTAAAAATATGCTGAAAAATATCAATTTCAATAAGTTTTGGTGTTAAAATGTCAAGAAAAATGGTTTAAGGACCAAACCGAAAATTTATTTAATTAGAGGGTTGAAAAAAGTAAATTTACAAATAAAAGGGTGGGCTGAAAACAGAAAATTTTCAAGGCTAATTCAATACACCCAACGTGATTAAATATTGGCACCGCGACTACCGATGAAATACAATACACAACAATACCAAAAATCGTTGTTAAACGAATTGATTCGGTCTCGAATCAATAACAACCCGAAACTACTAACACGGCGATAACTCGATTCACACAAGTAACATTTGGGAATTTAATACACACGTGAGAGTGCACAGACTTCGACGCACCATCTTTGGGCCCCAAAGTGTAAAATCTTGTTTGTTGGGCCTAGCTAGCCCAATGACCTGATCTTAAGGCCCGAAGACTTCTACCTTACGAGTTGTTGGGTCTTACATGATCTAACACAGCGTAAAAGGACTTTCAATGGCTTTTATACTATTGGTCCCCAAGGGTCCTTTGGTACTGCTAGTAAAGTCGGTTATTTTTATGCGAGGCGGGTCAAGGGCCCCTCGTACTCTTTTTTTTTATCCCCAACCGGCTAACGGAGTTATCGAGGTCTTCGTGCCCTCTTTCTCTTCGGATGTGGGATTACTCGAAGTCAGGGCGGTTGGATTACGTGAATAGTACGGACGACGCCTACGGGATCGTTAGTATAGTTGTAAACTGGTCGTTTGCGTAACGCGTGTTTATAGCAATTCACCATGCGCAATAATCCGACGTCGCCTGGAATTGATGACTTCACACGCCGCGATGGTTTTATTTTCAACTTCATGGAATTCAAAGAATTAGGAAAACATCGGGTTTTCCTAGGGTTTTACAATACATACAGTTTCGAAATGTACACAAGTTTAATGAACATTTTTTTTACAACTATAGAAACAAACAAGAATACTTATGGATCTTCACAAACTTTTTCAGAAACTCTTTTCAGAAAATATTGGATTTTCTGGTGGTTTTCAAAATAATACAAAACGTTGCTTTTCAAATACCGCTTATGAACTCACCAACATTTCATATGTTGACGTTTTTCAAAATACTTGTATTCTCAGGTAACAAGTGACCAAAGGAAAATGTACTCAGTGATGGCTTGCAGTTTGTTTATTTATGAACCGAACAATTTATTTTTGGGAATGTAACGTTAAAACAATGTACTCAATGTAAACTTATTCGGTTGTACTATATTAATGCATGGTGACGAATGATGTTATGTTTCATATATATTCAATGTTATGGTATTCAATTAAGTCACAACAGCCCTCGAACGTTTCCGCCGTCTGGTTCGGGGGTGTGACATCTACACCCTCTGGCAGTGTGAGAATCGGTGCCTCACACAACCACTGTTTGAAAGTCTTGAAGGTTGTCTGCTGCTCAGGCCCCCAACAAAAGACCACCGATTTCTTGGTCAGTCGGGACAAAGGAACCGTAATCTTAGAGAAGTCACATATAAATCACCGGTAATAACCTGCTAGAACCAGAAAACTCCGAATCTCAGATAGAGACCTCGGAATTTCCCACTGCATCACGACCTCTATCTTGGCCGAATCGACTAGAATACCCTTCTGGTTGAGAAGGCGCCCAAGAGATTGTACCCTACGCAACCAGAACTCAAATTTGGAGGACTTTATAAAAAGTCTCTCACCCACTTAGATTCAACTAAGTCTTCACGGCACGCGAGAATTGAAGGATTCTCAATCCTTCTTGCTTTCTAGTATCACACTGATGACAACCTGTGCTTACCAATGCTAGCGATTAATCACCAGTTAAACCTTAAGATCGCTCATACTCGAAAATCATGATGAGTACTGTTGAAATCTGGTCCAGTCTGACACCTCAATCCACCTCCCATGCTGACAACTAGAGACTCTAAACTTCACTCTGGCTGATGAGTCCTCACTCCCATTTCTAATCTCACAGCACCACTGGCCTCTTTCTGTACACAACACATGCGAAAATACAACTCCCTTAAACATCCGATGACAAACCACTTATACATCTAAAACCTGCAACTGGCAGTACCCTTTTCATGATACTAGTCCTGTCCTGGAAACGGTAGTGCCTTGAACTCCAATGTTCATCTATAGAAAATTGTTGACCACACCAAAACAATGATAGAACCCCTGAACGCTGACTTCGCTGGAGAACTATCACTCTAACCCTGATCGAGAATCTTCCAAACAATACTCCTGCACAGATCGTGACAAAGATCTGGAATGATAACGGTACACGCGGAACCCACTCCACAAGGTACGCCCCTTTGTGGGTTCATCAAGGACCTTTCGGCCTACAGGGTGGCATATATGATCCTTGATAACCCAGACACAAGAAGAAAACCAACCCGAGGTCTGACTTATCCAAACTCACTCACAATTCCAAAGCGATACGTATTCCCAACATCTATCTAGCAGCAGTAGAATATGACATACCCGAAACATCTGGAGGGATACAGATCACCTTCAGCTGACATGACCAACCCCGCCATACTTGTAGCAGCCTAAACCCCCGGAGCGACAAAGTCCCTTGTGCATTTTCCCGTACGTGCAATACTGACTCCGGCCCTGCTGGCCTTTCACATGAGGATCATAAGTCATGAATCTCTTTCCGGGAGCCTCTACTATATGCACCTGGCACGAACCTCTTTTCCTAGGGTGCTCCAAATCGATCTCGCATCTACAACTCTTGGAAATCATATCCTTCAAGGTCTGACACCCTGTCACGCTCACTAGCTCACTTGCCAATGGCTAAGCTACAACAACTGGAACATCATCTGTCCCCAAACTGGGTCACAAACTCTTCCCTGAATCTTCTCAGATTCTCCAAGACTATCACCGATTCGAGTATGGATCCTGTGCTTTCAGTAGTACGGACCCAATACTACCTTCCACACCTATCCATACTTTCCTCAGCAATCCTCCCAAATCCTCCAAGTCACTTCCTCAAACTGGTACACCCAGTCTCTATAAACCTCACTGCTAACCCACTGAAACATATCCTAGGCTCTTGTAGGTTCCTGAACTCGCCCAGTCCTCAGCTATGGAAAGATTCCTAGTAATATCAACTAGATATTTCATGAATATAGCAAGCTGACATTACTAAGAGTCACCCAAAGCACATAGCAAGCAACATTTAGACAATGGAAAATCGAACCATCATATTCCAATCAAACCATTCTATCCTGTACTCAGGAGTCTGTCGATGCAATTCAAAGGTTCATACAACCAGGCATAACCTAAACAGGCTATCCTATCACTGACTAATCAGTACTAGAATGCAAGTCTACAAGCATATATAATAGGCATATCAGGCATCCTCCTAGATCCATAGCCCTAATCTAGCATGCAGTTCTCATAATCATATTATAACATAACATGTATGGGTATCTTGGGGAAAACTTACTTGAGCTTGGCTGATTGCACGCATCACACATCTTGTTCTTTTCAAAGTTCTCTTACCTTTTCAAACTTCTTTTTATAAAATGAATTTTACTTTTGAAAATTTTCATACCAAGTCCTTAGTTTGAGTTCAGACACACTCGAGAGTGTGCCCGAATCCCTCAAACCAAGGCTCTGATACCAACTTGTAACATTCCAAAAATACAGGCCAAAAATTTCGTTTCGATTAAGATATTACATAAAACCATTAGTATAAAAACATTCATAATAATATCTCATGTCAAAACCAAAGTGTCAACAATCAAAACATAGTATCATAAAACCATATCAAAGTGTAATCCCAAGGATCTCGTGTGTGGAAAACATGGTATGATGCGCTGTGATCAAGCCGACTCCCTTCCTTTGGAAACGAAGTACCTAAAACCAAAACTGAAAACCGTAAGCACGAAGCTTAGTGAGTTCCCCCATCGTACCACATAATTCCTATCCCTCGGTATCTTTCAACTAGTATTTGTCTGGCATAAATGGGAGCTGAACTCACCTTTGGTATCTTTCAACCGGTACTCAGGAACTAACCTCCCCTTTGGTATCTTTCAACCGGTAACCGGGAGCTTACCTCCCCTTCGGTATCTTTCAACCGGTAACCGGGAACTAACCTCCCCTTCTGTATCTTTCAACCGTTAACCGGGAGGTAACCTCCCATTCGGTATCTTTCAACCGGTAACCGGGAGCTAACCTCCCCTTCGGTATATTTCAACCGGCATCCGGGGACTATTTCACCCCTATCACTATCTCATAATAACATGTCATAAACATATTGGTTCCATGATAACATAACATAAACATACTGGATCACATAATAGCATATCATAACCATACTGGTCACATAATATCATATTATAAACATACTGCTCACATATTGGCATATCATAACCATACATGTCACATAATAACATATCATAAACATACTGCTAGGCATGCATGGGTTCTGTCCACCCCTTCGGCATCTTTCAACCGGTAACCGTCTTCGGTATCTTTCAACCAGTAGCTGGGGACTATTGCACACCTACTACTACTAAGACATATCTCATAGCATCCCAGCACAATAAGCCTATCAAATAAAGGCAACCAGATAATTATCACAGAGACAATCATCTCAAGCATAATCACCTACTGGTGGGCTGACAATGGTGCCTTATACCCACCCCTACTGGAAGGTAACTCACGTCACACTGCTGAAGTCCCGCATACTCAACCCCACATTGTTGAAGTCCCGTAGACTCTATCCCAGCTTCTAGATGACAGATTCCCGAACTGTCAACACCAAAATAACACCCAATTAATAATTGGGTCCCAACACATAACCATAAATACATACTTGGATAATTACTACATTACCCCAATGTTGGCTTTATTCAAGCCCAAGGCCCAATCCATAGGCACAAAGTCAACTATGAATCAAAGCCCAACATATGGCCCAATTTTCCAAATTGGGCACAAACCTTTGCATGGTCTCATTCTAAGGCCCAACCAAAAGTCCAGTCCATCATTTGGTATTTTTATTGGCCCAATATCTCATAGTCACAAAGGCCCAACTATGGCTCATCTATGGCCCAATTTTCCAAATTGGGCCCAAACCCTCATATGGGTCTTATCCTAAGCCCATCAACATATTCTAGTCCATAAGATTATTCTTGGATGGCCCATTAATAACCCAATCATCAAGGCCCAATAGAAAAGCCCTACAACCAACCCAAGTGAAATTAGGGTTTCACATAAAATAACGATTAGGGTTAAGTGTCTCTCCCTTAACCCATTAAGGACTTAATCCATAAAGTCCATCATTCTTCTAAATAAGTCATATGGTGTGATTATGTAACGATCGTTTCCAAGGTATAAACTCATTTAATTCTTCAGTTTATTTAGTGGTCGATAATTGAACTGTTCTTGTGAGTAGACCTCTTTTTGGGACGAAGTGTAAGCATTCCATAAGCCGCACGAGGGCCGTAAGCCCCCCTTGTACGCTGGGCGTACAGATTAAATGAAGTGTGGGGAGGCTGAGCGTGCGCATAGTGTACCTTATGGTACGCCCAGCGTACACGTCTAGGTGGCAAACCCTAATTTTAGGGTTTGAGGCGTATTTAAACCCCATTATAGCCTCCCATTTGGCCTCCTCACTTATCATTCACTCCATAGAAACCCTAGTTCGTCCCCTTTGCTCCTTGTTTGTGTGTGTTTGATCTTTGAGCTTATTTTTGTGAAGAAGGAGAAGAAGAGAAGTGGAAGAAGAAGAACTTGAGCACCTTGAGCTCATAGATTTGGGATCATTCCTTCATTTGGCATTCAAAAGAGGTAGAAAGCTTCCAACTTTCCTCTTGTAACTTTAGATCTAGGAGTTTTTGGTAGTTTGGACCTTTTAAGTCCAAAGGAAGGACCTTTATATTGCAACTTCGTTTTTGGAGCATGGGATTGCTATCCTTGAAGCTCAAGAGTCCCCATAGAAGTAAAGTTTGGATCTTTGTGGCTTATATGGAACCATGCATGAGATCTAGTTAGTTTTATGGAAGTAGAATGTTATTTGTGGAAGTTTGAGCCTTTATGAGACTTGTAATCCATCAAGTAAGCAACTTTATGACTTAAGTCATGTAATAAGCTTAGCATCTGGATTTGTAGCTTCTAGATCGGATTATTAAGCACTTAATGAGATGTTGGCTTAACAGACTTGTATGCTGGACGTACAAGGATGTACGCGCCGCGTACAAGCCAGCAACCGGTACGCTCAGCATACCTTGATGTACGCCCCGCGTACGCTGCCATTTTGGGCTTCGAGTGTTGGGCCTTGGTGTGGGCCGGGTTTCAGGCTTAGGGTCCTTGGGCCTTTATGGCCCATCAGACATCAGTTGCTAAGGACCAAGGATTTAGTATTGGTCTTGAGTAAGGTCCAATAAAAGGGTTCTAGACCCAAAATAGCAAATTAGGCCATTAATTGGCCTATAGTGGGGCCATAGATGGACTTAGAAGGAATTAAGGATTTGGGCCATGTTTGTGACCCACACCATAGTAGGGGTAAACGGGTGATTTTACCCATAGAGGAATCCCTATTCTGATTTAGTATTTTATTTCCCATAATAGCTAGGAAGCAGCTGGAGCAGCAGTCAGGGATTTCTCATTCAGGAGTTCAGCAGTCAGCATCACGAGGTTAGTTTCCTTCCAGTAGGAATGGGTCTAAGGCCACAACGCCGGCCCGTTTAGCTAGCAGTAGTTTCTGGACTTCGGTCCGATGTAGTAGTTAGTATGTTTGATGCCTTCGTGGCTCAGACAAGATTTATGTGTTATGTGTTCCGGGTAACGGCCCGATGCAGTATGCAATATATGTGTGTGCATGCCAGTTGATATGTTTATGTTATGCTTTGTTCAGTAAGTTCCGGACTTCGGTCCGATACAGGGGACAAGGTCCCAGTCAGTTTTACGAACTTCGGTTCGATGCAAGGGGCAAGGCCCCAGTTAGTCCGGACTTCGGTCCGATGCAGGGGACAAGGTCCTTGTCAATTTCCGGACATTGGTCCGATGTAGGGGGCAAGGCCCCAGTTACTCCGGACCTCGGTCCGATGCAGTGGACAAGGCCCAGTATGTGCTTATTATTTTATTGTTTGGTATGTGGTAGTTTGGAGGAGTTCACTAAGCTTTGTGCTTACAGTTTCAGTTTTGGTTTCAGGTACTTCCGCAAGTTAAGGGAAGAGCTCGGGTTGATGGCATCGCACACACCACAACTTCAGTTTGTCCTAGGAGTTGTTTTAGCTTTTCATAGATGTGATTTGACACAGTCTTGAAACAGTCTTGACATGATGTTTTTAATAATTATTAAACAAAAAATTTCGAGTCGTATTTTGGGATGTTTCAAATTGGTATCAGAGCCTTGGTTTGAGGGATTCGGTAAAGATTTTCAAAAGAAAAATGTTTTTGAAAAAGATTTTCGAAAAAGAACTTAAAAAGAAGAAGAGTTTTTATAAAGGAAAAAGGGTGTGGTGCATGCGATCAGCCGAGCTCAAGTAAGTACTCCCAAGTTACCCATACAAGTTTATGTTATGAATATCAGTTTCAGTTTAAGTAGAATAGCATGCTAGAATAGGACTAAGGATCTAAGAAGGATGCCTTATGTGTCTATTATGTGTGTATCAGCTTTATGATAATTGCATTCTAGTTAGGGCTAAGGATCTAGGGAGGATGCCTTATGTGCTTGTTATATGTGTACCAGCTTATTAAGAGATACATGCTAGTACAGAGTAGCCAGTATGATAGCTAGAGTAGTATATGCTTTAGTATGTGTACTCAACGCCCGAATGCTGCTTGCTTTGTGCTCCTAGGAGTTCTAGTTGTCTTTCACTAACTAGTAAACAAATATGATAAGTTACATATTGCAAGGACTAAATAATTTTAGAAGGGTAGGTCTAGCCCTATTTCGCAGCTCTTGTCTGAGTCCAACCGTTGTAGGGTAGGGTCTCTCATTCGAAGAATTATCTAGTCTAAGTAATATGTAATAGTATTCGCGAGCTAGTTAGGGGAAGAAAGCAAGAACTTCTTATGCAGCTGATGGCGGGGAGTGAGTTGGTGGAGTCCGAGATTTCCCCTTAGGAAAGCCTAGGATGAGAGTAGCAGAGATCAGTAGTAGTAGAAGTGACTTGGTGGAGTCGAGGCAGTACTTGAGGAAAGTACGGATAGATGTGGAAGGTAGTATGGGCCCGTACTACTGAAAGCGGAGGATCCGTACTCAAATCGAGGAAAGCCGAAATGAGACCAGGAAACTTGTGGTAGTAGTGATTCCTCGAGATATATCAGTGTTCCTGACATTTATTATGTGTTTCAGAATGGTGGTATTACGCCCTAGACCAGCAGTCGACAGTTCAGGTGCCGAAGGGGGATCAGGACCAGGCCCGGAGTCCGGGCAGTTGGATGAGCAGACTAGGGAGTTTCTCTCTTTAGAGCTTACTCGCACCATACTTGATCAGACTCCTGTGATCTTCGGTTCGATCAAGGAGGGTATCTTAGAGTTGATGTACGAGAGGTTGAGCTCCTTCTGTGCTGAGGTGGCGGCCATGATGGGGTCGCGCATGCTTACTTTTAGGGAGTTCCGGGCATGCGGAGCTCCGGATTATCACGGGGCGCGGGAGCCCGTAGCGAGTACTAGATGGTTGGAAGATGTAGCCAACGCTTTCCGCACAAGGTCAGATTGGTGTCCTGTCTTCTGAAGGACAGGGCACGAGATTGGTGGGAGGAGGTTGGTCATGCCATTGGAGATGACGCAGCTTTGGATGCTATGAGCTGGACTGATTTTACTACCAGGTTCAGAGCTGAGTTCGCACCGGTCATTGAGGTGCAACAGTTAGCCAGAGAGTTTCAGGATCTTACCCACACTATAGAGACAGTGGAGGAGATTACCGCCAAGTTCAGGGAGAGGGTTCTTCTTGTTCCTCAGTACGCGGCTGATGAGGAAATGAAGAAGGCTCGTTATCATGAGATGCTGCGGAGTGATATCCGCCAATTTTTGAGTCGGTCCAGCTGTAAAACGCTAGATGACATGATTGCTAGGGCTCGAGAGAGAGAGATTGACATTGAGATGAAGAGAAAGAGGAAGCCGGAGGTGGCTCCAGGTACAGGGAGTGTGGA
Source organism: Lactuca sativa (assembly GCF_002870075.4). Lineage (NCBI taxonomy): Eukaryota > Viridiplantae > Streptophyta > Magnoliopsida > Asterales > Asteraceae > Lactuca > Lactuca sativa. Next base: position 223,479,492 of record NC_056630.2, read on the forward strand.
CAAAAAGCCCAAGGGTTCAGATCACAGAGCTAGGAGTTAGCAGAGCCATACTCGGTGTGGCAAGTGTGGGAGATTGCACGATGGGGCGTGCAAGGCAGGGAGTGCAGGCTGCTACAATTGCGGTCGGACTGGGCATATGAGCAGAGATTGTACAACCACTACTACTGCCGTTGCGGCATCAGATCTGATTTGCTTCCATTGCAATCAGAGGGGACATAAAAAATCTCAATGTCCGAGTTTAGCTGCTGTAGGGAAGGTGTCAGCACCTGCTCCTGCTACTTTGAGGATTACAGATGGCCGTCAGGGCCGAGCTGGGACGCCAGTGGCAAAGAGTAGGGCTTTTCAGCTGACAGCAGAGGAGGCGCAAGCGACTCCTGAAGTGGTGACGGGTATGTATTTTTCTCCGTACCTCTGCATTTATTATTGATTGTTTCTTTAGGTTATATGTTTTGTATAGGGTCGTTCTCAGTGAACGACATATCAACTACAGTATTGTTTGATTCGGGGGCTACCCGATCATTTGTCTCTCTTGCGCTTAGCAAGAAGTTTAGCAGAGCTCCAGGGGAGCTAGATTTTCCACTTGAGGTTGAGATAGCAGCTAATAAGACCGTTAGGGTTGCAAGGGTACACAGAGGATGTTTTCTATAGTTATTCGATGAGCACTTTCCGGTGGACTTGGTCCCTATTCCCCTGCGAGGGAATAAGGTTATAGTAGGCATGGATTGGTTGTGCCCCAATGGGGCGGTGGTAGATTGTGAGATGCTGTTAGTGAGGGTTCGCTCTCCTAGTGAGGGAGAGTTAGTGATTCAGGGCGAGAGGCCATAGTACGGACCAGTTCTGTGTTCAGCGGCGAGAGTCAGGCGCTATTTTCAGCAGGGTTGCATTGTTTATGTTGCCTATGTTTTAGATGCACGAGAGAAGGTCAAGGCGACAGTTGATGATGTTCCAGTAGTGCGAGACTACCCGGATGTATTTCCTGAGGAATTGCCTAGAATACCTCCCGAGAGGCTGGTTGAGTTTAGGATTGACCTGATCCCTAGTGCGGCTCCGATAGCCAAAGCACCGTATCGTTTGGCTCCCCCAGAGATGTAGGAGTTATCGACGCAGCTGCAAGAGCTGCTAGATAAGGGTTTTATTAGGCCGAGCAGTTCGCCTTGGGGTGCACCGATTTTATTTGTGAAGAAAAAGGATGGATCACACCGTATACATTACCGGGAGCTGAATAAGGTAACAGTGAAGAACCTTTACCCACTTCCGAGGATAAATGACTTGTTTGATCAGCTTCAGGGAGCATCTTGGTTTTCCAAGAATGATATATGCTTCGGGTATCATCAGATGCGAGTCAGAGGCGAGGATGTGCAGAAGACTGCTTTCAGGACCCGGTATGGTCATTATGAGTTCGTGGTGATGCCGTTTGGGCTCACCGATGCTCCAGCCGCGTTCATGGATCTCATGAACTCCGTGTACAGGCCGATGTTGGATCGGTCTGTGATAGTATTCATAGATGATATCTTGGTGTAATCCAAGACTTAGGAGCAGCACAAGGAGCACCTGAGGGAGGTGCTAGACATTTTGAGGAGGGAGAGACTTTTCGCAAAGTTCTCCAAGTGCGAGTTCTGATTGCGCAAGGTGCAGTACCTTGGACATCTCGTCAACCAGAAGGGTATTTTGGTAGATCCGGCCAAGATAGAGGTCGTGATGCAGTGGGAAGTCCCGAGATCTCCATCTGAGATTAGGAGCTTCCTAGGTTTAGTGGGGTACTACAAGAGATTCATCCAGGATTTCTCCAAGATAGTTGTACCGCTCACCCGACTGACTAAGAAGTCGGTGGTGTTTCGCTGGGGGCCTGAGCAGCAAGCAGCATTCGAGACCCTCAGGTGAAAATTATGCGAGCCACCGATTCTTAGCCTGCCAGAGGGAGTAGAGAATTTTGTAGTCTACTGTGATGCTTCGATCGCAGGTATGGGAACAGTGTTGATGCAACGAGGTCGTGTGATAGCTTACGCCTCGAGACAGTTGAAACCTCACGAGGCTAATTATCCTACGCATGATTTAGAGTTGGGGCAGTGTTGTTTACCCTCAAGATTTGGAGACATTACCTCTATGGGGTCCGTTGTACCATTTACACGGATCACAAGAGCATGAAGTACCTCATGGACCAGCCGAATTTGAACATGAGGTAGAGGCGATGGTTAGATGTGCTGAAGGATTACGACTGCGAGATACTTTATCACCCAGGGAAGGCCAACGTAGTGGCCGACGCGCCGAGCCGCAAGGCAGCAGCAGCCCCGATCAGAGACATTTGTTTGAGGATGACAGTGATTACTCCATTGTTGGAGCAAATTAAAGAGGCGCGGGTCGAGGGCCTCAAGGAGGAGAGGAAAAAGTGTGAGAGGATCATGGGCCGAGTAGCTTCCTTTGAATATGATAGTCAAGGATTGTTGACCCTTCATGGGAGGGTCTGGGTGCCGTACTGGGGCGGGGTACGGCAAGTGCTGATGGACGAGGCTCATAAGTCTCGATTCTCCATTCATCCAGGGGCAACAAAGATGTATAGAGATCTTAGACCCGATTATTGGTGGCCCTGCATGAAGCGGGATGTGGCCTGGTATGTGGAAAGATGCCTGACCTGCAGGAAGGTTAAGGCGGAGCACCAGAGACCTCATGGCAAGATGCAGCCGTAAGACATTCCTATGTGGAAATGGGAGGATATCACCATGGATTTCATCACTAAGCTTCCCAGGACCACACGAGGAGTGGACGCGATTTGGGTTATAGTGGATCGTTTGACGAAGAGTGCTCATTTTATACCAATCCAGGAGAGCATATCGGCTGAGAAGCTAGCCGACATTTATGTAAGAGAGGTGGTGGCATGGCATGAGGTGCCTGTTTCAGTGGTGTTAGACCGAGATGTCCGTTTTACTTCCAGATTTTGGAAGTGGTTTCATGACGAGATGGGTACTCATCTCCATTTTAGCACCGCTTTCCACCCTGAGACGGACGGACATAGCAAAAGGACGATTCAGAATCTTGAGGACATGCTCCGGGCATGTGTCCTAGATTTCGGTGGCAGTTAGGATACGTATCTTCCATTAGCGGAATTTTCGTATAACAACAGTTACCATACAAGTATTGACCGCCCTCCCTTCGAGATGCTCTATAGGAGGAAGTGTAGGACCCCGATTTGTTGGGGGGAACTCGGTCACCGCGTCATTGGGAGTACCGAAGTGGTGCTTAGGACGACAGAGTTGATCCAGCAGGTACGTAGTAGGCTGCAGACTACGCAGAGTCGACAGAAAAGTTACGCCGACAGGAGGCGATTAGACTTGGAGTTTCAGGAAGGCGACATGGTCCTCCTGAAGGTATCACCCTGGAAGGGTGTTATCAGGTTTTGGAAGAGGGGTAAGTTGGCCCCCAGGTTCATTGGTCCTTTTAGGGTTTTGGCCCGGGTAGTCGGGTTGCTTATCGGTTGGATCTTCCGGCAGAACTTAGCCAGATCCACAACACTTTCCATGTTTCCCAGTTGAGGAAGTGTTTGGTAGATGAGTCAGCAGTTGTTCCCTTAGAGGACATTCAGGTTGATAGCAACCTGAATTATATTGAGAGGCCGGTCGCGATTCTGGACCGGACGACAAAGACCTTGAGGAACAAGGTAATTCAGCTAGTGAAGGTGCAGTGGCAGCACCGGAAGGGTTCAGAATGGACCTGGGAATCAGAGGAGGAGATGCAAGAGCATTACCCAGAGTTATTTTCAGATTCAGTAGCAGCGGACTTCGAGGACGAAGTCTAATTCAAGTGGGGGAGATTTGTAACGAACGTTTCTGAGGTATAAATTCATTTAATTCTTCAGTTTATTTAGTGGGCTATAATTGAATTGTTATTGTGACTAGACCTCTTTTTGGGCCAAAGTGTAAGCAGCCCATAATTCGTATGCAGGGCGAACCCCCCGCCCCCACCCCCCCCCCCCTTGTACGCTAGGCGTACTGATTAAATGAAGCGCGGGGAGGCTGAGCGTACGCGCAGCGTACCTTATGGTATGCCAAGCGTACGCGACTAGGTGGAAAACCCTAATTTTAGTGGTTGAGGCGTATTTAAACCCCATTATAGCCTCTCATTTGGCCTCCTCACTTATCATTCACTCCAGAGAAACCCTAGTTCGTCCCCTTTGCTCCTTGTTTGTATGTGTTTCATCTTTGAGCTTATTTTTGTGAAGAAGGAGAAGAAGAGAAGTGGAAGAAGAAGAACTTGAGCACCTTGAGCTCATAGATCTGGGATCATTCCTTCATTTGGCATTCAAAATAGGTATAAAGCTTCCAACTTTCCTCTTGTAAGTTTAGATCTAGGAGTTTTTGGAAGTTTGGAACTTTTAGGTCCAAAGGAAGGACCTTTATATTGCAACTTCGTTTTTGGAGCATGGGATTGCTATCCTTGAAGCTCAAGAGTCCCCATAGCAGTAAAGTTTCGATCTTTGTGGCTTATATGGAACCATGCATGAGATCTAGTTAGTTTTATGGAAGTAGAATGTTATTTGTGGAAGTTTGAGCCTTTATGAGACTTATAAGCCATCAAGTAAGCAACTTTATGACTTAAGTCATGGAATAAGCTTAGGATCTGGATTTGTAGCTTCTGGATCGGATTATTAAGCACTTAATGAGATGTTGGCTTAACAGAGTTGTACATTGGGCATAAAAGGATGTACGCGCTGTGTATAAGCCAACAGCCAGTACGCTCAGCGTACCTTGGTGTACGCCCCGCGTACGCTGCCAGTTTGGGCTTCGAGTGTTGGGCCTTATTGTGGGTCAGGTTTCAGGCTTAGGGTCCTTGGGCCTTTATGGCCCATCAGACTTCAGTTGCTAAGGACCAAGGATTTAGTATTGGTCTTGAGTAAGGTCCAATAAAAGGGTTCTAGGCCCAAAATAGCAAATTGGGCCATTAATGAGCCTATAGTGGGGCCATAGATGGACTTAGAAGGAATTAAGGATTTGGGCCATGTTTGTGACCCATACCATAGTATGGGTAAAATGGTCATTTTACGCATAGAGGAATCCCTATTCTGATTTAGTATTTTATTTCCCAGAATAGCTAGGAAGCAGCCGGAGTAGCAGTCAGGGATTTCTCATTCAGGAGTTCAGCAGTCAGCATCATGAGGTGAGTTTCCGTCCAGTAGGAACGGGTCTAAGGCCACAATGCCGGCTCGTTTGGCTAGCAGTAGTTTCCGGACATCGGTCCGATGCAGTAGATAGTATAGATAGTATGTTTGATGCCTTCGTGGCTCAGACAGGATTTATGTGTTATGTGTTCCGGTCCACGGTCCGATGCAGTATGTAGTATATATGTGTGCATGTTAGTTGATATGTTTATGTTATGCTTTGTTCAGTTAGTCCGGACTTCGGTCCGATGCGGGGGACAAGGTCCCAGTCAGTTTTCCAGACTTCGATCTGATGCAGGGGCAAGGACCCAATTAGTCCGGACTTCGGTCCGATGCAGGCGACAAGGTCCCAGTCAGTTTTCGGACTTTGGTCTCATGCATGGGGCAAGGCGCCAGTTAGTCCGGACCTCGGTCTGTTGTAGTGGGCAAGGCCCAGTATGTGCTTTTTATGTTATTGTATGGTATGTGATAGTTTGGGGGAGCTCACTAAGCTTTTCTGCTTACAGTTTCAGTTTTTGTTTCAGGTTCTTCCGCAAGTTAAGGGACGAGCTCGGGTTGATGGCATGGCACACACCACAGCTTCAGTTTGTCTTAGGAGTTGTTTGAGCTTTTCATAGATGTGATTTGACACAGTCTTGATACAATTTTCTCGTGATACTTTGCTATGATTTTGAGATAACAACGTATGGGTTTATTTTATGATATTGACATGATGTTTTTAGTAATTATTAAACAAAAAATTTCGGGTCGTATTTTGAGATGTTTAAGATTGAGCTTAATCACACAATTCCATTCCAATGGTCCATAAGTGGGTCCCAATAAGTCCAAGCTTGTTGGGTCAAAATATGGTTTATACTTTGCTTTTCTGGGCAATTATATTTTTATGTGATATTTTATGAGCTTACAGTCTAGTTTACAGTCAGGTGAGGTTTACGGTCTGTGTTTATGGCCGTAAACCCATTTCCTGCCCATGTTCCCCTTGTATATATATAGGTGTTAGGGGTGAGGAGTAGAGATTTGATGAAACACAAGGAGTGTACGGCCAAGAGAAAAACTAGAGAGAAGTTTTGTGTGTGTGAATCTTTTGTATCCGGATCTTCATTCTAATCAATTCATACATAGATTCATCATATTCTTCTTTTTCTTCTCTTCTATTTTATCTGACATCATCCGTTTGATTGGGATTCCGCACCATCAAATGGATCTGATTGATACACAGGCATATTATGGGTTTTTGGAGCATTATTTGATCTAATTTTCGAAATATTCTTGCGTTTTTGGATAGATCTCTGAAAAATAAGGGGGGGTTTGTTCTTTGTGTTTTTCATAAAAAATGGTTTTTGATCGAGTTTTGGAGCTTCAAAGTCGAAAAATCGTTGTTTTTTGTTGTAGTCAGCGAGGAGTTTGCGGTCGACGGCTAAGGTTCCGAAGAGTTTGCGGCCGGTGTTTGCGGTCCGAAGAGTTCGCGGTTAGAGGTTACGGTTTGAGGCCTCGCACGTTTACGGCCCGAGCTTGCGGCTCGGAGTTTACTACTCAGCATCGTTTCCGGTTCAGTAGCCTCGCACTCAGCAACTCGCTTCCTCGCCTCGCATCAAAAATAAGACGCGAATTTTGGAGGTGTTGGGGATCGAACCTGCGACCTCCAGCTTGCATCCCTTCAGCGCCTTACCAACTCATCTAGCTTGCTAGATGATGAACTCCTTCCGAAAATAATTGATAAAGCGTCTTTTCGTTTCCAATTTCGCATTTTTTACACTTTTAACCCCAACACTAAATTTCTTTTAATTTTAAATTCCATTTTCATCCAAAATAAAAAAAAAATAAAATTAATAATAATAATAATAATAATAATAATAATAATAATAATATATTTAAAAAAATTAAAAAAATTTAAAAAAATTATTTTTTGACTTTTATTTTAAAATTTTGACTTTGACTTTCAGGTTTGACTCTTGATTTTAAACTTTGACTTTTATTTTGACTTTTAAATTTTCAAACTTAGCTTTTCGGTTTGACTTTTAAGTTTGATTTTTTCAAGTTTGAATTTTGAGTTTGACTTTTTAAATTTGACTTTTAAGGTTGACTTTTGAGAAAAAGGGCATTTTTAAATTTGACATTTAAGTTTTATCTCAGCTTCTAGTTGTGCTTTTTAATTGATTTTAAGGTCTACGAGGGAGTTGAAAACATGAAAGAGAGTCGTCAGGATATGTTAAGACCAAATTTCAATATTTTCGATTATATCCCTGGAGAAACCCTCGAAACTCAGTTGCAGCGATTTACTACACTTACTACTGAGATGAATATAGCTGGGATCTTCTTGTCTAAGTTTGAGATAAACAAAAAGTTACTAAATTCACTTCCGAAATCGTGGGATATGAACGTGGCTATCATCAAGAAGACAAAAGATCTCCATCATCTTAGTCTTGCTGATGTAATTCAAGAACTTGATGCTTTGACGTGTAGAAAAATAATGAGTTCTGAAAACATTTCGGTCACTGAAGTTACATGTACTCCAGCTTGTGAAACTACGATTAAATTTCTTCGGGAACAAATTGATTTATTAAAAAGAGAAATTGAGGACCTGAGATATGAAAGATATCAACTAAGGAAATGATAGAAACCCCTGAAGGTTGAATTAGAAGTAAAAACCAAGGACTTTAGGAAGCGTCGGGAAGAGTATAGCAACAAGTGTGAAAATTATGACTATATTAAGAGACAACTTGCTGATGTAACTGAAGAACTTGACACTTTGAAAATTAAGTGTGGAAAAACAGACGTTCGTTTCAAAAATTATACTGCGTCAAGTCAGACAGTCGAGTCCTTATTTGAAACCCAATTAAAATTTAAAGATAATCAACACAAGGGTCTAGGGTATGATAGTGTTCCTCCACCTTTCAATCATAACTACACATCCATCCCTATGACACAAAAAGAAATTGACAGGGAGGCACATCTTCAATATGGCAAACGAGCTGGATTTGTGTCAGGAGGAGTTATTAATGTTGAAAATACTAATGTTTCTACTTCATGTGCAGGTAAAGTAGCAGAAGATGAGAACAAGGAGAGCACTAATGAACAAACCAATGACTCTTTGAACTCAAAATTTGTTGCTTAAAATTCTGTTACTCCTAACAAACCTGTCGTTGAAAATATAGGCCTCCAATTCCAGCGCAACATAGTGCCTATTGCAAGTGTGCATCTCGGATCAATAAGATACAAGGCAAGGATACACCACCAGGGGCAGGAAGAAATAACTTCACAGTGACGAAAAAGACATGTTTTCACTGTGGAACACCTGGAAACATTGCCAGAAATTGTCCTAATCGCACATATGTTCCCTACTATGCACAAGGCTGGCAGAACGCGCCAAGAGGGAGATACTTCAAAAGAAACCCATCAAGGTCACGTTCAGACAATAGTGATTGGAATGCGCTGAAGGCCAAGAATCAATTTCACAAGGCCAAGAATCAAAATCCCAAGGACAAGGAGGGAATGTCGGCCAAGAAGCCCAATCCAAGATATGCTCCAGTGAAGCCAAGACCGGTAAGGTCAAACTCATCTCAGCGGTCGACATCAAGATCAAAAGCAAGTCCTAAGGCACCCATCCGATCCAAAAAGTAATGGGTTAAACCCAACTATAGATGGGTACCAAAGGTGAAAACTCCAAAATCTTCTAATAACTATAATATTTCATCGTCTTCTGTTTGTGATAAGCAGGATATGTCATGGGAGAGAGTACCCTGCATTGATGACAAAGGTTATCCTAGTTTCAAAATGAACTAGGTTCCAAAGACCAACTAATCTCGCTCTGTGTTGGAGCAGCTATGGAGGCATATCATCAAACTTCGATTTGTTGGTAGTGGCTGCTCCTGGCATATGATTGGGGACATCTCTCAACTGTACAACATTCAGACCTTTGTTGAGAGTATGTGTCCTTTTGCAGGAAAGGAAGAAAGGAAGAGATCAAAAATAGGGTTAGTGCTTAATGATATGAAGAATTTTTGGATCTGTTCTGAGATTATGCTTGTTGTTATCAGACCTTCTGAATGCAGATTCAATCGGTGAATTACGGTTTGTGTTTTCTTCTCTATACTCCTGAGTTTTTTCTTAAGCTGATTCGCTTTAAAGACTAGTTTTTGTTTTAGGATAGTTTAAATTTGCGCATTTACTTTCGTTTCTCTCCTATGCACAAATTTAGGGGGAGAAATAAAAACAAAAAAAAAAATTAGAAAAATTAGAAAATTTTAATTAAAACAAATCCAAAAACATTAGAAAATCAGAAAATCAAAAATATGGTGTTAATGGAATTTGCTTGAGGGAGATGTTTTGGGAAATGAAATTAGCAAGTGATAACGGGCAATCTGAATCGGCGTAACATACCTAAGTTGAATCGTCTACGCTCTGTGTTCGATGCACTGGTAGGCACGAAAGATTTTAAATGGACTTGACTAAGGAAAGTTGAACCTAATGAATTTAAGGACTTGAAAAACTTTGACCTAGTTAGATCCGTTTAACCTGACTTAACGACACTTGGATAGGTTGAGCAGGGAGATATACATGGGAATCTACCGGTCACATTAAATAACCCGTGTGTAGAACTGTGGATTCACTTTTCCTCGATGTGCAGATTCTGTCCTTAATTCCGGTTGGATGGGGTGACTGGTAAATTCCGATAAATTAGGTCTGTAGAAAATTGTTTTCTTTCTTTCTACCTATTAGTCATATGTTGCCTACTCTACGTTATCGGGAGATCCGACCTGGACTGTAACATATGTAACTCTATTTCTCTGCATATTTCTTATCTGTTAGCCATATGTTGTCTCCTTTGCGTGACTACCAATCTGACCCGGAACACAGCATATGCAACCTTCTACTTCTCAATCCCTCTAAAACTATAAGTAATAGCAATCTGAATCTATCCTCTCTCCTAATGATTGTCTGCTCATCCGATGTAAGCAGTACTCTGGAAGTCCTTGATGGCTAGGGCATATCAGGAAGCGGGAATCACGTTCTAGTACAACTAAAAATTGAACACATACAGATTGTCTGCAGATCTCGCTGCTTGATTTAGGTGGACAACAATATCCCTGGTTGTAGTCAGTTAAATGGTCATAAGAAAAATCTATTTAAGAATTATGGCTAATCATGGTAATAAAGTTATAATTAGATATATGCATGTATCATGTCATTGGTAAATTGTCCAAATCTTGCCACAAATGTTTCGTGTTTAAGTGGACCACAATATTGGCGATCGATCAGACGAAGATGTGAAGATATGGGTACCGACAAGTGGAATAAGGCTGTCCAACAACTTTGATCCCAAATCACTCTTAAAGTTAGCTATTATTTTTGTTTTTGTTAAGTTTGTTCATAGTGTTCTTCTAATTTAAATATTAAGGGAGAATTAATATATATATATATATATATATATATATATATATATATATATAGATAGATATTCAGAAAATTAAAAATTTTAAAAAAATAGTGTTATTTCCGTTTTATTTCTTTTTCAGAAAATATGAAAAATCTAAAAATATTTTTGTTTTTGTTTTAAATTGTGTGTTAAATTTTCTTTTAGTTTTGTTTTGTCTTCAAAAGTGAATTCAGGTGAAGATGAAACTCATGGAGTTTGTGTCGAAAATTTCTGAGCTAATGCTTCATCTGTAAGCATCGAAGAATTCGCATTCGAAGGAGCAAGAAATGAAGATTATTCTTTCAACATTCAATTTGTCAACTCCAGAAGCAAGGCGAAGCTGAAATTGAAGATTATGTGACGGATTACATTGAAGCCTCGTCAATTAGTCTGCTGCTATCTATGAACCTGCTGAAGTGCTCCAAAAGAATATTTCTCTCCGTTGTCCTCTCTGAAGATTCTCAAGGTGAAAGCACCAATTTTCAAGAATCAGTACAAGAAGCCTCCTCACCCAATGTGTGTTCAATCTCAAATTTTTGAAGAAAAGCCCAACTGCTCAAGATGAAGTCATTTATTGAAAATTCATCAAGTTCATATTGAAGCTGTGAAGTCATCGAAGATTGAAGCTGAAGCCAAAGCTCCTAATGAAGATTGACATGAAAAGCCAGCTACTTTTTAGGCGGAGCTTGATGGGTCAATTAAGAAAAGAAAGTTATAAACCAAATGGGAGATTGTTGGGTCAAAATATGGTTTATACTTTGCTTTTCTGGGCAATTATATTTTTAATATTTTATGATCTTACAGTCTAGTTTACAGTCAGGTGAGGTTTACGGTCTGTGTTTACGGCCGTAAACCCATTTACGGCCCATGTTATCCGGCCCATGTTCCCCTTGTATATATATATAGGTGTTAGGGGTGAGGAGTAGAGATTTGATGAAACACAAGGAGTGTACGGCCAAGAGAGAAACTAGAGAGAAGTTTTGTGTGTGTGAATCTTTTGTATACAGATCCTCATTCTAATCAATTCATTCATAGATTCATCATATTCTTCTTTTTCTTCTCTTCTATTTTATCTGACATCATCCGTTTGATTGCGATTCCGCACCATCAAACGGATCTGATTGATACACAGACATATTAGGGACTTACAAAGCCCATAAATCCAATATTATGGTTTTCTAAACTCTACTTAGGGTTTCCAACCCCATCTTAGCCCAATAGGCCCAATTGATATGTCTTTTGATCAATTAAGGTTCATTAGACTCATTAAGGTTTCATTAGGCCCATTAGTCATATGTTTAGGCTTTTAGGTCCGTTAAGCTTCATTGGGCCCATTAGGGTTTACTAATCCCATTAAGCCTCATTGGGCCCATTAGGGTTTCTTAGTCCCTTTGTCCAACCATCCAAGCGAGTCAAAACACCATCAAAGCACACCGCCACTTGACACGGCGGCCGTTGGCGGCGGCCACCACCTCACGGTGGTGGTTTTAAGTTTTCCCTTCATTATTCCAATTTGTAATTACACTTTACAATGCTAAATCTCAATAAACACACACACACACCTACTAACACACACACATACATACAGTGGTGCATGGTGGCAGCCACCACCTCATGGTGGTGGTGGCGGTTCTTAGTTTTTCCAGCCAAACAAACTACACACACAAACACACCATAGAAAAAACAAACACCCACATGCTTGCTTGTTTGCAAACAGATCCAACCACCCTCCTAGTGGCAGTTAGCGATAGCAGCCGCCACCATGGGGCTGCCATGGTGGTTCTTTACAGCTTTACTCGATAGAAACACACACATCACACACCAGCAATGGAAAATACAGCCACATACACGTGCTCTGGTTGCAAAAGGACCCAACCACCCTCTTGGTGGCGTACGGTGGGCCGACAACGACACTAGCACCCGCAATCGTCGACGACAGCAATGGATAGGGTTCGGAGGCATCACAGAAGTGGCTAACGGTGGCAATGGCGCATGCAACTTCGTTTCCTGACTCTCACAGCCATGAACACGACTTTCTTCTCCAATCCTGGCGGCTCTCCGATTGCGCACGGCGTCTTCAGCAACACGTTGTGGTAGCGGAACATCGATGGCAAGGTGACCACTAGGTGGCTTGGTCTGATCGGAGCAACGACATGGATGGCGGCAGCAGGAAAGCTTCTCTAATGGCAGTTGTAACAGGAGAGGAAGAGTAATGGCGGCCGTTGTGAACCCTTTCACCAGTTGGGTCGTCGTCGGCAGAGGAGATGTGGCGGCTGCAGTGGCGGCTGGGAGGGAACGACGGTGGAGAGGTATGAGTGGAGAGGTGGCGCCGGTGAGGGAGGCATAAGGAGGGGGGAAAGCAGATGACGACTACTCACTTAGAGCTAGGGTTAGGGTTCCCTTATGGGTTATTTACCCGACACCATTAAAAGGTTTGCGATAATGACCAAAATGGTCCCTCCAGCTCCAATTTATTTCAAAACTGATCTATATTTTACCCTTCTAACCCCTCCTTCAGAAAACCCTTACAAAGCAACTCCCGATAATTACTATGCAGCCCCTCTTCTACAAATTCTTTTCAACAAAAATCCATATGTTACCATTCAGCCCCTAAGCCTCCAAAATCTCTTCAATTTAAATCCCATAAGTTACCATTTAGTCTCTGCCTTCATAAACACTTACAAAATAAATCTGAACTTACACTTTTAACCCCCAACTTCTAAAATTATGAAAATTAGCTCTTTGAAACCATCCTTTGATATATAATTATTTATTTTAGAGCTACAATTCGTTCATTAATTTATTTATTTATCTAATAAATAAAAGAGGTATTACAGATACTATCATAAATATTATCTTACCCTTTGCCTACCTTGTTAAATCAAGCTAGTGTGCCGGTTAACCACACACGCTCCACTAACCGACTTAAGCAAAGTGCAAAGTGTAATTTCATGGATTAGCACCTTATTCACATTTTCCTAAGTAACTAAGATTGGGCATTAGTAAGAGTTTAGTTACTTAGTATTTATCATTAATACTTTTAATGAAGGGAGAATTATAGTCCTTGTCCTTCCCATTCGGCTAACGACCCTTCACGAGTCAAGGAAGCGGTGAGTGAGAGTGAACACCAATTAAACTGCCATTTTATAGGCAGTAACCTTATACCCCCCCTTATAGAGCGGCTTCGTGAATGAGGCCTACTAATGGTAAGACGACTTGCTCTTATACATACATACATATATATATATATATATATATATATATATATATATATATGTATATATATATATATATATATATATATTATTAACTTATAATATTATAAAGTATAAGGGTTGAATTTTAACTTTTAAAATTCTAAGGGCTTAACTTGGAATTAAAGTATTCATAAGGGAACACTTTTCAAATTCGAAAACTTGAGGGCAAGTTTTTAACCTTATTCAATTCCATAACTTATATGTTTAAAGTAGTTTTAATCCAAAAACTCTTCAAGTTCCATAACTTGAGGACAAGTTATGGAAGACTTTAAACTATTAAAATAATCTAACTTTTCTTTATTCAGAACCTATGGAAATATTTATGAGTTTTATGAATCTTAAATGTGACTTTGCATATAACTTGAGGACAAGTTACAAAAACACAATTTAGAATCAACTCTTAGATTAATTTGGATTGAAAACAATAATTTTACATAACTTTTTTATTAATCTAAGCAACTCATAAGAACAAGATAATTCAATCAAACTTTTTCATGTAATTAGCCTAGCAATTAAACTAATACAAAACATGAATCTATTGACAATTATCTTTGAAATTGGATTAGCATGAACATTACCACATCAAAAATAGGTTTATAAGTTGAAAAACAGCTTAGGGTAATGTTCCAAGTCCATTTCCAGCTAAAACAGTCAAAGATATGCTGTCTGGGGGTCCAACTCGTCGAGTTGGATGATTTTTGTCTTGGGGTCGGCGAGTCTGTTGTCTAGACAGCATAAAAACTTCGAATTTCAGCCAATTTTGCAAGTATAACAAGAAAACTAGTCTAGGCTTTGATACCACTGATGGGTTTTGAGCATTCTAACACTCCTATGGTGTACATGCAACCTTAGAAACCTTGGATCTATGTTTTATCTATGATACATGCAAAATTGATTTTCCAAGGTTCTTAACCTATCTAGCATACAAGGGAACTTTTACTCATAAAAGATAGTAAGAAAACATACCTTGTAGTGATTTGGACTCCTTGAAAACCTTGTGAGCCTAGAACCCCAAGTGTGATGCCTCAAATGTCTCACACAACACCAAATGCACTTGGAATAAACCTTGAGAGAAATGTCACACTACTAAAATCGGATATGCCCTCTTGTTGCTTGCTTAAGTACCGATTTTGGTGATCAACATATTGCTTGTATAGTGTGTCATAATTAGGGTTACACCATGTAAACCCTAATTTGACGTGGCTCTTCATTTACATGATCCATGGGTTCAAAGACACCATGGAGCATCCTATGGGTTTTAGCCCAACTTGATAATCCATGGAGCATAAGCCCACTCTACAAGTATGGATGATTTACACAATCAACCCATATATTTAATTAGTCTTCTTTTGATCACTTAATTAATTCCAAATTAATTCTTGATCAATACTAATTAAATAATCCTATTAATATATTAGAACTTATAATATATTAATAAACCATAAGTTTTATTTCTCTCATTTTAGTCTATCCAAATGCATGATGCCATGCAAGCCAATGGACCATGCTGATCAGGTCAAGTACATCCCAGAATAGTTATGAACCTAGACACCTAATCCAACAAATTCATGTGCCACAAAAAGACCCTTCGGCTTAACCAACCGATTAACGAAACCCTTACAACTAATAACATCAAATCCCCAAATCATCCCTGACATCTAGATTCCTAGGTACCCATGTAAGAAATACCACGCTCTTCCCTGGCCCACAATAAAGATAAGAAACAAGAAGCAAATGACACCTAGGGTAACCTAGAGATTTATAACTTTTCTAAAGTAGATCCCAGAGGGTCTTTCGGAAATACCACATATATGCTAAGTTGAGGTTAGAATCAACTTAACTCATGGACCATTTCCATAGCCAGACCACTAAGGCC